>NC_133545.1:75526785-75833482 GCF_048773025.1 Camelus bactrianus
TGTTTACTTAAAAATTATTGTAATTGTTAACTTGATTTATGGTTTATGCACTTCTAAATATGTATCTCAGGGGGCTGGGTATAGCTCAGTGGTAGAGCTCCTGCTTAGCATGCCCCAGGTCCTAGATTCAATCCCCAGTACCTCAATTTTTTAAAAAGTATATCTTGTATTTCACACCAAAAAATTGTTTTTTGTAAGAAAACCTTTCAAGACTCCCAGAAATAAAGCTCTAATAGTGATATTTCAGGCACCATGTTTGACAAGTAGCAGGAGAGATATTTTTGGGTAAAGTAGGCAGATTCATAATTCCTTTAACCATATTAGACACCCAGTTTATCTATTCTTCTGCCTAGATGGGCAACCTTGCCCTCCACAGTCTACAACACTAGACTGGAAAGCCTGGTCTTGGTCATTTATGAAGCAGTATATTGATTTTGTCATAATCTTTTAACACCAAGCAAACCTGTTGTTTTATGATTGTATGTTTTATAGTTAGTCCAGCCATAACACATCATAAATTTAAATCGAAAGCACAGTAATTATTTTCATGTCTTTTAAAAAATTTGAATTATGCAAACGGGTGAATGTGATCCTAAAGCATCTAAGATGATTATTCATCCCTTGTATTTTGTCTGGTCATGGGTCATAAAGAAATAAGAAATAAAATATGTCAAAAAAGTCAATGATAGAAAATAAAAATACAGAACTAAGTTTTTTTTTATTTTGAGTGATAGCAACAGCTCATCAGAGAATAGCCTGGGAGTTGTCATGGCAACAGTAATACAGGCGCGTGAACCTCTAGCCTCCAAGTCTTCTTTTTCTTTTTTCCTAGTACTGGCACTAAATAATAAAGAATGGTCCCAGACGATGTGTAAAACCTGAAAGGTTTATGAATTAGTCTCAGTTAATAGATACAACAACCTTGAGTTTCTAAACAAATAACATGCTAATGAATGTTAAGAGAGTAGAGACATCTTTGATGAATGTACAATTCATCCAAGTCCCATAAAATAAAATAATTTGGCATATGGTTGGGTTTACTGATGCTCTCTCCATATCAGACCTGATTAGCATCATGTATGGTTTCAGTTTCTGAATTTTGCTCTATCTTTATGACACTTAACCATAATACATCTCATTTCAGCCCTCCTATATAGACTTTCATCCCTGATCTCCAACCAGCATACACTCTCTATGGTACAATAAATGTATGGTAGAGGATACTGGTTAAGATAGTGGCGTTTGGGACCAGATAGACCTAAGTTCAAATTCCAACATTGACACTCATTTACTGGCTAGTCTTGGGTGAGTTACTTAATGTTTCTAAATTCTAAATTCCTCCTCTGTAAAATGGAGATAATTATAATCCCTCTTGCAGGGTATTTCTGAGGCTCAAATGAGATAATGTATATAAAAGCACTTAGCACAGAACCTGGATGTGTTAAACACTGTAAATATTAATTTATTATTATTATACCTAAAACACTGTCCATGGCCTATAGTCATAGATATTTCAAGCAGTTTTTGAAAGTCACAGAAAAAATTCTCAGCCCCTTTATTCTACTACTGTTATTTCTCAGTTAACACTTGGGAGAACTATTCAAAAACCACTCTGCCAGCCTTCCTTGATAGCTCTTGTTGCTTTATGATGGTTCTGCTTGGGCCCAATCTCAATCACTACTAAGAGTGGCAAGTTCTGAGAGACAAGGCTTAGTTCAATTCCTGTTTTGGCTATGGTTTGGTAAGTGAGATAAATAGAAGGTATAAGCACATCATGTCTATGAGTATAAAAAAATTGGAGATCGGGCAACAGCTGGCAAAAAATTCAAAGCAATAATGATGATGTGGGATGACAATCCCACAGCAATAATTAGTCAAAAATGTGCAGAAAAGGCTTGGTAAGTTCTGATGAGTAGAAATAGCATCATGTCAGGCTTATTGTGTCCACTCATTCCAGAAGACTGAGAAAGGTCATAACCAGCCACCTAAGGTCCCAGTCATTTGGTTCCAGAGCTTTTGAAAGTACAACAGAGAAGGATTTGGAGAACAAGGCTGAGTGTCCTGGCCCAAAAATAAAACTCTACATCAGCTAGCAGCTATGCATTCAGAGTATAGACGAGCCAGGCTGCTTGCCTTTAAAAAAAAAGGAAAAATTGAAATATAACGTACATACAGAAGCAAAATGTTTCGTCTACAACTTAATGATTTTTTACAAAGTGAGCACAGTCATGTACCCAGATAAGGAAAAAGAACATTATCGACCTTAGGCCCCTTCCCAGGCATTACTGCCTTCAACGGTAACCACTTTCCTATCATTGTCGATTAGATCTGCCTATCTTTTAACACTGTAAACAGAATCATACAATATATACTTCTGTGTTTGCTTTCTTTTCATCAACAATATTCTTGTGAGACTGTGATATTGTGATTTATAATAAGAAATATACATTCAGTCTCCAACCCATTCCTGGTTCAGAGCTCCTAAAACTCTTGAAATCACCTGATTAGAGCCAAAAAGGTGTCTTTTGTTATATTAATGAGGTGATTTTGAAAAGCCCTTAGGTAACCTAGGGATGGGGGCTGGTTGCCAGGGGAACCAATCAAGTGATTAGAGTCTTGGAACTTTCAGTCCCACAACCCAATCTCAAGGGAGGGGAGAGGGGCTGGAGGCTGACTCATTTGCCAGTGGCCAATGATTTAATCAGTCATGACTATGTAATGAAGCCTCCATAAAAAATAATAAAATAACAAAACAGAATTCAAAGAGTTTCTGGGTTGATGAACACATGGAGGTGCTGGGAGAGTAGTGCTCCTGGAGAAGGCATGGAAACTCGCCCTTTCCCCATACCTTGCCCTGTTTTACCTCTTCCATCTAGCTGCTTCTGAGTTATAGTCTTTTATAATAAACCAATAATATTGTAAGTAAAATGTTTCTCTGAGTTCTGTGAGGCCACTTTCACAAATTAATCAAACCCACGGAGGGGTTTGTTGGAACTTCCAATTTATAGCAGATAGTTCAGAAGCCCAGGTGACAATCTGGATTTGCAACTGGTCTCTGAAGTTGTGGGGGGCAGTCTTGGAGTGACCCCTTAACCTATGGGATCTGATGCTATCTCAGGGTAGATACTGTCAGAATTGAGTTAAATTGTAGTATTTCTTCTTGGTGTGGGGAACCACCCCTCCTCAACACACACACACACACACACACACACACACACACACACATTGGATTGATGACCAGAACCTTTAGAGAGTCACTCATGTTGTGTGCAGTTGTGGTTTGTTTATTTTCATTGCTATATAGTATTCCGTTGTATCAATATAAAATAAATTTTTAAAAATCCATTTATTATTGATGGACATTCAGATTGTTTCCATTTGGGGAGTTTTATAAAGGGTGATACAATAAACGTTTTTGTACCTGCCTTTTGGTATACATTTATACAGATTCCCCTGCTTTTCTGTTAGGGACTATACCTAAGAATGGAAATGCTGGATCATAGAGTATGCAAATGTTTAGCCTTAGTAGATACTGGCAAACCTGTATCTTCACTTCAACAAAGTGGTTTTGCCAAATTATACTCTCACTGGCAAAATATGAGACTTTAGGATGCATTTCATTCTCACTGACACTTGGTATGTCTGTCTTTTTAATTTTAGCTTTACTGGTGGGTAATTTTAGCCTTATGGTTTTGATTTTTTTTCTTTTTTACATTAGCTATTTTTATTTATTTATTTTTCTTAAGTATAGTTGATTTACAATATTGTGTTAGTTTCAGGTGTACAGCAAAGTGATTCAGTTATATATATATATTTTAAGATCTTTTTCATTATAGGTTATTACAAGGTTGGACTATAGTTCTCTATACCAGACAGTAAATCCTTGTTGCTTATCTATTTTATATACAGTAGTTTGTATCTGTTAATCCCATACTCCTAATGTATCCCCTGCCGTCCCCTTTGGTAAATATGTTTGTTTTCTGTGTTTGTGAGTCTGTTTCTGTTTTGTATATAGACTCATTAGTATTCTTTTTTAGATTCCACATGTAAGTGATAGAATATTTGTCTTTGTCTGACTTACTTCACTTGATGTGTTATTCTCTAGGTCCATCCATGTTGCTGCAAGTGGCATTATTTTATTCTTTTTTATGGCTGAGTAAAGTCCATATCTTCTTTATCCAGTCATCTGTTGATGGGCACTTAGGTTGTTTCTATGTCTTGGCTGTTGTAAATAGTGTTGATATGAACATTGGGGTGCACGTGTCTTTTCAAATTAATGTTTTTGTTTTTATACCTAATAGTAGCATCTCCCACCTGGTTCTGCTGTGAAGGACTGTTTAGAAAACTATGACGTGCTGAAACATTATTATTATACTCCACATCATTACTCAAGTAATACTCATTATTTTATTCCCATGTTAAAATATACATATAATAAAACCATAATTTTAATACATTCACATCATGACATCATGAGGTAAACATAATTAATTTATTCATATTAACTTTAATATAAAATAAAATTTTCTGGTATTGTTTGATATATTGTTTGCAGGCCTGGATTAGGCAGTGGAGTTGAAGAAAATGTCATTATTGTCTAGAATCTATGTGAATAGAAAGCACTTGATTTGTCAGCACAGTTGATTTTGAGTCTTCAGTTGTCTCAATCCATTTTTATATTTAATCATATCAGTTATGCCTTAATATGGGGAAATTCCACTGCACTATGTAGATAAAGCCTTTGAAAAAGGAAACATACTGCATTGTTCTTGCTTTACCTCACTGGGAAAACATTCTTATGATCACATTTAAACACTTGTTCATTGAGATTTACCTGCAACTTTATCAGACAATTCCCTGGAAGTTAGGTAGGCATTTCTGGGAATTTGTTGAAAACACTATGATGTCATTCAGTGAAGTGTAGACTTAATTTTCTAAATGATATTCTGGTTCCCCGAGTTACTAGACCAAATTGAGAGGGTTATTCTTTATCTGGTGAACTTGTGATAAAAGTGCAACAAACATGAAGACAACAAAAATGGGAAGGGAAATGATTTTTTTTGTCCTACCTGGTTACATGGGGATCTTTCTTGAGGCTTTGGTTGTGTAAGAGATCTTCCGCGAGATTTCAGTTGGTTTTCTATGAGAATTGTTCCACATGTAGATGTATTTTTGTTAGTTGGGGGAGGTAAGCTCCATGTCCTTCTGCTCCGCCATCATGATCTTTGCCTCTGGAAGGGGAATGATCTGATATGGTGAGAAGTCATCTTAAAAACTGTGAACAGACTCATTTCTTTCCAGATTGCTTCACATACACTATCTTTCTCTAAAGGTCTTACAGAGATTGGCCATCTAGAATGAAGCTGGGAGCAATGAGTCATGATATATACAATGCAAGGGTTGGATTTTCTGAGCAGTTTCTGTAGCCGAGCACTTTCTCAGTGCTTCATGTGCATTATCTCTTTTAACCTTCCTAATAATCCTCCAGAATGGGTACCAGTGTGTACCAGCTGTACAGCTAAATAAAGTGAACTTTGGCAAAAATAAGTAATTTGGCCACAGTGACACAGTTAATAAATAATAAGTCAGGATTCATCCCCAGGTAGCTAGACTTAAGATCTGGCACTCTTTATTCAACAGTATGCTATACTCTCTTTGCATCCTGTCAGTAGACATTTAACTTCTGAAGGGAAATTAGAGCAGGGATTTTCAAGGTGTACTCCAGAGAGAAATTAATTATATGCTCTTTATCACAAACATGATCACCTTATCAGGTTAATCAGCAGCCATGTTGCACTGAATCCACCAAGTCCCTCAACTTGTATATACCCAGTAAGACACACGCCACAAACATGCAAAAGTAAAATCAAGAACCTAAACAATTCCAGACACTGTTGTTCAAAGAGAAGTCACTGAACATCCCTTTGATCAGATATTTCTACTACCCTTAAAGTAATCTTTTAAGTTGCTTCTTTGCCAATCATAAAATTATTACCAGCTTGAACCCTGTATCACAAAGATTAGAATGAGGCAATTTGGTAGATTTAAATAGCCTAAGAATGGGAAATGAAGATAGGGAAGACTAAAGAAGAACAAAAGAGTGGACAGAAATAAAGCACAGAGCTGGGATCTAGACTGGATGAAAGGTATAAATCCTCTATATTACTATGATTTCTTTGTGACTCTTTGATGTGCTGTGTTGATGATGGTTGCTTTGCTCTGTTCCATTATTTAAATGGTTGATTGAAAAGCACTTTGTAGTGACCAAATATTCAATCTGATTTAGTGATCCTGACAACCTAACTTGGATAGTTTGTCAGTGAAGTATGTATCTCTTTTACTATATGTTCCAGTTATCTCTTGATGTGAAACAAAATAGCCCAAAATTTCATGACTAAAAACAATGGCAATCATTTATTTGGGGCAGAGCTTTGCAGAAGTGGCTCGTCACTAGTCCACACAGTACTAGCTGGGGTGGCTCAACTCAGGGCTGGAGGATCCATTCTCCAGATGGCGGTTACACATTGTGGCAAGATGGTGCTGGCTGTCAGATGGGAGGTCAGGCAGGCCTATGGAATGGGGGCGGGGGGGGGTCTCAGTTCTTCATCTTGGACTTTCCTACAGCTTGGTAGCTGAGTTGTAAGACCAAAAGCATCAAAAGAACCAGGCACAAGCTGTTGCCTTTTATGACCTAGCCTCAGAAGTCATATAACATCACTTCTGCCGGAATCACAAGCCTACCTAGACTCAAGGGGAGGGAACATATTTACCACCTCTCAACAGGAGGAACATTAAAGCCATGTGTTAAGAAAAGCATGTGGGATGAGAGATATTATTGTGACCATTTTTGGAAAGTGAAACTTGACACACCATATGTGTTCATTCATACAATAAATATTTATTGAGCACTGAATTAGCAGTTAAGTGGTGAAGAAAAATATACATTTATTGTCTGGTGAGAGAATAGGCATGATTCAAACATCTTATATATATATAAATTACAATGGTGATAAATAGTGCAAATGAGAGAGCATGAGGAAGTATAAGAAGGTCTAAGAGGTTGGTAAAGGTTTCTTTCCAGAAGAACAAATCAGAGTTAAACTGAAATCTTGAAGATGAGGACAGGTAAATTTCTCCAAGAGCATTCCATGCATAGGAGACAGCATGTGGAAAGGCCCTGTGGCAGAAGGACAATAATGTGGTGAGAAAAAGGATAGAGAAGTGAGTGAGAAGGACATAGTCAAATAGGCTGAGGCTGGCGAGGCTGGTTGAAGTGTCCAGACCAGGCAGGAGCATGCTGAAACATTTTGCCTTTAGTCTCAGAGCAGTGAAAAACCAGCGGAATGTTCTAAACAGAGGTATAATCAGATCTACATTTCAAAAAGTACGCTGTCCTCAGTGTGAGAGATGAATAGGAGAGGGTGAAAGCAAAGAGGGTGAGAAAGCATTGTTATGCTGTGGCTATTGCAGTAGTTCAGGCAAGAAGTGATTAATAACTTAGATTAGCCTGGTGGTAAAGATGGAGAGAATTGAACAGATTCAAGAAGTAGATAGGAGGTCCTGTATTTATTTAGATCTCTCCTGAACCACTGGACTTTGGTTCCTCTAGAGTAATAGGGGTCAAATCTGAATAACCTTTGAATCCATACCACTTAGCCCAGCATCTGGAATTTAAGAGACAATTAATGAGTATTTGTTGGACAGATGGATGATGGATGGATAGAAAGATCAATAAGAAAATAAACACATCTCTCCTCTTCAATTCTAAGTTCCCTAGTTCTTTCCTGCCTTAATGCCTTTACTGGTTTTGTCCCCTCTTCCTGTAACATCTTCTCTGCTTGTTCTCACTTTTCTCTGTCCCTCATCAATCCATCCCTCATCAAGGGAACTTTCTCAGGTTTAAAGCTAATTAGATGCTTCCCTCTGTGTCTTCAGAGGATGCCTCTATTAGATGCTGGAACTTACTACACTGCATTGCAGAACTCAATCTGTCTCTCTTTTACCTGATAGTATGCGCCCTCTCAGGCAGGGACTCTATCTCATTCATATCATTAAGGCCAGCAATTAGCACACTGTACAACCTACAGTAGCCACTAGTTAGTAATTGTTTATGTCAGTGAATGAAAGGAATGAATCTTGCACATGGAAGAGCCCAAAATGCAAGGAGTCAGAGCTTATGTTCTGTGGGGGGTAGATTAGGAGTTCAACTAGCCTCCTTCCCCAAAGGGTTGCCATTGACTCTGCTTGGGAAGAGACTGGAAGATTGCTGATGGGCTGTCTTCATTCCCCATCCTCCCTTCAGAGTATGCAGCCACCCCTCCACCCCTGGCCAAGAATCTGCTTCAGCATTTGGAGAAATACTCAGCTGCAATTTCAGAATTCTTCATCACAAAACACAGTAGGAATGAATTGGGCCTGAAAAATACTTAAAAGCATGTGCTTTCAATTTAAAAATGTAATAAATAGACTACCCCTCCCAACAGAATAATTAGTTGGAGCACTATTTCATGCTTTCAGTGAGGACACTAATGAAATACAAATGCTCACAAAACTGAGAAACACTACCAGGTGAGATGTGTGATGATTTAGGCCAGTGCTTCTTAAACTGAGATCCACATATTCTTCAGCATTTATGAGTTCTCTAGGAGAATTTTTAATTTTAGGTTTTAATTAGGTGCTAATTTAAAAATTAGTATGGGCATATTTCAAATTATCTGATACATTTACTATCTGGTGAGGAAACAGGCTGAAAAACAGTGCTGACAAACAGTTTTGGATCAGAGGAGGACTCTGTAATTGCATTTGCATTGATGCTGATGATCCACCAAAGAGTTTAGTTTTAAATATGTTGGTAAGCATGTCCAGCTCTATTACACATCCTAATGTCAAGGTGACTACACTCATCTCACAACTACTATTAGACAACTCTCATTACTTTTAAAGACAAAAAAAAAAAATCCCACTCTTCTTTTTTGCAGTGGTAATTAGCAATTGAAAATCATTTTCATAGAATAAGATGTTCATTCCTTACTTACTGTCTATGATACTATCATTTGAAAATGCAGTACAACAGAGAGTAATGCCATGAAGTAGTAACACATGAAAGAAGTGGTCTTTATATGTAAAGTCATTCATTCATTCTTTTGATATCTGCAATATGTCATGTACTACTGTTCTATGCTTTGGGGACACAGCAGTGAATCAGAAAATGTTCCTGGTCCTATGGAGCTTACATTCTAGTGAATGACGTCTAGGCACCAAGTAGAGCCAGAGTATGTTTTGGTCCAACTGTGTAAGGGAGAGTTTTGCAGTAGTTTGGAGGGAGAAAATTGGTGAGATAATTGAGTTGTCACAGGGCACATTGTAGCCCAGACATTACAGCCTCTAAAAATACCTGTGCCAGATCAACCGTGGCCAAATTCGCAGTGAGAGAGGACTGTTTGAGTTAATCTTGTCTTTATGCATATCAACCTGTATTAGTATGTGTGAATAAATAATTTTAAGGAAAAGACTTTTATTTGGTGGTACCTTTAAATTTCTTAGTTATGTTCTGGAAAAGTTAATTTGAATTTTATTAGTTTGGTGATTTGTCTATATTTAATTCATAAGTGAATTTTGGATTGATAATTGCATAAGTAGGTTTCAAAATAAGCATAAGAAATGGGAGTTTACACTTAATTTGGTAAACAATTTTATTGATGTGTAATTGACATGCCATAAAATTCAAGCATTGTAAGTGTTCAGTTCAAGGATTTTTTAAATAAATTTCTACAGTTCCACTATCCCCATAATCTAGTTTTAGAACATTTAAATTTCCCCCAAAAGTTCTCTTGTGCCCATTTGAATCCATCCCTGCTCCCACTTCCAGCTGCAGGTGATCACTAACCTACTATCTCCAGATATTTTCCTTTTCTGGAAATTTCTTATAAGTGGAATCTTTTGCATCTGGCTTCTTTCACTTAGCATCATGCTTTTGAGCTTCATCCATCTTGAAGCATGTATCAGTAGTTTTTTCATGTCTGTGGTTAAATAAATTCTGTTGTATAGATAAAACACATTTTGTTTGTCCATTACCAGTTCACAGACATTTGGATTGTTCCCTAGCCAATCTGACAGTCTATCTTTCGATTGTGGTGTTTGGTCCATTCACTTTGTTTTTGAAGTTAAAGTATGTGTATGTTTACTTTTACATATAATTTTTAAAATTAAACTTTTTATTTTGAGATAATTGTAGATTCATATGCAGTTATAAGAATTAATACAGAGATATTCATGTGTACCCTTCACCCAGTTTCCCCCAATTGGTAACATTTTGCAAAACTAGAGCACTATAGCATAACTAGGATATTGACATTGATGCAGTCAAAATATAGAACATTTCTATTAATACATTGATCTCCACAGTTGTCTTTTTATAGCCACACCCACTTCCCTTGGATACCCACTCCTTCCTTAACCCCTAACAACTGTTAATCTGTTCTCCACTTTATAATTTTGTAATTTTAACAATGTTATATAAATAGAATCATACAGTATATAATCTTGTGGGATTGGCTTTTCGTCACTCAGCATAATTCACTGGAGTTCACCAAAGATTTTGCATGTATCAATAGTTTGTTCCTTGTTCAAAAATGGTGAGTGATATTCAGATTTGAAGGACAGTTTTCCTGTATATACCATTCTTGGTTTACAGTTATTTTTTTTCTTTCAGCATATTAAATATGTCATCCCAATGCCACTAGCCTCCATTGTTCCTGATGAGAAATTAGCCATAAATATATTGTTGTTCCAGTGTTCCTATGAATTGTTTTTCTCTTGCTGTTTTCAATATTTTCTCCTGGTCTTTAGCTTCAGCAGTTTAACTATGATATGCTTAGATATTAATCTCTTTGTGTTATCCTACTTGGGATTTGTTGACCTTCTTAGTTCTCTAGAGCAATGTTTTTCATCAAATGTGTAAAGTTTTCTGCCATTATTTCTTTAGGTAAACTTTCTGGCCCTATATAGGACTTCCATTACACATTCTTTGGTACACTTGATATCGTCTCACAGATCTCTGAAGCTCTGCTTATTTTTTTAACTCTTTTTTTCTCTGTGTTCTTCAGATTGGATACTTCTCTTAATTTATCTTCAAATTCACTGATGCTTTCTAGTATTATGTCAAATCTGCTGTTGAACCCATCTAGTGAATTTTTCATTTCAGTTGTACTTTTCAACTCTGGAATCACCATTTGGTTCTTTTTTTGTAGTTCCTATTTCTCTATTGAAATTCTCTATTTGTTGAGTAATAGTTATACTTTTATTTATTCTTTAAACATGGGTCTCTTTCATTTTTTAAAACATATTTTTTAAAATTTATTTTTATTATTGAAGTATAGCTGATTTACAATATTGTGTTAGTTCCAGGTGTGCAGCAAAGTGATTCAGATATATATATATATATATATGTATTTTCAGATTATTTACCATTAGAGGTTATTACAAGCTATTGAATATAGTTCCCTGTGCTATACAGTAAATCCATGTTACTTATCTAGTTTATATATAGTAGTTTGTATCTGTTAATCCCATATTCCTAATTTATCAGCACCCCTCCTCCTCTTTCCCCTTTGGTAACCCTAAGTTTGTTTTCTATGTCTGTGAGTCTATTTTGGTTTTGTGTATAGAGTTATTAGTATTTTTTTTTAAATCCCACACACAAGTGATATCATATAATATTTGTCTTTCTCTGTCTGACTTATTTCACTAAGTATAATATTCTCTCAGTCCATCCATGTTGCTGCAAATGGCAATACTTTATTCTTTTTTATGGCTGAGTAATATTCCATTGTATATACACATGTATATCACATCTTCTTAAGCCAGTAGTCTGTTGATGAGCACTTGGGTTGTTTCCATGTCTTGGCTATTGTAAATAGTGCTGCTGTGAACACTGGGGTACATGTATGTTTTTGAATTAGAGTTTTCATCTTTTCTGGATATATAACCAAAAGTGGGATTGCTGGATCATATAGTAGCTGTAGTTTTAGTTTTTTAAGGAATCTCCATACTGTTTTCCTTAGTGGCCACACCAATTTACATTCACACCAACAGTGTAAGATGATTCCCTTTTCTCTATACCCTCCCCAGCATTTATTATTTGTAGACTTTTTGATGAAAGCCATTCTGACCAGTGTGAGCTGATACCTCATTGTGGTTTTGGTTTGCACTTCTCTAATAATTAGTGAAGTTGAGCATCTTTCCAAGTACCTGTTGGCCACCTGTATATTTTTTTTGAAGAAATGTCTATTTAGGTTTTATGCTCATTTTTTTTATTGTGTTGTTTGTTTGTTTGTTTTGATATTGAGTTATATGAGCTGTTTGTATATTTTGAATATTAACTCCTTGTTGGTTGCATGGTTAAAACATGTTTTAAATAGCTGCTTTGAAGTTTTCATGTACTAAAACCAGTATCTGGGACCACTCCAAGTCATTTTCTACTGATTGAGTTTTCTCCTTAGTAAGGGGTTAGATTTTACTCTTTCTTTGCATGTCTCATTTTTTAATTGTTGTTGTTGAAAACTGAACACTTTAAGTAATAAATTATAGTAAATCTAGATTCTCATTTTTCCCTCCTGAGGGATTTTTTTTTCAGTAACTTGCCTGGACTTAGCTTGCAGAATCTGTCTCTCTTATGGTATGTGATTGCTGATATCTCTGCTCAGGTATTTTTTTTTTTTAATGATTATTATATTTGTTTTTTAGACTGGCTTCCTGCATTTTTTTTTCCCTTAGGTGTGCATAGCTTTGTGGTCAGGCAGTATTTTTGGTAGAGACTGTGCTCAAATACATCAAACCTGTAGAGCTCCAATCCTCTGACAATGGATTCTGGCATTTCTCAAGTCTTCTTCAGCTTTTACTTTCCATCAAATCCTTTCTGGTCTCCTCCAAATGTGCATGTCACTCTTTAGTTGGCCAGGGATGTGGCGAGCTTATCTAGCTTTTCTATGGCTCTCTCATTTCCAGGGTATCTACATTAAATTTCTGACTTGCCCTAAGTGGGACCTTGAGCTTGCAGATTTGTGGGTTTTCCATACTTATTTCTCACTGAGCTAGCTAACTTCAGTGATAATGTTGCTTGGCCTGGGCTCTTGTCCTTCACTCTAAATGAAGTCTTCCCCTTCTGGCAGAAGCTGCTGGTATTCATGGCCAGCCCTGCCCTGATAGAACAACATGCTGACTGAGCTGGTGGTGAGTAGAAACGGAGCCACCCCAGGCAAAAAGACCACAGACTCTGCTTTTCTTATTCAAATTATAGCTATTCTTCATGAATAAACACCTCTCAGTTTGTTGTTTGCCTTTGAAACCTTAAAATGGCTGTTTTGACAATTTTATTCAGTCTTTTACTTGTTTTGGAGGAGAGGAGGCACCGACTTCTTCATGCCACCATATCTGAAAGTTGATTAAATTAAGTTTTATGCTTTTAATTTTTACTCTGCACATTTAAGTAACATTGCAATAATAATCTTATAAGTCATTACTGTGGGTACACTAGTTTTTTTTTTTGAAGAATACATACTCAAGTTTGGAAAACACTGTAGGTTTGTGAGAATTCACAAGGTAACATCCACTTTGAAACTAAATGACATTTCTGGTGATGCACCCTTTAAAAGGGAGAATCAAATAGCATGTCTGAATATTATAAAATGTAGAAATTAATTATAAATTTAGCTTCTCATGGGAACTTTTTCAGTTTATTAATTTTTCTATATAAGAACCAAGTAAAGGCAGATTCTTCAGAGAAGAGTGAGTGGGATGAGGTATTTATCCAAAATGAAATAGTCTACAGTCTTAAAACAAAAATCACATAGGCATGTAGTCTAGGGACCATTAGAAAAGTAGGTTTTTACTAAAGTTTTGTCAGAGGGTGGACATGATAGATTTGATTAAAGTTCTTGATTTTTTGCTCATTTGTTTCCTGTAAGAGGATTATGTATCCCTAACACACTGACATTAGGCTTTTTCTTATGATAAGCTTTTGCCAATGGAATATGAGATGACATGCTGCATGCTATATTTGAGCAGAAGTTTTAGATACTGTTCTATAATTTGCCTTAATCTCTTATACTTTCGTCCTTATGCCAACAACATGTCCCAGATAAGGGCTGCTCCTTCAGATTGGACCTAAGAATGGCAGTATAAGCAGACCTGAAGTCAGGTCTACTATCTGGACCTTGGTTAGCCAATCAACAACCGTTGTGTGGTGTGGGTTAGAAGAAAATGCTTCTGCTTATAAGCAACTGAGAGTTTGGGTTGCTTCTCTAGCAAAAGCAGATTAATATAGACATGAAAATGTGTCTCTTCAATAAAAGCACTGAGTTATCATGATTAATACTTTTGTGTCACAAGGGCAGTAAAAGAAGGCATCTGGATGGGTTTTCTTCACATTTAGAGGGGTGTTTGGGATTACAAGATTTAAAATAAATAGTATGTGGCTTGGGGGAGATTCTCACTAAGGCTGAATATGAGATTTGAGAGATTTGAGCGATTGCCAAGTAGGAGAGGTAAGCTTTGTGGATAAAGATGCCTTTAGCAGAGAATCCAAGCAATGGTTTCAAATATGAGTCCAATATTAAAAATTCAAGTGTAAATGTTCCAAATGAGAACGTTGATTTTCAATCAAGGTACATCTTGAATGGAAGACTCCGTAAAGCAGGTTCAGAATGAATATCAAATAGAATTCATTTTTTAAAGATCAGGAAGACCAATCAGTACTAGACTCAAAGAGAACAAAACCTACATACTGAACTTAATATCATTTAATATAATATCATTCCATGATAGACAAAAAAAAAATCATACCTCAAGTGATGGTCATGTTTCCATAGTATTTTATTCAATAGAGGTTACTACTTACCTTCAGACAGAATTGTTCTGAAATTATCAAGGGCTTAAAAAGATTAACAGAGAGATAGTTCTTCTAACATAGGCTGTTGGAGGTTCAGACTTATGAGAAAACAACTTATGGTCTTAGCTGGGTTCTGGAAAGATGAAAAGAATTTATTAAAGGGATAACTCTTACACAGAATCCAATTCAAAATAGAGGGAAAAGGTAAAGAAAGAGAATGACTGATTTTCCTATTTCCCATTTCTCTCCGTGTGTGGAGTTCCACATCTCACTGCAAAGGGTATAGACCAAGGTGCAACGAAATCAGAGCCTTGTGATCAATTTGACCTTGATTCGTAAGGGGCATTGAAACACTCAGTCCATCTGACTGCCACTGCTAACTGAGTGACTGATAAACTAAGAGATGTTGTTTCATGATTTCCAAAAAGCCCTAAAAGAAAACTAAGATGGGGAAGAGGCAGAAGGAAACTTACGGTGAGTGAAAAGAGCTTCAATTACTAGAATATTTATTTTCTGGGGCGGGATCTGATATTGACCTTGGTAATTGCCCTAGAAATTAAGTAACAGATTTTAGAAATAATCTTTTTCTCCATTTTCCAAGGTCATAGCAATGATTCATCTGAAAATACTAACCACTCATTGCCTGAAAGATTATAACAGTTGGATTTCAGAAGGGATTTTCAATTTTGTATAAAACGTCTGCATCGTCAGAGTCTGATATCTCTTGTTTGGTCTTACCTCATTTTTTTTTTTTCAAGTACTGCATTTTATCTTTTTTTGCAAAGTCATCCTGGAATAGTCTTTGTAGAACAGGATAGAATTTTACTGCAGAAAGGGACCTGAGAATCCCTCTGATGTCCCTTTTCCCTCACCATAATTCTAGAGATGAAGAATGGAGCCCCAAGAGTGTTGGTCTCTCATGATTAGCTAAAGGCAGTGCTGCGTCTGGATTCCACGTCTCTTGCCCTCCAAGGCTTTCACACTTTCCCAAGTCATCACAGGTTAGTTTGGGATCAAAACGTTTCGTTCTTTAACTCACCAGGAATCTTTTTAGTAGCATTCGACTGTTCTTATTTTGTTATTTTCTCTCTTATAGCCCTAACATTAAGATACAGTTTGGGGAAAAGTGGATCTCACTACTGACCCTTTGTGGCAGTAAGAGAAAAACATTTTTAACAGTGAAGTTTGAGATTTGAGTGTTCAGTGTTTCTAATTTGATGCTGTCAATAACACTGACTTTTACTAGTTATTTAGCACATATGAATCATGTTATAATTTCAAAATACTTTTCTATCAATAGTAACTCCTTAGCATGAACCAGGCTAGACTTATTATTTCCTCTTCCCCAAAACATCCTTCCTGATCACATCATATTTGATAAATATAGGTAGTTGCCCAGATGCTTAGCTGTTTGAACTCCTGAAGTCTGCATGGTGCTAGACTAAAGCTTTAGATTAAGAATAGGGACAGTCTTACTCTGCGGTTTCTGGTTGCCAAGGGCAAGGTTGGGGATGGGCATGGGGGATTTGGGAAGAAGATGTAGGAGGATAATCTGCATTCACTGATGGCAACTAAAGAGTCTATAGGCATTGCAGTTCATGCCTAATTCCAAGAGTCTTGTGAGATCCTGCTTCATCCTGGAAGGATGAAGGTGGAGAGAAGGGCCATTGGCAGGGTTCATTTCATCCTTGACTGACCCCTCACCTCAAGGAGCAACAGTTCAGATTCTTAGGGGGAAGGGATCACTTCAGATCAGCAACACACCAACACCGTTCTGTTCCTAGCTGCTGTTGATAAGATGGGACCCCTTGTGTGTGCCCAATGGCAGACTGATTCTGAGCACGAACCCAGAGGCAATTCCAAAACTGGAATAAGAATAAGGCTCTCCTTGGGCATGATTCAAATAGAAAAGCTCTTTGAATCACAACATTTGAATCTGAGTCACTCGCCAGTCTTTTCTTGGTCCTGTAAAGGCAATTTAAGCACTGAGATCTAAACCAGGCTTTTTGATTCTCAGCCTTTCCCCTCTCAGCGACCTTCCATCTCAGCCACCCCAGGGGAACAGTAAGATGTCTTTTAGGCATTGATTTTAAAGAAAGACCACTTTATACAAGCAGGTTTAGGGGGATTTGAGGGCTTGGAAGAGTCACTAGAAATAACTGTCAGTTCTTGCTGTAAAGCTATCTCTGCCCCTGGGACACATGGCCTGCCAGATGGCCCCATAAATCCGATTACCCTCACCTTTCCTCTGCCTCCTTCCATGTTAAAACTCTCCTGATTTTCTTACTTACCAGCAATTTCAGGAGAGATAAGACAAATGAAACCTAGCAGAAGTTCTGACCCTCCGTCACCACTAATGCACTGATGATGCATCATCACGAATTATATTTTTAGAGATTCGCAAGTGTTATATTGGGCTGGCTCATATTTAGGTCATCCTCTCTACCTTACCCCCCAAATCCCTCTAATTTTTAAAAGACCTGAGAGTCTACAACCATACTTGGGAGAAATCCTTAGTCACCTAAACTTACATGTCTCATGCCACTGTTTAATTCTGTCCTCTTTACTTCCAAAGTCCTGCCTCATGGACCTTGAACTGTCATACCTGAACTTCATGCCTTTAGGAAAAGCTGAATGTAAGATCCTAACTCACCTTTTAAAATCCTTTCTTAGTTTCAATCCCTTTATTAGCTTCTGTGTCCCACATCCCTGTTTCCACTGTCTCCCTCTCTCTCCCCATAAAATCTCAGAACTTCAGGTTAGAGGAGGGGTATGGTTGGTCTGCATCACTTAGGGTCTGACCTCTCTTCTATAGAACAGCCATTTATGAAGTATAGTATCTTCTGGAGCTTTCTTTCCTTCCTCCGCAGCAGCTCCTTCTCCAAGCTGAACCAGTCTAAGAGTTCTGACCTCTTCCTAACATCGTATTCCACCTTGTGTCTCATGTCTCTCACTGTTCTAGTTAAGAAAGTGGACAGATTGGGCATTATGGTAAGAGGGTGTCAAGGAGCTTCCACATGTTTTTGCATTATAATAAAGTGTGTGATTAAGTATATACTTAAGGGTCAAATTCTGGCATAATTCTCTCCCTTCTACTCAGAGAATTCAGTGGTCTTATGGTTCAAAATGGTTGGTTGCTAAAATCTGATGCTGCTATTGAACATTCTGGTTTGATTGCTTTGAGCAGAGATTACACGCTTCTTTATCCAAAAAAGTAACAAATGGAAACAGAGAAAAGGAGTTTGAAAGGCTGGGACAGTTAAAAAAGCAATAGAGGCTTGAAAGGGAAAACTTTAAGCTAAGGAAACAGCACAAAGTGCAGGTATATAACAGCAATGCCACATGAAAATATAAGGGGTTATATATGGATCATTCAGAGGAAATTCTCTGAAAACAACTCTCTGGTTAGCTACATCTTTGGGTTATTGGAGGAGGGGGAAATACCTAGACAAGGAAGGAAAACAGTCATCTGGTGTCACCATTGTATCCTGAGTACCTAGCACAGTGCCTGGGCACAGAGTAGCTGCCAGTGAGAATTAGTTTAAGAAATGTAACCCTGGCCACACTACTCAATATTTTCAAACTGCACATTTCTGTGACACAGTCACTTCCATATCCCATAGGCCCCATCTATGGCAGGATTTGTGGGGAAAATGACCTGACTTAAAGGAAAGTATAGGCCATCAATAGGCTACAGTTTATCTGGCTGCATGGGTTGGGGAACGCGAAGAGGAGACAAGTTCAGCTGAGCAAGTTTGAGGCTGTCATTAAGGTGTGTCTTTTACGTTTTTGTCTGTCAGTTTCCTGCCCAACTTCTGTCTCCACCTCGTGGACACGACCGGAGGCCACTGACGAGTTAGCTAGGGTCAATTTTCAGTGGTTGTCAGAGGGGAGTCCTTTGCAGGCGGCAGGTCTCTTGTCCCTTTGGCGTCTCGCCTACATCAGCCGCGCTGCCCCTCGCGCCTCTGCAAAGATGCAGAGGTCGAAGCACGTTGCTGTGCGACGCTTCAGATGGTCCCAGAATCAACCTCGGCGCCTGGCCCCTAACACCAACCGGGATCCTGGGTTCGCCTCTGGGATCCTAGTGGGTGCTCCCGCCCCCTCCTGAGGTGCCCCCTCCTCGACTCCAGGCCCGCTTCCCTGGCCCACAGCCGCCACTTGAGAGGCGTTCCTGGGTCGCCGCGGTCCTCCGCGCCGTGGGGTTTCCTGCGTGGAGCTGGGAGGAAGGCGGGAACTGAGCGGGGGAGGGGGGGCGCCCGAGCTTGCGCGCCCCGCTGCCCCGCGCGGGATTTGCCGCCTTCAGCTGCAGCAGCTGCAGCCGCGGCGGCGGGAAGCCGGGCGGAGGGCAGTGAGGAGGGCTGGAGCCCCAGCCAGGAGTGGAGGAAGGAGGGAGGGAGGGGGACCAGAAGGCTGTGCCAGGCGAGCCAGAGGGGTGCTCGGCGCTCCTCCGCCCTCCTTCCGGGAGCAAGGATGCAGACTCTGAAACTGGCGCTGCTGGGCTGAGGCGGAGGCAGGGGAGTTGCAGCGCGCGCGGCACGGTGAGTGTGTCTCCTGAGCGCGGAGAGGCGGGGGGAGGCGGAGGACGAGGAGGAGGAGGGGGAGAATGCCCGGAGCCGCCGCTGCTGCTGCCGCCGCCGCGATGCTCCCGGCTCAGGAGGCTGCCAAGCTGTACCACACCAACTATGTGCGGAACTCGCGGGCCATCGGCGTGCTGTGGGCCATCTTCACCATCTGCTTTGCCATCGTCAACGTGGTGTGCTTCATCCAGCCCTACTGGATCGGCGACGGCGTGGACACCCCGCAAGCCGGCTATTTCGGGCTCTTCCACTACTGCATCGGCAACGGCTTCTCCCGAGAGCTGACCTGCAGGGGCAGCTTCACGGACTTCTCCACGCTGCCCTCGGGCGCCTTCAAAGCCGCCTCCTTTTTCATCGGCCTCTCCATGATGCTCATCATCGCCTGCATCATTTGCTTTACTCTCTTCTTCTTCTGCAACACGGCTACGGTGTACAAGATCTGTGCCTGGATGCAGCTCACCTCTGGTGAATGCGCGCTCGCCTCTGGGAAGGCGGGGGGACCGGGACGCCCGAACCCGGGAAGGGCGGGAGTGGGAGGGACGGGGACCGTGCGCGCCGTTGGGGCCCAGCAACTTAATCCGCTCAGGTGGGAGCCCTGGGAGGCCGGAACCCCCGGGGTTCCCCAGCCTGGGCACCAGCGCCTCGTCCCGGGGCTTTCGAGAACCTCCAGGTGCGGGGGGCGCCACCCAGAGGGACGCGCGAGAGGCAGGGCGGTTGCTGGGCCGAGTCCGCTAAGAACTAAAGATGGGGAGAAGAAGCGGCAGTTTAGGGCCCGAGCTGAGGGACTAAGGAGGGACTGACAGCGCGGCGAAAAGCGGATTTGGAGAGGTTGTGGAAGGAGAGTCAGCCTGCTCTGTCCCTCTCTGGGACTGTTTCTGTCATTGCTTCCTGAGAGTGGTTGGGTATGGGGACTGGAGTGAGGTTGTTTCTCTCTGTCCTGGGAAGTTATAAAATTTTTATCATCCATCTGGAGATGAATAAATCCGTATTCTGTTTTGTGTTTTACCCTTTTAAGAAAAATGTAGCTTAGAATGTTCCTTAGCAATTCCCCAATGTCAAGGCTTCAGTTTGCTTCCTTGTCAGAGAAAAGGTTCTTCCATTCCATCTTTAAGCAGAGAGGAGTCTTGAGGGAATTAAGAATTCTAAAGGTCTTACGTTTTGGGAAGTGGCTTTAGGAAGATGGGCAGAGGAAAGCCTGTTTCGTTGGTATCTCTGATCACTCTTTGCCCGTGGCTAGTAGATTGTTGCTAGTTGGAGAATATGAAAGTACTTTTTCTGAGCATCAAAGTTACTTTCAACCCAGAAAGAATGGAGGTACGTTTCCTGGTAGCTTTGGAGAGTCCTGAAACAAAAACAGACTCTTTTCTCTACCTCTCGTGATCCCAAGTACCCTTTCTGCTAGCCACCTTGGATGCCTTGCCTTCTAAGGGCAGACTCCATCCTCAGACACTCGACACTCCCCTGTTCTAATGTTGGGGTCCTTTTGATTTTATGGATGGTCTGGTAGTACAGGAATATAGGATGTCTCAGGCAGCCACATTTTTCTCCTTTGGGTTTTATTTTGTTCTCTTTCTTTAAAGGTGTTAGTGTCAAGATTCTGTAGTTTTTCCTATGCCTGGGGAGGTTTTCTAGGGAGCAGGGATTTGATCCTGGAGTTTACCAGAGTGTTATAGGATGATTAAGTCCGTAAAAATGCCAGGCAAGCACATTAAGGTTCATGATCTTATACTGCTAGTTTAATATGAGAGAAGCTTGTGGAAGAATGAACTTGTTTGGAAGTTGTATTAAGTGTATCTCTGCAGTTTTTGATTTGCTGTGAACATGTGCAAGTGAAAGGCAAGAAATGTACATCAGCAGAGACCCTTCCCCTCCTTGCCCCCGACATATACCATTATTCTCCTGGATAATAAGAGTTTTCTGCTTTTCCTTACACCCCAATTTCTTGAAGCACCCTCCCCATGTTTTTATAGATAATGTTAACTTTTATAGCCATTTCATGAGCAGACTAACTTTGAGATTTGAATTAAATTCATGTATTATTGTTGTTCTTGACACTTCTCTCTGTTTGACTTTGAAGACAACAGGACACTGAGGATGCAGATGTTTTAGAAAAAGAATTGACCCTGCATAGCTAATTTTAATTTTTCTAAGTTAAATGACCTATTTAGGCTGGTGATTCCAATTGGATTGTTTTTCAAAGGTCTGAAAGTAATTTGCAGGTGATTTCTCAACAACATGTTACTAGATGTTTTATTTTTATGAGAATTTATACTCTAAACCCAAGTTCTTGTTGTTTTAAAAAGGTAAGAAAGGAAACTATCTTTGGAAAAGAGTTACCAGCTTTGAAGTTAATATAAATATCAGAAAATATCACAATGGCTTTTTCTTTCTCTCTTTCTGGATAGAGCACACAATAATCATTTATTCTGGGGTAGTGAAATATGATGTCATGTTTTCAGAAATTTGACATAAATACGCTATCCTGTTTCCCACATATCAGTGTAAAATGTGATCATAGCCTTTGTATTGATGAAGATATAAGGACATTTACTTCATTTTTGGAGAAGTCCAGATCCTTAAGTTCCTGGTATACTTTTAGAAACCTTCACTTGTAATTTATTTGGTATTTTATTTCTAGGAAAACCACAGAAGGACATCATTTTATTTATTAATGAAGTATATTGATTAAAGAATTGATTATGAATCAAATTCAGTTATATTAAGAATTAAAGCCAGTTATATTAGCAAATTTTTAAGGGATGGGATAAAGGATATTTCTGAAGAAAGTCACATTTATCATGGTTTTCAGTTTTTTTAAAGTCTCATGACACTAATAACAGATTCAACATAATGTACTGTAAGTTACTTTCAAAGTTTAGTTTCTAACCTTTAGACTGTTGAAGGCTTCTCATAATTTAACTGTACCTAGGCTTCTCAAGTGTAATTTGTTAACTATTAAAGATGAGACTTAATGTGCCATTTGCTAATTAGAGACTGTTTAACCTTCATTGAAAGTCAAATGATTAAGTTGTGTATTTAGTTATCTAAGCATTTTAATATAGTAACATCAGAGATCCTAGCCAGGTAGAATATAAAACCCCATATGAAATGATACAGTAAGATGATGAGGCAGGAGACTTTCTTGTGGCAATACAACATCCAGAATGATTCTTTTTATGATTCTGAACAATGAACTAGAAAAAGTGCATAATTTATTGGCCCTAAAAATGATGTTGCTCTCTGGTTGTGGGAAGCACACATAATTAATGGTGCTATTATGAACACCTGCCCTCTCGCTTGTGCTCTCCCCTCTGAATCATCATTAACCTCAGCAGAGTGAAACTACAGAATTGGGAGCTAAAATGACACACTTCTTCTAGATGTAATTCTGTACTTAATGGACCATGCCGAACATAAAGACTGACGACATAAAAATAAGATGGAAAATAAATAATAACAATTACAGATGCGAAATTTCCCCCATCGACAGAGAGACCACTTCTTGAGAAGAAAAGAGAGACTTTTCTTCTTCGTGTATAATTTCTCTCACACTAATAAGAAAGAAGTAGATCTGTAATTGGTCAAACAGGGCAATAAAGTTCAGATCCTTTTTTGAAAAATCAGGATGGAAAGGGGGTTTTGTCTCTCTGGGAGCTTGATTCTCTGCTTTCATGTGTTTGTTTTCAAATCAGTTTTTCAATCTATTTCCAAGTCTATTAATAGCCAAGTCTCATAAAGGTGGGTTTTTGTTTGTTTGTTTTACTGACTGTAAGCCCTATCTTAAATTGTTTCCAGAAACCCAGGTGTTAACCATTACAGGCCAATGAAGTCTTTTCTTTTTAAAATAAGCTGGAGCATTAAGGCAGGATTTAAGGTTTTTAGACATCTACCCTGGACCTTTTGGTCGAAGACAACAGATGAGGAGGTACTTGCATTCATCTGTGTAGAAGGAGCATGTGATCCAGGTTGGATTTCCGTATTCAGGAGGGATAAGATAGGAGGAGGGGGTTGCATTCACCAGCTCCCATATCTCTAGTTGTTTTGAGTGTACTAACTAGAAGGGCCACCCAGATGGCAAGGCTCTATGGCAAGGGTTAAGGTCTGAATTGCTTAGTCACTTCTCCTGGCCTCCCAGCCTTAGTTTTCCCCAGCTCTTTTCAGCTAGCTTGCTTTCTTAAATTTTGTACCTTTGTTATTTAGGTGAAGTGAGAATCACCAGGGGTAATTACTGCATTTCTTAGCCTGCAAGAAGAATCTTTGCAATGTTATACCATCCTATCTCAGAACACCATGCTCTTTTCTTGTATATCTTATCAATATTTAAGATTCAAATGTATTTAATGTCTGCCTTTTTCAGTACATTGAAAATTCTGTAAGTCTACGTCCGTTGTTCTTCATATAGCATAGAGGTCAAGTTAGGGACACTGGAGTAAAAAGATGTGGGTTTAACCCTGGCGCTGACACTCATTGACTTGTAACCTGGGGAACTGATCTCTCTGCACTTCAGTTGTTAATCGCAAAGTGAGCTTATAATTGTACTTACCCTAGGAGGTTGGTGCAAGGATGAAATGAGTGAAGATATATAGAAGAATGGTGTTCAGCACATAGTAAGCAAGCACTATATGCGTGTTAGGTATGGTTACTGTTCTTAGGTTATTATCACTATTGTATCTTGGCACTCAGTAGTATGTATATGTCTGGCACATAGTAGGTATTCAATACATTTTTGTTGAGTTAATGGATAAAAAAATGAATGATTGATGGGGTGAAGAATGAAAAGAGAAAGAAGTGATTTAAAATGTCGCACATGCCATGTTGAGAAGTGAATACCATATACTTTGAAAGCCACGATGCTCATCTTTTTCATTGGTTTGTGGCATCAGCTGTAATTGCCTAAAGGAACTCTTCCAAAACCCTTTGATGGCAGTGGTTGTGACTTGACCACTTAATTCATGATGAGCTTTTTTTCTCCAAATGGAGGCTTTTTCTGATGCATAAGTGATGATTTTTATTATAATGCTGGGATATCATCAGTTATATCTTAGGATTCAGCAAATTTTCCCTTACCTTTTAGATTCTTGTGAAAAAAATCATGGTATTCAAAATAGAGGTTTTATGTAAGAATCAAAAGATCAGGCTTTCTTTCTTAATAGTGGGACTCCCGTTCCAGGATGCATTTCCTTGCACACCTTCAGGAGCAGTTTGGACAGGAGAAGAGGATGTGCCTTCCAGGCTTTCCTTTCTTCTTTCTGGCCATCAGTGTAGATGTGCTCTTTCTGGACTTGCAAAGCCTGCTCAGATGTGTGGCCCTGCGTGTGCCGGGCTCTGATGGGGGCTCTGAAGAGAGGACAAGGTCAGGATTTACTCAGGTTCCGGACCATCACCAGTTCTCACCATGTGACTGGTGCTGAGCACATGAGAAAGGGAGGCCTTGCCTCTTAGAGCTCCGAATCCATCTTGAGTTCAGAGCTTGGAGCGTTTCCTCTGCCAGAGTATTTCAAATACTCCCCCAGGTGCAGAGAAGAATGTGTGCCCCCAGGGAAGGCAGTTTTCCTTTCCTAACAACTCACTTCGCTTATAAGAATTTTCTTTTTACCAAGCCAAACTTAGAAGAAATTGATTTGAAATGAGAATTTAGAAACTATTTTTTTTAAAATAACTGAGATTTTAGGTGGACCTTTGTGAAAATAACAGGCCTTGCATAACCCACACAGTATATTATTAGGTGGTTTCTTTTTCTTGGTGTGAGGCTACACATTTAATTTTTTTCAGTTGTAAAAATGTTAACAAGGTGCTTATATACTTTTATAAATAATGAATACATACATCTATATATGTATATACATCTATGTACATAACCAGAATGTGGTATCAGATGCTTAAAATGAGAATGTTTATTTAGCGATTGGTGCTTATGTCAGGTGTGATGATATGATCCAGTAAAGAGAATCTAGATGGCCAGGTCTGTATGTTACATTTTATGTACATACCTTAGAAATCTTTCAAAGTGAGCAAATTTTAAATGAAAGAATCCCCAACCCGGCAAATCATATAGCTGTAGTTACAGTATGTGGTTCAGTGTACTTCTGTGTGTGGTGTGAGGAGATAAACTCTGAGGAGAGGAGAGGGAGGTGAACTTCAGATCACACTGGCGTGAAGCAAAGAACACTGCAGGAGAATTCTAATTTAGGGGCTTAATAGCATGACAACTGGGAGAGTTTTAAAGTGTAATTTCCATAATATATTTGAACTTTGGGGGTCAGCACCAGCTTTAATTAATGTAATTTTTTTCCTTAGAGTGAGCCAATTGGAGTTTTTATTTGATACGAGGATAAACCAATGAGCTGACCTTTATTCTTAATAATAACAAGAAGATATTAATAATGACAGAAAGTAAGAAGCTGGTTCACATAGCAAATAGTAGATAAGTTATTTAATGACTTAAACATAAAGCTATTATGAAAAGTCATTGGGGCATTTCAAGAAAAGAAATAAATAAAAGCAACCTTCTCCAGCATCCTAAATGTTCACATAATTAATAACATGCATCTCTCAAAGTATGATTATGATTCCATGAGGCTCATACTTCACAGGGTCATGGTGCTGTCCGTAGTTAAATTGCCCTCGCTGTGATCTTGAGCACATTTCTCATTGCTTCTGCTACAGTAAAACAGAATGAGTAGCTTACAAGAGGAAGATAAATAATTTTTTGATCAATATAGACATGAACCATATCTAACTACTATTGAGCACAACGAAAAAAGAAAGCAAACCTTTCTGAAATAGAGCTGTGGGCATGGAATTGTCAGAATGGGTCTCTCCTGCCTGGATTCCAACATCTTTCCCAATGAAACCAGGTCTACAACAGGGTAGGGACTGTCTACATATACTTAATAGGTGAAACGATCCTAAATGGTGGGCTGGGTGAAGTCAGTCTAATTGCATGGAATTTTTGAAATGATGACTCATCAGTGAAAGAGGGTGGCAGAGCAGTTAAAGTTAGTGAAATGAATGATAAATAGTGGTAGATCAGATAAGAGACCTTAGCGCAGAGGCAGACATGCTAAACTTAACGAAGGAGAAAAGTTCACATTTTTTGCCCTGTTAGAGAAAAATGATGGCAGACAAGAGTTTGAAGGGAACTCAGCGTTGGCTTTAGCACAGAATGCATGATAGGCCCATTGACTTACGTGTCTGAAAACTCCTGGGGCGGGGTGCTCTGCATGGCCATATTTTGGTTTAATGAAGATCAAGAGTGAGGTTGTAAAAACCAAAGTGGGAAATGTGTATCATCATTGACAGGAGGCTCAGTATTTGAAAACCAGGCAGATAGATCCAGGTATGAAGAATGACAGGGACACAGAAGAGTGACAGCAAAAATAAATGAAGTATGAATAGAAACGACATGAAGAAATTCAAAGTTGGAAACCCTGTGAAATTTGATAACATCAAAAGCCTGTTGAATTTGATATCATTGATGGCTTAAAGATGTATTGACACGGGACAAGCAGAGAGCTGGAATTTGCACTACAGTGCAAAGCTGCATGCAGATCCCAATTACCAAGAAAAAATTATGGCTCCTAGTCAAAGAGAGAGATGATAGAGCTTCTTGTATGGCAGACAGAAACATGGTGAATTAAAATTCACCTAAGAAAGACCTAGAAAGACAAAGTCATTGTAAAAGTTGATAAATAGCATTTCTACAATTTCTCTTTGAAAATCTGGTTACAGATTGTGAAGCTAAATTGATTTCTATAATGCTATTAGTGGGGAAAGGGAACTTACAGTGAGAATTTAGGGTAAATACATTCTCAGAGCATTTTAAGAACATGTATAGTTAGTTATAAGCTGAATTAATTGAATGTATCTAAATTTAAGATGATTAATAACCAGCAATATTGTGATCTGTACAGTGCTGCATATAATTTAACTGAATATCTGTACTTGAACCAGTTGACTGGACAAAATGTAGTATTGACTAGTTGGCATTTTAAAAAACCTTCATAGAGAAAGAATTACTGTACTGTAGCGTTTTACAAGCTGTGGTTAGTGACCCTTTGATGGATCATGGAATCAATTTAGTAGATAATGATCAGCATTAAAGCTTGAATTAAAACAGAATAGAATATGTGAACGCAATGCAGATGGTAAGGATTTGTGAAACCTTTATTTCCTAAAATATTTACATATGTGTGTGTGGACTAGATTGCAATATATTGCTTACTATGGGCTGTAGTCAAAATGTTTGAAAGATACTATTCCAGAGAAAAGATGATGTAGTATGAATTTAGAAAAGTAATTATGTCTTTGGAAAATTTTGAAATTTTTCACCAATTCCTAGGTAACTTTGCATTTGAGAGTAGATTAGGTAAAACAGATTGAACCTAAGCAATTTGAGTTATTTTTCTTATCTCATATCCATTAAGGACTTAATGCTGACGTACCCCAATTAGACTGTGGGTTGATTGAAAGTAAGGATTATTTTTTCTAAATGTGATTTGATTGACCATGCATGCTATAAAATGACCTGGTCCTATAGCAACGATCTGTCTAAGCAAACATTTAAACAAGTGTACTTAACCCAGTGCCAAATGAATATAGACTCATAGGCTTTTAGAAGTTGGAGGGAAGTAAAAAATAATTTAGCAGTCTCCTCGTGTTCTTGATAAAGAAATAATAATAATTAATACTATTAAGCAACTACCACCTGCAACAACCTTAGTACATTTAGTTAGTGTATTTAACCTTCACAGCAAACCTACAAGGTTAGAATTGTTACATTCATTTTGCGTATGAATAAATCAAGACTTAAGAAATTGTTCAGGGTCAAAGAACCAGTAAATGGTTTGAGCCAAATCAGATTTTTACCCCTGCTCGATAGAATATTTTGTCTCTGAGGCTGAGAGATTGAGTCTTGCCAAAATTACACCTTGATAGAGTTGAAACTAACACATCTGATTCTCAGTTCAGTACCTTTTCTGTCACTTTCTTTTGCCTCCTAACATAACGTACATTTGCTTAAGTTTAGTCTTCAGTATGCATTTGCAACATTTTATATCAGCACCAAGGGAAGGAGCTGGTATTTACAGGGATAATATCTATATGTTTACCAGACTTCCCTTTTCAGGCATGCTTAGGTGGGAAGAGGTACTCCTCATCCCACTCTTTCCATTTTTGTAACCTAGAGCCTGGGTGGTTCCTTACCTACAATATCCCCTTGGTTATACCTCTGATCTCCTTGCTATTGTTCTTAGACTATGAATTGTTGTAGGACAAGGGCAAATGTCAGCATTACTGGGTCTGTGTCATCCATTTCTGCCCTGCATCAAATGTAGGAATGTTCTTAATAGGTTGGCTTGTTGATGGTGCTGGTGAAGGTGGACAGGATCACCAGGTCACAGATACAGTTCTAGAGAGGGTACGAATAGACTCAGGCAGCTTCTGGAGGCAGCAGGGAACTGGGTGTGTGTTTGGAAGATTTGCATCTCAGCTTAGCCATTTATTGTCTGGAAACTTTGGGCAAGTCATCAAACTACTCTTGACTTTTCATTTTCTTGATGTTATTTTTCTAAAGTTTATATATTTTAGATACTTAAAAGGAGGTTGCAAGTTATAGTCATTAAAATATGTATCATCTGCTAACCAAGTGTTGCTGTGCATTTACCAATAAAGTAAATACTAGGAAAATCATCAAAGATGGGGTGAAATTAAAGGAGAAAGCAAGTAAGGAACAATTGTAGACAGGTAGGTATCTAGAATTAGATTTCTTCAATATAATGAGACTTTAAATAGAAACACCTATCTATTGTGTTCTTAGGATTATGGAATTAAGTAAAACACTTAAAACTGGACCTAGCACACAGTAAACACTCAATACATGTTAGCTATGGTTACTGCTGTTGTTATTACTACCACCAAAGAGAGCAGGGCTGGAGGAATGGTTAGTATTCAGAAAATCTAGTAGACAGAACAATTGAACTCACAATACGCAACTTAAAGAAGGGACAATTTCATTTTACAACCTATATAGGCCAGACATACCTTGTTCTGATGATCAAGAAAGATAATGGCTGTGAAAACCTTTTAGAAATGCAGTGTTATATAAATGCCATTGTGATTCATAGAATGAATTTTGTGCATTACTAAGAAAACACCGTATTAAGAGTTTAATTTTGTGTTAACAGGGTCTAGCTCTTCCATTTTATTTGTCTACAGCAGTGACTCAAAGGTAACAGGAATATATTTTGGAGATAATTTTGAAATGTTTGATAACTTCAACTGAACAAATGTGAACAGAGAAGCCAGGTTTTGAAGGTAATATGAACCAGACAATCTTTTTATTATGTCAAGCAGGACCTAAACACTTAGACATTCTTGATTAAGTTGCCCCCAAATGATAGAGAAATCTTATCAGGTATTACCCTCTTCACCGTTATCAAAAGAAAAATTGACTATTCTTTATCTCTAATAGCATCATATAGCAGGAACAAATCAGAAGTAGCATTTTATTCTGTGCTTTTTTACATGTAACTGTAATATATTGAAAATTAGATTTCTCAACATGATATCTGTGAATATTTTTCTTCTTAAGCAAAGAAAGTAGTGGTTAAAGATTTTCAGGTTAATGCTCAAATGAGAATTATGTTGCTCTATTTTTTGTTAACGTGTTAATTCCTTGTATTTCTTTAGCGTTTCCAAAGAAGAGTAAAAAAAAAAAAAAAGCCCAACATTGCTTCTAATTAATATTTTCATTTCAGGTTTAAAGTCATCAGCTTGTTGTAAAATTTGAGTATCAGTTTGTTACGACTACATCTATGACTATGACCCAAACCATTGGATTGAATAGTGAACAAATGAATGTTCTCTGCCCTACATAGTAGCAAGATCCCTTTTGTGGTGATATCCAGAGTTGAGGTTGACAAGAGCACTTATTAAATAAGCATTCTTGACCAGACCCTCTGCTTCTAGAGATGCTGGTGGGCAATGCTGGGCATCCTCCCAATGGCATCCTCAGGGCATGGGGAATAGCTCTGCTCTTGCAGAACTTTCAGTCTGCTGGGAAGGGCTCTCCAAGAGGATGAACTGGGATGGGGGAGTGGGCTAGGATCCATCCAGTCCTAAGTTCACTTTATTGAAGACCCCTCCATGCACTGCAGGATGGGCTCTAGAGGGAGCTCCAGCCTTGTTGTCTTGTGCTTCTCAGACCTTTCATTTTTGTAGGGTCAAGTGCAGAGTCATTATCCTCCTGACACTATGAGTAAGATAGCATTTTAGAGGATGGAGGCTGAAAAAGAATAAGAAAAGGCATTTATCAGAATCCAAGCAGTAGAAGGGAACACTCATTTACCTACAAGGAAAAAGCCAGCTCCTCCTGAACTTTCCTGGAGCCCCTTGCCTTGACAGAAATTCTTTGAAGTTACTCTTCTATAACTTTTGTGACTTGTTAGGAAGCTGCTATGACTTCCCACTGGCCTGCTTTTTAGGTGACTCATTGGGGTGGTCTTCCCCCATCCAAACATTTTGGCTGTTGTTTGTAAGCTTGGAAATGGACACTTTGGAATAGCTTGGACATTCCTGGAGAATTAGCAGGCCACTGGAGACCTGCTAATAGTAAGTCACTGGAGAATTCAAAAGAAGTTAAGGAATTCAGAACTGCAGGATTCTGAATAGCTTTTTGATCTTGGCAGTCATGAACTATGCATTATGGTTCTGTCTCTGCAGCAGCCTGAGCATGTTTTGAAACTTTAAAAAGTAGAGTTGGAAATACCATTTCTTGGGAAACTTTAGGGAATTTGCAGAATTTTAAAATAGTGTTTACAGTAACTTAGAACATGGGCCTCAGCCATAACCAAATAATGCTTCACATGGGTACTTAATTTCCTTACTAGCACTGATCTACTTATTCCAGTCTCCACTTCCTTAAACACAACAAAATATAAAGAGAATGAAGGAGTGCCTGCTTTATTCACACATACCTTTCTCCACTGGAAGCCACTTGAAGAACACACCAATTCTGCTCTTTTCTTTTTTTTCTTTTTCCTAAAAAAAAAAAAAGGGGGACGTGATCTTAATCTGGTTTCTATTTTGTCTCTTTGGGAACAGAGAGTGCAGGAAGTTCTATAGAGGAAAACTTAGAAAAAGCACACTTCTCTGCTCAATATTGAGCCTTTTTTTTTTCCCCATCTCATACCAGAAAACATTCGTTTTAATCCTCCTTAGACTTCCCCTTCATTAGCTCCACTGCCCTGACTCTGGCCCCAGTGCTCACTAAAGTGTCTGAACAGACCGAGCAGAAAATCTGGAGCTGTACCAACGCTGCGGTTCAATACAGCACACTAGCATCACTCTGGAGCCTCTTAGAATTTGGGTGCTGAATTTAATGTGTGTAGAACAAAGGGGAAGAATTCTGTAATCAGTGTGAGTTCATTTGACGAAGGCTGTTTCAATCCTTTGTGTACTGTTAAAAAATTGATTTTTTTACGAAAGGTTTCTAGAATACCAACCTAATGATGTGGGAGGTGGTCCCTAAACGCTAAAGTTTTAATTGTGATAGATTTATTCAAGAAGTGGAATGAGTCTCGCATATAATTCTTCCTCACTAAGTCTCATGGGAATGTGCGCAGTTCATTTGGAATTTATTCCCTACAGTGTTAAACTACTAAGTTTAGTGTAGAAGTATGACTTATATGAAGGTAAACTTGAACTTGTACAAGGAAAGAGAAGGTGATTTAAATTTCTGTTGCAGTTATAATGTTATTTAGACTAGCCATCATTCTGGTCTAATTTAACCTTCCTTTGCAGAATGAATCATTGTTTCAGTTCATCTGCAGACATGTTTTGAATAATGTATTTTACATTGTGTGCATGTGCCTCTGTGTGTTTGTGTGTACAGCTTAAAGACAATAATAAAATGACTATTTGTGTAACTGCTATCCACTTTCCTGATTATAACCACCCATAGGTAGCCACTTCTTTGAATTTTGTTATTACCCTATATTCCTTATAGTTTTATTACTAAAGTCCATATTCCTGAGTAACTTTTTTATCTTTTTCTATTTTTAAAGGAAATGTTTTTAATATTTCAGTATTTAGTATGACATATGCTGTAGGTTTTTTTTTCCCCCAAATACTATTTATTAGGTTAGGAAAGTTCTCTTATATTCCTACCTTGATAAGAAGTTTTTAGATTGTGAATATATATTGCATTTTATTGATGAATTTTCTGCATCTATTGAGATGATCAAATGAGTTTTCTGACTAGTGTATGTTGATAAGATGAATTACAATACTGGATTTTCTGATGTTGAAATAATGCGTTTTAAAAACAAAGCCAACTTCCACACACATTGTCAGACTCAGCAGTCTGTAATATTTTATTTATTATTTTTGAAGTATTTTCATGAGTAGTTGTTTTTTGTTTGTTTTTGGTTTTTTTCTCTTTTCTTTTCTTTTTTTTTTCTTTTCATACTGTCATTATGTAGGTTAGGTATCAGTATCAGGGTTGTGTAAGATTCATAAAAGTAGATGAGAAATAGGCGAAGGGTGTAGCTCAGTGACAAAGTGCATGCCTAGCATGCATGAAGTCCTGGGTTCAATCCCCAGTACTGCCATTAAGAAAAATAAATAAATAAACCTAAAAATAAGTAGGTGAGAAGTCTCTCTTGGTTCTTTGAAAGAATTTGTGTACCATTGGAATTATTTGTTTCTTAAATATTTAGTAGAATTATCTTGTAAAACGGTCTGGGCCTGGTATTTCTTTGTAGGAAGATTCTAAACTACTGATTGCATTTATTTAATTGTTATAGAATCATTCAGGTTTTTCATTTCATCTTCAGTCAGTTTTTAAAGATATATTTTTCTAGGAATTTGTCCATTTGATCTACCTTGCTAAGTTTATTGACATAAAGTTGTTCATACTATACTCTTGTAATTGTGTAAGATTTATTTGCTGGTATCTTCTCTGTTTTTATTAGATCCATTTTGCCAAAAGTTTGTCAGATTTATTAGTCTTTTTAAAAGAACCAGCATTCTTTGTTCTTCTCCGTTACATTCCTCTGTTCCATAGCATTAATTTTTGCTTTTATTTTTTATTTCCTTTCTTCTGTTTTCCTTAGGTTTATTCTCTTGTTCTTTTTCTAACTTCTTAATTGGTTATCAAGCTCATTGATTTTTAGCTGCTATAAATGTATGGAAAAAATGGCCTATCCATAGTGAGACTTTTAAAGAGATCATCTTTAGAAGTTTTTATTAGTAATTGCATGCAACTATCTCCAGCATGACATAAAATGAAAAAATATATACATCCATGAAAGTTCAAGTTACATTAAAAATATTTACAAATATTCTAATGGCAGGTTAATACAAATTCAGTAAATTTAGTGTTGAATGTTCAATATTTTTAATACTTTATATTTTATTTTCCTTATAGAAGTAAATATAATGAATGTTTTTGCAAAATTACATGTAAATGTTCCCAAGTGCTCTCTCATTTATTCTAGCAATTGCTAATATAGTAATATCATTTTCTATGTGTATCGTGATATGAAAAAGATGAGAAAAATAACCCTCAGCCACTAAGGATCAGTTGATGCCAGCAAGGTCAGTGTCAGCTTTGGTGTTTAGTTGCTTTTCTGAATATTTGCTTTGTCTTTTTTCTTACCTCTAAGAATTTCTCTTACTTTATTGCTAAGCCATGCACATTAAAAAATATTTTGAAAATTTATTCAGCATTTTTAGGGATTCTATTTGGGAGATTTTTGGGGAGGGGTCATTTGACTTGCTATATTGCCCAAAATGTAAATCCCATGAATAATACTTAGTTGACGTTGCTTAGTTCTATGGCCACATAGAATCTAAACTTCAAAGTTCCAAGTCAACCAATTCATGCCATTGCTAAAAGGGGGACATGACTGGAAAGATGCGAATTGATGAATACAAACCAATTATAATTTCTGATCCCACTACTTAAAACTCCTAAATCTCCCATGGCGAATTAGCATCATGTTTTTCTAAGATGAACTATGTATTAGGAGCAAAGGAGTGAAGGTCTCCACTTCCTGTGATGTGTGTGTATAACATAGATTTCTCTGACTTTTAATATAAAATGACCAAATTAACAGAAATAATGGAATTGAGTTCTCAATTTTCCTTTTATTCTTTCATTTATTCATTTATCCTTCCCTATTGCATTCCTATTATGTGTATTAGAGAAGACATGAAGACTAAAACACTTCTAATAATAAGGATCTCTTTGTGATTGGTTTTCATCTCAGGATTGGAAAGAATTTTGCATTACTAAGAAGGAAAACATGGTGGCAGCTATATGGTACTAGATAAGTACATATGCTCTGAAACCAGGAACATGTGTGTTTGTGGTAGCTGCTTCACTTACAGGGTCATTGTATGACCTTGGGCCAATTCCTTAGTATATCTATGCCTCTGTTTCCTCATCCATAAAATAAGGATAAATATAGCACCTTTCTCATGTTTGGATCACAGAAGACACCCATAAATATTAGGTGTCAGTATGACCATCACCATCATTGTGTCATCCTCAGCACTCTAGAAAGGCAGTCCCAGAATAAATAAGAAGAAGTGTAAACCACATAGTAGGTTGCTGTTCTATGATCCCCCCACATGACCTCAATGTTTTATTTCTCTTTTAAGCTAGCAGAGGAATCATGTACATTTTGAAGCTGTCGATTCATTGCAACTCCATTTTTTGGTTGGGTGAGGTCAGTCCTTTCTAGGCCTTTGCGAGGATTTATGGTAGAGAGGAGACTGGAGAAGGTGGTGGAACTTCCCTGCAGTGGGTGCCCTTTTCGCCCTCTTTTTGGGTTGAAGACTGGGGATCTGTAGTGTGACATCATCAGGGCTCAGACAGGAAATGTAGTGGCTAGCAGTTTAGCTCCTCGTGCCCTTCTGACTGGAAGTTCCCTGAGGACAGGTGTCATGGCTATTGTAGTCACCATCACACATTTCGTACCTAGGATGCTCGGTGTTTTAAGTTTGCTTTACCTTCCAGTGCATTAAACTGATGCCACGACTCAAAGCTGTATCCTAGGAACTGATCTAAAGACAATTTCTCAGCTCTTTTTCGAGAAGGGATCAACATAGTGATTTCCCTACAGAGTTAGTGCAACTAGAGATCTTCCCATTTCTGTATGATTTAAGCTCTGCTGAAGAAGGCATGTTCTGTTTTTATTTCCAGTTTCAAAGTGATGAACTATGAACAATACTTGATTATGCTTTAATATCTTGTGTGTATGAATATGGAATGACACACTCTGGATGGCTCACCTTGGCCGGAGAAATTTGGCACTGAAGAAACAGGTGTTTTATTAACATCACATATGTGGGGCCTATGGTTGGTGATTTTTGACTTTCACACAAAGAATAAAAACATTACAGAACCAAGTAAATACTAACATGTGTGAGGATAAACCTTATTTTTAAACACACTGTTTCCCAAAGGAAGTTCTTTTAATTCTCAGCCTTCAAGGTAACAGCCGTAGAGTCTGAGAGCAGAGCAAGACGGGACAATCTAGAGGACAAAAGAGAGCAGTGGAGTCCGAGGAGCTGGACAGACAGGACTGGCATGTGACGGAGGCAGGAGTAGTCTCGTGTGGTCTCTGCCATCCCTGTCCCATTTACGGACATTTATATAACAGTGGCAAGAGGAGAGCTGATCAGATAAAGTCTAATCAGGGAGCAAAATAACCTTTATCAGTCCTCCTCCTCTTCTTTGCAAATTTGGCTTGACATTCAAATTCTCTGCAAGGGAAGAAAAGCATGAAGTTTATAGAGAAAAGAAAACCTGTATAGGTAGGGAAGGAACTTTTTTTTGGAGGCTAACAAAAATACAAAATACTAAAAAATTAATTCAAGCCTCCTTCAAAATACAATAACATAGAGTTCACCGCTGCTTCCCTAGGGCAATGATAAAGTGGTGTCATAAGCTATACTTCATAATCATGTTTTCTCACAAAATAATTGTTTTACCTTTTTCATTGCTGTAAGTTTTTAAAAGACATCTAAATAAACCCTCAGAAATGAGAAAAATGTGTAGAATAATGAGTGTAGTTGTAAAGTAGAGACGGTGACCTGAAAGGAAGTGTTGGGAAGTGAACTCTTCTCAATGATAAACCCCAGATGTACAAGGGAGCCCTTTCGTGATATTGTTCAGTTAGATTGTTTGCAAGGATTCTTTAAGAAGATGCTCATTATCTTTTTTTTTTTTCAACATTTTTTTGATTTATAATCATTTTACAATGTTGTGTCAAATTCCAGTGTTCAGCACAATTTTTCAGTCATTCATGGACATATACACACTCATTGTCACATTTTTTTCTCTGTGAGTTATCATAACATTTTGTGTATATTTCCCTGTGCTATACAGTGTGATCTTGTTTATCTATTCTACAATTTTGAAATCCCAGTCTATCCCTTCCCACCCTCCACCCCCCTGGTAACCACAAGTCTGTATTCTCTGTCTGTGAGTCTATTTCTGTCCTTTATTTATGCTTTGTTTTTGTTTGTTTGTTTGTTTGTTTTTGTTTTTTAGATTCCACATATGAGCGATCTCATATGGTATTTTTCTTTCTCTTTCTGGCTTACTTCACTTAGAATGACATTCTCCAGGAGCATCCATGTTGCTGCAAATGGCATTATGTTGTCGGTTTTTATGTCTGAGTAGTATTCCATTGTATAAATATACCACATCTTCTTTATCCAGTCACCTGTTGATGGACATTTAGGCTGTTTCCATGTTTTGGCTATTGTAAGTAGTGCTGCTATGAACATTGGGGGGTGCAGGTGTCATCCTGAAGTAGATTTCCTTCTGGATACAAGCCCAGGAGTGGGATTCCTGGGTCATATGGTAAGTCTATTCCTAGTCTTTTGAGGAATCTCCACACTGTTTTCCATAGTGGCTGCACCAAACTGCATTCCCACCAGCAGTGTAGGAGGGTTCCCCTTTCTCCACAGCCTCTCCAGAATTTGTCATTTGTGGATTTTTGAATGACGGCCATTCTGACTGGTGTGAGGTGATACCTCATTGTAGTTTTGATTTGCATTTCTCTGATAATTAGTGATATTGAGCATTTTTTTCATGTGCTTTTTGATCATTTGTATGATTTCCTTGGAGAATTGCTTGTTTAGGTCTTCTGCCCATTTTTGGATTGGGTTGTTTATTTTTTTCTTATTGAGTCGTATGAGTTGCTTATATATTCTGGAGATCAAGCCTTTGTCGGTTTCACTTGCAAAAATTTTCTCCCATTCCGTAGGTTTTCTTCTTGTTTTACTTCTGGTTTCCTTTGCTGTGCAGAAGCTTGTAAGTTTCATTAGGTCCTATTTGTTTATTCTTGCTTTTATTTCTTCTAGGAGAAAATTTTTGACATGTATGTCAGATAATGTTTTGCCTATGTTTTCCTCTAGGAGGTTTATTGTATCTTGTCTTATGTTTAAGTCTTTAATCCATTTTGAGTTGATTTTTGTATATGGTGTAAGGGAGTGTTCTAGCTTAGATGCTCATTATCTTTGATTTTGAAATGACTTTGTGATACCTGGCTGCTATGGTAACTGCTCTTTTATGAAAGTATAACATTGATAGTGAGCTGAACTTGTCAACTTGTTGGCATGCGACTCTAGATTTCCCTTACATTTACCTTGTTTTCAGACTTAGTCATATATTTGATATAATCTTACTTTCTGGAAATGTCTAGATCTCCCTTTACTTATTTATATGTTAGATTAATAGTGTTATGTCTGAGTAAGGATTCAGTGTTATTGCAATGACAGCTGCTTTTGCCCACAGTAGCACCATTTCCTGAGCGTTCACTATGTGCTAGGTACTTGTATTGAGTGCTGTATATTCCCTGATCGAATCCTCACAAAATCCTGTAGGTGTTGCTGCTGCTGCTGTAGTGGCTGTTGTTGTTGTTGTTGTTACTATTACCATTTCACTAATGAGGAAATGGAGACACAGAAAGATTAAGAATTTTTTTGTCAAGGATTATATGGCTAGAACTGTGCTGTCCAATACAGTAACTTCTAGTCACATGTGGCTACTTACAGTTAAACTTAAATTAAAAAATTCTTTCCCGGTTTCTGTCTGTTTTCCTTTGAGCCATTAGAGCCCATTGTATTTCTTTCAAATATCATTAATTTTGTAGTTTGCAGACTTAGCAACACAAAGCAAGTCTTGACATCCCTCTGTGATTACCCTCATCTCAATGGGATTACAGGATCATATTTGTTGGAAAAATCTTTCTGCTTTCATGGCCCCGTCCCCTCAATAAACAGAAACAAATCTACCGGAAGTTACTATATGTAAAGCCAAGGTGATAAAATTCTTTTTTGAAGAAAATTAAGATGAAAAGAGACTAAATCATGGTCTAAGATGTTACTTCTAGAATCAAGAAACAGTCTTATGATTTTAACTTTTAACTGTTAATAGTTTCATCAAACAGAAAGTGAATCCCAAGTCTCTGAGTAAATTAAAATGTTTCAGGATGGCAACTACCTTAACACCCCAGAAGGATACATTTAGCCTCTCATTTGCCAAGTGTTTGGAAAGCTTTGATTTGTAAGGCAATCCCTAGGAATTTCTGTGCACCCTCCTTTCCTATGGCACTGTTCCTCCCTTGGTCTCTACATCCTGTAAGTCCAGGTTCATGTTTTCCTTTTCTCTGTTAAGATCTGGTACAACAGGATCACTGCTCCCTTCTCCTCTTAATTGTGAGGACAAAATAAGTTAATGAAGTATGTAAAATACTACTTTTATATTTATATTCCAAGCATTTTTCATGTAAAGTGCTTTTACACGTGAAATTCTTTGAATAGTACCAAGTTCCTGATAAGAACTCCATAAATGTAAGCTGTTATCATTATTACCCACAATACTCCAATCCCTTTCTCTGCTTGTTTTGAGTAGGTCTTGCCTCTAGCTTCCTACCCTTTCTTGTTATAGCCCATCTATATTTTCCAGTCCCGCCCCTGTTTCGCAAACAGCTTGTATACAGCGCATGTCTCCTTTGGTGAGCACTGATTCTCCTCCTGGTTCTCCTAATCTATCCTGCAAATGGGAGTTCCTGTACCCTGAAAACCCTTTAAAATCCTGTACTAGGCACTGTTGAGATTTCACTTGTTTACCACAAGCATTTTTAACCTAAAGAGAAGCCCTCCAGGCAGAAGACAATAAGCCTGTTTCTCCAGGGGTGGAGCTTCCTCTATCCTTTTCCTTCAACGTAGGGGGAATCATGTGGGCCCACAACCAAGACTCCAGCTGTGATTCTGGGTGCAGTGAGAGTGGGCGGGATCCAGATAGAGCCAGCCACAGGCTCCTGGCTCATCTACCACTAACAGTCAGGGTTTCCCAGCCCCATTCAAAAGCAGTCAAAAAAAGCTTGAAAGTTGGGAGAAGGGAGAAGGTGAGTCTCCAGCTGCACTGGGGAAGAGCCTGATTTCAGTGGGGGGCCAGTGACGGCTCTGCCGAAAGGGTGTTTTCCTGCTGCAGTATGGATGCCTCACAGAGGCTCTGAAGGGGTTGGAATTTGCAGGCTTCTTTCTGCAATGGATTTGGGGGGAAGTACTAGAAGCTCTGACATGATGATGAACCCAGGCATTTTGTCCAATTTACTGTACAAATATGTATATTATATATAGCTTATATATAAAATATCATATCATATCATATATACATTACACTTTGGGCCACTCTGTGAGAAAGTGTAAGATATGGAGCAGTAGCCAGTGTTGAAGGAATTCACATTTTAAACCTATCCAAGCTTATAGGCAACAGCACCAAAGAGGAGTAACTTAGGGACTCTGGGCTGCCGTGGATGTTAGATGAGACTAAATGAGGAACATAATGTATGAGAAGGATCACAGTTTTCACAAAACTTCTTAGTATTCTGTCACTGAATCACATTAGTCCTATTTATTTGTGTTTCTTCAGGCCTGAGTTTGGGTCTGTGTTCCTGATAGATACAGTGATAAATTATTCATTCGTGTATAAACAGAGCAGATTCTGGGGGGGGGGGAAGAAGTATTTGCAGAGGGAGAGTAATTCCTGTAAGATGAAAGATAATCCTTTCAAACTTCCTAAAATCTGAATTATGGCACCTGAGTTTCTTCATCGATGCCTGACCACTCTGGCGTTAAACAACCTATGAGCATCAGTGCCTAATAGAGCAGGAGGATGTGCCCCAGAGCATGAGCAGGGCCTGTATAAACTCCAGGTGATAATGGTCTTTGCCATTTAGGAGCCCTGGGATATGCTAGTCCTGTATTGGGTGCTTAGACGTGGCACCTCTACTTCTCTTAACAGTCCTTCAAGATAGATTTTACTATTTGCTGTTGATGTGAAGCTTGGAGGCTGTGTGACTTGTCTGCAGCCACCATGGTAAGTGGAAAAGCAATGCTCGATTCTGTCTCTCTTCTTTGATATATTTTTTTCTGCTTAGTCCTTTTTCCTTCATTTCCCCCTCCCATTGCCTTCCTCACCCACTGACAAACCATTGTGACGAGTCTGATGTGTATCCTTTTGTTTGTATGGATTCTTATAAAAAACTACCTTGCTCTATTGTGTTCCTGTATTTTTAATTTCAGCACATGGTATTCTGCTCTAGATTTATTTCTTTCTTTGTTATCAGTTTATCTATTTAAAATATTTTTTCATGCAGCACTAGGTTTTGAAGATCCATCCATTGGCTGAAGGGACTTCTGGTCCATTATTGCCAATGCCTGCACAGTGCTCCACAGTGGTATCCTCCACATTTCATCTGGTAGCAGACACCTAGGTGGCCTCGAGGTCTCCACCCTGCATTGAGCATCTTGTCCACATCCCCTGGTGAACCGGTGTGGGATTGTTTGGGGATTGTGGGACCAGAGGGCACGTGTATGCTAACTTTGAGAATATTGGGTCAGTCTGTTGTCCAGACAGGCTGCCTCAGTCCACACGTTCACCTGCAGGGCAGGAGCACTCCTGTATACTCTCATCTTCACTGGCACTTCCAGTTTTCTCATTTTTCTAACTTTCTAGTTTTGTCATTCTGTATGTGTAATGTGATATCTCATTGTTTTAATTTGCATTTCTAGATTTTTAACATTAAAAATAATCATCTCTTCATATGCTAGCTAGCTGAACTCTTTCTATTGTTATACCATGCTCCAGTTCACAGGTGAATGTTATGGTCAGAGCCCTGCCCATCTCTCTAGACAAGCACTGTTCATTCAAAATGTAATGCAATTTCAGATTTTCTAGTAGCCACATTAAAAAAAGGTAAAAAGAGATAGGTGAAATTAATTTCAGTAATGTATATTATTTAACTCAATAGATATAAATTGTTGTTTCCATATGTGATTGATAAAATAATTATTAATGAGATATTTTATATTCTTTTTTTCCATAATAAGTCTTCAGAATCCTGTGTGTATTTAGCAATGAAATCACATCTCCATTTGGATGCTAAATTTTCAGTGGCAGAAGTGAATTGTCACTTTGTACAAGTAAAGTTTTGTTTAACAGAAAAATACTTTACAGTGTTTAGGAAATTTTAGATATACCTGATTATTATGTCTCTTCTTATATTAAGCCAAAATCCACTTCTAATGTCTACTCATTTGTCCTAATACTGCTTTCCGCAGCCACACATAAAATGTGTAATCCGCCTTTGAGAAGACATCCTGATAAGCCTCGGATTACAGCTTTTGAGTTTTACTTTCCGCATGACATCTTCTCTTCTTGGTCTTCCTCATCCTCATCCAAGTTGTAACTCACAAGACATAGTTCTTTCATTTAATCTCACTGGACCCTTGGGTTGATTGCATAATCTTTCCAAGAAGGGGCACTAGGAGCAGCATGGTTCTTCAGATGTTGTTTATGGATGGGGCAGTGCCCAGATGAATTCTAGCTTCCTCTGACCCAGACACTTGGCCACCACCAGAGTAACCTGAAACTGAATTAGCTTTTAACAATCACATTTGGACTTGGCTAGCAGTTGCTTATTGTTTGGTAATTCTTTTGTTGATGTTTTTCAAGTATCCACTGCGTGTTTACTATGTCGATAAAATTATAGATCAGATGAGACCTCCTACCCACAGCAATTTCTAAGGGAATCGAGCTTATAGAAATAAAATTTGCTTAAATAAAATAGTACATTCCCCTCAACTCTTAACTCCCTACCCAAAAGCCCTCAAAAGACCCATTCTCAGAAATAACTATAGCATGTTGTAAGTAACTGGAGAAATTTCTTGGATATAAAATTAGTGGAAAGCCTCTTCTTTTAGCATCTAGCATCTGTCTAGAATGAATTAGTAGCCCAATCTTTGAATATTTTACTCTGACATAAGAATTAGTATATTTTGCTGCAGAAGCAAAGCCACTATACAATCTCATTTTATTAAGAAAAACATGATATATACAGGTAAATTTCCATCTTGATATTATTGATGGAGTTCATTACACAAATGTACTGAATTAAGAGATAATAATATGCAATATGGTAGGCAGTAATAATAAAGAGTGTGAAAGATTGTAGGACAAATGCAGTACCAGAAAAATTATTATATTAGGATATTGCTTTTATAACAGAAGGAAACATGCTATAACAAAAGAATGAAAAATGTGGTTGCTTGCAACTTCTTGGCCCATGGGAGGTGAAGAGAAAGAAACAGAATCCAGACTCAAGGCAAGAATATAGCAGATAAAAGAATTTTCTTCCTTGTTTTCTCTAGTCCTTAATGTTGATCACAGACTTCCTCTGACCATATATCCAGGGAAAGGGGTAACAACTTTAACCTTTAAATTTGGCAAGGACCAATTTGAGAAACACGTGATGGGGAGGAATAATCAAGCAAATGGGAAGACATGTTGGGCCTGGAATCATCCTTACCTGACCCTTTTGAATCCCCTCCATGTTAAAAATTATTTCCAGGAAGGGTTTCATTTGGACCATGGCAGCTCTGGGTTCAGGTATTTTCGTTCAATTTTGGTAGAACAGGGCAACAGGCAGAGCAGGTAATGGGGTGAAGGAGTAGGCAAAGAATGAAGAAAAGAAAACCCAGTTCTACCCAGAAAGATTAAAGATGGGCTCCCTGGCTCCCATTTCTCCCTAGATTCCTAGGTCTTAATTCACTTCAGCAGACAGGCTCCTAGAAGACACTGTGCTAGTCTTACAAGATCCTAAAGATGAGTGATACGTCACTCCCATGGACTGATGGGGAGGAGATGGCACCAACACACAGACAAGGAAGATCAAGGACAGACTGTGCTCAGTGGTCTGGGGGAGACACAGACTGTTGTAGGAGTTCAAAGGGAGGCCTTCACATTTAATTTAATTTGGAGACTTGGGAATGAACTATAGAGTAGATGGTCTTTGAAATGAACTTTAAAGGATGATTAGCATTTCCTTAGACAAAGATGAGGGGGGAAAAAGCATGCCAGGCTACTCGTTCAGAGAGAAGTCCCAAGTGGTTACTGTATAGCCAGAATTCTTTGCCTACTATGCATAAGGGGCTAAGTAGTAAGGGCATCCTTGTCTATGCCCTGCATATCTCCTGGCTTTGTGACGATAACCCAGTGTAATCTCGGAGCTGTAAGACAAATACTTCCTTGTTTCCTCAACGTGCAGTATCGGCCAGATGCCTGGCCCCCAAGTATGAGTCTGAACCTGGGATACAGAGTCAGATCTTCTTCCTCCTCTTGATGGCAATTAATACTTACTGACAGGGGCATCTGGGCAAATAGCTATCTAAAACAACTATTTAAGATAAGGCGTCTTTAAAGCTCTGTGAGCACTAACTTTTAGGTACCCAACTTCAGTGGACTAGAACAATCAGAATACTCTGTGCTTAAGTCTCTCTTTTTCCTCCTGTATCAGTCAGAGTTCAATAGAGAAACAAAACCAATAGGAGATATCTATTAAGAGATTTAATCCAGGGAATTGGTGTACATGATTGTGGGGACCGGCTGGGCAAGTCTGAAATCTGTAGGGCAGGCTGTCAGGAAGGGCAGGTGGGAACTCTTGGATATGAGCTGAAGCTGCTGTTCTATGTGGAATTTCTCCTTTGATGTCTTCAAGGAAGCCTCAGCTATGCACTTAAGGCCTGCAAATTGATTATGGACTTTAATCACATATACAAAATACCTATATGGCAACACTTAGATTAATGTTTGACTGAATAACGGGGACCTAGAGCCTAGCCAAACTGACATGTAATGTGGACCATCACACCTCTTTTAGACAAGCTCTGATATTAAGGTGAGAGCAGGTAATATTAACAATGGAATGAGGCAACTTATAGCAGTGTCAGGGGGGAATGAATCAAAGATACAAAAAATGCACCACATATTATATGAACCTATTCCTATGAATAGCTGAAATAGATGAATCTGCAGAGATAGAAAGCAGATTTCTAGTTGCCAGGGGCTGGGGGCAGCAGAGAATGGAAAGTGATTGTTTAATGAGTATGGGTTTCCTTTAGGGATGATGTAAAAGTTCTGGGACTGGAGAGTGGTGAAGGCTGCACTACACTGTGAATGTACTTAATGCCACTGAATTATATGCTTTAAAAGGATGAATTTTATGTGATATGTATTTTTACCATAATAAAAAAATAAATGTGACTGTAATTAAACAGTGCTCTGCACAGTTGACTGCAGGGGGCCTGAAATTGGAACAGATCTCTCATTGCAGGTTGGTAGGATGTAATTTCAAATTGCCAATTTGGTGTTTTTTACCTTTGCTTAAGCAAGGGATTCAGGTCCTTGACAAGTGGCAGCCTCAGCTCCCTTATACACTTGAGATGGACATTGCTCAAGCCTATTGTTCTGAATCTCCAGCTTATACTGTGAAGGCACAGGCGGGCTTTGCTTAGACAACTTGAAAGCATATTGAGTAATGAAGATAATACAGAATTGGGTGGCTTTCACAGAGCAGGTGATGGAGATCTTCAGATACAGGGAGCTTTTGTTTAGAGAGTACCAATTGGGAAGATGGTCATGAATCTCTGGGCAGTCAGAAAGAAAACTGAGATTTAGCTTGGCTGTTGTACTGGTGTTCCTGGGAATACTTTACTGCCATGGCTCTTTTCTTCTCGATAAATGCTTTTCTGACTTGCTCTTTATGGGGAACTGTGATGTGTGGGTCCTTTCCTCTGTGTATAGCACGAGCTCTCTCTTGGTGCACAGTGGATGTCAGTATAATGATCCTTTTGCAGTGGTGACAGTTCAGAGAAATGATTTTCAAATTTGTTGATACTGATAGACATAGATGAATTCCCAACTAGAGTTATGGATCACCAAAAAAATGGGCTCTGACAGTGCCCTGGGGCGGGGGAGTGAAATGGGCCTTCCCTGGAAGAGGCTGCGTGGGGCATGTGTTGAGAGCTGATGTGCAGAGCCGCACAGAGAGAGCCAGCTCAGAATGTCCTTCTGTTTATCATCTTCGTGGTTCTTCCATCTCAACTGGAAACAACACATTGCATGTTTCATGCTCTCAACCCAGGGATTTCACCTTGGAAATGTTTTCAACTCTTTTAGAAGCAACATTAAATATTTGAAGTCATGAAGAAGGAATTTATTTACTGGTATAAGCAGGACTTCAGACAACTGAAAGAATCTTTGTGGGGGGGGTCTCATGTTCGGCTTCATTTATGTCATTTTTACAAGTTAAAAATGAAATTTAAAAGTGACTCATTATCATAAATGCTTATTTCATGTATAACTGAATTCAGCCTTTAGAAAACAGATTTTTGACACAATTAATTTTTTGAGGTGTGAATGTGAATGTTCTCATCCTTAAAGGACTCGATAAATGTATAAAAAAGCTAAGTCCAATTTGATGTGGTTTTTTCCCATAGACCTGAATCAGCCAACTTAACACATCTCAGGCCTCCTTTGACTTATTCAGGTCCCTGAGTCTGGCAGATGGGAACCTATGAGTAGCTTTATATTTAAAGAAGAAGAATCTTGCCCAACTGTATCATCAGTGGTCACTGTTGGGGTCCACGCTTCAGGCTGGCCCATCTTTCAGGGACATGTCTTGAAAGATGATTATTTGAGTGTGATGTAGTGTGTTGGATGTCTAAGGTTAGCTGTGATTTTATTTTTTCTAACAATTTTGTGCAGTGTGTATCTTATCATAAAACTGACACTGAGAAAGGTGAATAACTTCCCCAAAGTCACACAGATACTAAGTGTCAGAGTTGACTTCAAACTCAGGACAGTCTGATCCTTTCCATTGCTGCATGCTAACAAGGATTTTCAACTACAGATCTAAGTTCTGAGTCTGTTTGGGCTGCTATCACAAAATATCACAGACTGGTTAACTTATAAACATCAGAAATTTATTGCTCATGGTTCTGAAGGCTGGTAGCCTAGGACCACAGTGCCAATGTGTTTGAGTGAGAGCTCTCTTCGGGGTCACAGACTTCTCCTTGTATCCCTTCTTGGTGGAAGGTGCAAGCAAGCTCTCGGGGCCTTTTTTATAAGATGCTAACCCCATTCATGAGGGTTCCACCTTGTGAATTAAGCACCTTCCAAGGGCCCCACCTCTTAATACCATCACCTTTGAGGGTTAGGATTTCAGCATATGAATTTTGGGAAGGGAGAACACAAACATTCAGTCCTTAGCAAGTAGTCCCCAAAAAACAGGGCATAGGGCACCTACAACTTTAAAGGAGACAGGGCAATCAGGGGATGTTTCCTGATGGGAGACTGGGGTAACGGCAGTTGATTCACTTGAAGGTCATCTATTCTCTTAGAAAACACAGCTCAAGCATAACCTCTTCTTTGGAGCCTTGTGATCCCAGATATCATGTCCCACAGTTAACCACACATGCTTCTATGCTTGCTGTAAACCTGCCCAGGTGTCTGTGGTCACACTTGTCATCCATTATTCTTGCTGGCACAGAGCCTGGCATAGAGTAAGACCTGAGTGAGTGCTTATTGGATTAATCGGGTGAAGGCATCCAGGTGCATCTGGGAGAAAGGGAAGACCAGAGGGAGACTGGGCAGGGGAAGTAGGAGACCAGGGATGAGCTAACTGCACGTGAAGACAGGCCATCAGTTTCTGTGCCTGAGGATGGGTCAGCCAGCACCTGGAATAATAAATGCAGTGACAGACTTGATGATAAAATCCAGGCTTTCTATTCATTGTGTTTTCAGCTTTAGGGAAGTTGATTTCCACAGCGGATACATGTATTTTTTAACATGCTTTCTCTTTTGTGTGTGTGTGTGTGTGTGTGTGTATGTGTGTGTGTGTGTTTATATATTTACATACATTCTTGCCCAAGATGAAAACAATGAAAGAATATAGAAAAAGACTTCAGGGAGAGTGAAATTGGGGACATCATCTGCTCTAAGGACTCAAAAGTCCCCCATTTTGGCCCCTAAACTAAGAACTGGGCAGCTATTTAGCCTGTAGGCCAAACCCCTCTTGCTGTCTGTTTTTGTACAAAAACCAAGCAAAGAATGATTTTTACATTTTTTTAGTGGTTGAAAAAAAATCCAAAGAAGAATATTCTGTGACTTAAGAATTATATGAAATTCACATGCCAGGGTCCATAAATAAAGTTTTATGGGGACCCAAACATGCCCATTCATTTATGGCTGCATTTGTGCTACAAGTGCAGAGGTGAGTAGCGGCAACAGTGATACAGCTCACAGAGCCTGAAGTATTTCCTACCTGGTTCTTTGTGGAAAAAGTTTGCCAATCTCTCCCCTAAACCAAAGTGGTGTCACCCCCTTTTAAGGCTGGTGGGAAGACAATACCATTGTTTCCATTGTTTCAGGAGCCTTCTAGCAGAGCAGATTGATTTTATTTATAGATTTCTATTGATTTTTTGGTGTAACTTTAATCTGTTGGCATGAAGGGCTGCAATAATTGTTGCACATTGTGAAGGTATATTCTAGATAGCATCTGGAAAATCTGTCATGATTGATTTTTGTAAAAAAACTTTAATTTTTAAATTGCTTTTGAACTTTCCTACTTGAGAGTGGGCACTGAAGAGAAAGGGCAGGGTGGGTAATAGCGGCCCTCATCCCACGCTTCCTCATGGGCTGCCATGAAGAGTCATGATATAACGAATAGGCAGTGTTCGTGCTTCTTGAGGAAAGACGGTGAGAAGTATAAGACATTATTATTAATGACACACAGAGGGCCTTGGGGTAATGATCTTCATCTCTGACTCACAACACAATAGGTTTCTAGTAAAACAATTCAGATTTGATGGTTAAACACGTGTTTGTAATGGGGCTGAACTAACAAGGAAATCTTGGAGCCATGAGAGAGACCAGTGTGATTCCAAGATATATAAATCTGTCTCGAGTTTTTTAAAAAACAGTTTTGGGGAGGTGCTCCTGAGAAATAAAAGTGAGGAGCAGGGAGATTAAGAGAAGGAAAAGGGAAAGCCAATAGAAGGTGTTTTCCTGGGATAAAATCCAGGCTTTCTATTCATATCTATTGAGGGATGGTGAACCTGTGGACAACCTGGGCTCCATCTGCTGGGGACCCTCTGAGACACTGTGTAGATTAAGCCTCAGATTCCCAAGGAGGTTGGAATTAGTAAACTCATCATATATAATAAATATGACCATTGCCAAGTTTTGAACTCATACATTGTGCCAGGACCTTTGCCTGAATAGTTTTCTTTAATTCTGGAAAAAAAAATTCTGGAAAGGTATCTCTAGGAAACAGATCTAGGTCTGTCTAACAGCCCCACTCATGCTGTTTCTTCTATGCTATGTATGAATATAATTGACTCCTACTGAAGTCTTAAGTTGTTTTTAATTTGTAATGTTGGGAGGATGGCTACATGTGGCAAGGTTTTGCTGCGGTAAGAAACAGCCTTCAGGATCTCAGTGATTTAACCACAACTTATTTCTCTCACTACACATGCATGTGGGTGGCAGGGTGGCCTCATGTGGATAGCATCCTCCCTTGGGGATCCAGAAGGATGGACAGCTGCTATCTCATGGTGCTGGCTCCAGGGTGACGCAAGCAAGGCACCACTGGCCCTCACTCTCAGGATCATACAAGTGCCAACGCTGCATTTACACAACCCTGGGAGTGAACACCTCCTAAATTCTGTACCATAGGCATCTCACTTTGCTTTCCCTTGTTTAGCCCAAGAGGCAGAGGGAAGAGGGACTGGTGAAGTGTGTGTACCCTCTTAAAGCTTTCACCCAGAGTGACATGCTACCTCTATTCACATTTCATTGAAAAAGTAGGAAGAATACCAGAGAGTGGTGATTGATCATAGAGTCTCCCAGAGTAGGTTTGATTTAATTCATTTTTACAAGCTTCCTCCTTTTTAATTTTTTTGTTAATAGGTTAACAAGTTTAAGCTATTAAGATCATCATGGCTTGGAATAGATTTAATTCCGATGTTGACTTTCCTATGTGGGCTCATGAAAATTCAGAGAACCCAAGTGCTGCAGTTGAAAGTTCCTATATTTGAAGGTTAGAAGTAGAGTAACAATGAGGATGCTCTGTAAAAGTTCTTGCCTGCAAATCAGCCACCTACAGCTAATCTTGGGATTTAGCCATTTCCTAGATGGCCTGGAGACAGAGGAGACAGACAGGCAATTATTACTCAAAGATTTTGTCTTGAACATCTAATAAGAGCCTTTGGCGATAGGCACAGTTGGATAATATTACAGCGTGATGGTGGTAGAGGGCTTGTGTATGAGTGGTTGCCCTTTTCAGCATGTGGTCCAGCAGCTTCTTTTGTTGTGGGCTACATTTTCTCTGTGAGCTGGAAACACAACCAAACAGAGCAAATGTAAAAGGAACATTAACCACACACATAACACACACATTACAGAGGTTTTGCAAGAAGAAAAATAGCTGCAAACAAATAACAGCAAATCTGACAGTAGACATTAGATTTTTATGTCCATTTAGCCTGGTTCAGAAATCCAGAGAACCCAGATCTTCTACCAAAATTGTACTCTGGTCTTGGGGGCAAGTTCTAGGTGTGGAAAATGACGTGGTACAGTCATGCTTAGTATTTAGGTGCTGGGGAGAGAGAACAAAGTGTTAGGAGGAAGGAAATCATTTCTCAGTGAAGAACTGTAGTATCCTTGTGTTTTGACCCACTCTAACATGCACAAGTTGTGTAACCATGGGCAGGTCATATAACTTTGCTGTCTTAATTGGAGAGGATTGTAGCTCTAAATTTGGCAATGAAAATAAAGGAGGAAATGGTCAGTTCAGAGGGACAGCAGCACTGAGACATTTCTGTGTTAGGCTAGGAGAGATTTTAGAGTATTTGTACTTACACTGAGAGAAGGGGTTAGCTGAGAGGGTTACTGAAGGAGCAGGAGAAAGGAAATTTCTGTGGTAGCAAGGTTATGAAGGAGGTGAGAGAGAGTGATCAGAAGGTCAATGTGGGGGATTCAGTTCAGAGAGGTAAGATGGGTGGGGGCGGGGACACAGTGGGTGGCAATCCAGGTAGTGACAAGGATGAGGTAATCTATCAAGAAGATAAAAAGCGTCATGCCTCCTTGGTCATCTCCCTTGGATATGTGGGCAGGGAGGGGAGACGGATATACTAAGATGTTGAGAAAAAGTTTGGAATAACTGTGTGGAGAGTGATCAAGAGATTTATCGAGAGGGTAACATTTTGAGGTGTGGAAAGGACTCCACTGAAGTTGAACAATGGGAATTGCTGTGGATCCAGTTACCATATTTTTTATGATCTGACACACCAAGACAAGGGGTAAGGGAGTTGAAGTGGAAGACAGGGCCACCTTGGAATGATTGCCTTGGCAAACTGGCTTGGGAGAAAAACAGAGAGTTTGACGTTTTCTGTGGTCTCTATGAGGGACTAGAGAAGGATCAGTAGACAGAAGAGTGTGGGAAAGATTGGAAGGAAAGGATGTTTTTAGACACTCAGGAAACACTAGAGGCAAAATAGTGATCGGAAAAGATGTTCTAAGAACCATGAGTGATTGAAATAGAGTCAGAATTACATTCTCTTTTTGAGAAGATTGAGGAAGAGGGAGGGCAGAGTGCTAGACTGTGAGCCCCGTAAGGCCAGGGCCAAAAGTCTCTTGTAGTTTGATATCCTGACCCTTAGCATGTTGTCAGGCACATAGTGGATGCTTAGTCAGTCTTTTTGGAAGAAAAACAACCTGAATGTTGTCCAGAATGATGGCAAATAATGGAATCAGGAAGAAAATGCTGCAATGACTGAGCTGTAGACGAGGTTGACATGTGGAGGTCTCATTTCATTCAGAGGAGGTGACCTAGTTTCTCCTGCCAAACACCCTGACAGAGGTTTTCCTTTCCTCTCTTTATGACTGGCTCCACAAATAAGGGGTGATTTCCCTGCCTATACCATCCGCGCCTCCCACTTCTATAGAAAGGGTTTTTGCTAGCATCCTAATACAAAATTACATCCTTCTGCTTGCCTGTATGAATACATTTTATGGTCATGGCTTTGACTACAATCTTGATAAAGAGTCATTTCAGGAGATGTAGTAAATATAATACAGAGAAAATGAAACAGAAATGAGAATCCAGCTAACTTGTATTATAGATGGGTGAATGTATTTGTGGATTGTTGAATTTTGAAAAATAACCAGGAAAGCAAAAACAAATAAATCAACAGCCAGCACTGCTGACTGTAGGTTTTTTCCCCATGTATTTTGCTAACTGTGGATGGTTATTAATTACATATTTATGATAATACTTCATAACTTAGTTGTGAATGTCCTGAAGCATGTTTTCTAACCGTAATGAAGTCTGAAGTGCATGGGGTCCTCTTGCTCTGTTATTCTGCTATTAAAATTTATCTGAGAAGTGGTTAAAGTTTTGCTATAGAGTTTGTGGGTTAATTATATTGGGGTGGATTTAGCCAGGTTCTGATGATCAAACTAAAATACCAGAGAGACATTCTTAATTTTGAGAGGTTCTGTGAAGTTTCTACCTTACTGAATACAAATAATGCCTTTGATCATTAGAACCATTTCAGTGCTGAGCTCTGACAGCCTTATGGGCTATAAATTTCAGGGTAACCCCTTAATCTCCAGCTTGGGAATTAAATGCCCTATGTTTAACCTGCGTGTACATTTCTCTTGTTCCCCTATTTCCAAATTAGGGAATTGGTATGTTGCTACCCTCAAGCTTCGTGTCTTAAGGTAGGTTTCAATGTTAACCTCTACCTAGTATTACTGTTAGCACAGATGCAATGGGCTGTTGATGGCTTTGGGATATAGATTATTGGATTTTCAGTAGGTGGAAGTAGGAGGCTGCTGTCATAATGAGGACCCCAGTTAAAAATAGTGGAATTGGAAACATCACCATAGCGGATGTATGTTTTCCAAATTGGAAATTCTAGAGTTATTCACATATTTGGAAAAAAATGTGTGTGTTTTGGTTTGTCTGTTTTTGTTTTTGGCTGCCTAGGCAAATGAAGTTGCATTGTTGTGACTTGCAGATGAAAGGGGCAGTTGCTGTGGGGTTGATGGGACTTAAGGAGGGGGCAAGTATCCCACAGTAAAAAGTTTTTAAAATTTCATCTAAAGACATGAGGAAAAAAATTGCATCTCCGTAATGGTCCTTTTAGTAGAAGTAGCTAGCTACATCCCCAGTGCTTACTTTTCCATCTTGTACTTCTGAACTTTAAGCCTTTAGCCCAGAAGCACTTAGACATTTGTCATTCTAATTCTTTGACTGTCGCTTCTTGCCTGTGAACCCAGCTTTCCCCTCATTGGGCATTCAGTGCTCTTGCTAGGTTGTTTATCCACAGAGAGCGGTACTGAGTGAAGCTGTCAGCTCATTGGCAGCGGCGCATGTGATTTAGGTGTCCTGTGGAATTCAGGAGGGCTGAATTAGGAGGCTTCGCCAGGCAGCCTTGCTGTGGGTCCTGCACTTTTATTTCCCCCAGCAGGACAGTTTGGGTTTGAACATTTTCCTTGTGGTTATAACCTTCGTCCAGCTTCTTTTGAAAGGAAGTGTGAGGGAGAAAGGAAGGAAGGAGCCTGAATAGTTCCGTTTAGAACTTTCCAGTCTGATTTTAGCTTAGTGAGAAGCTGCAGGACCCTGGCCAAGGCTTGGAGACATCCAACTACCTGAATGGGGTGGGGGAGGTGGAGCCCCACTTCTCCAGTTTGCAATCTGCTCCTTTATGCTCATCAGCATTTCCTGGCTTTTTATCTCTTTGTTCCTGCCTCTGCCTAAGTCTTTCCTCTCCTTTCCTGACCCTGACTCCCAGCCCCAGTATCTTTGTCCTCTTTTGAAATATGACTGTGTGTGTATGTGCGTGTGTGTGTGTGTGTGTGTGTGCGCATGCTTTTTTGTTTTTCTTTGCATAGCATTCCCACAGACCAGTAGTTCTATGGTTTCGATGAGGCTGTCTCCTTTTGGATACCTCATACTGGCCTCTTAGAAGGACCTGGCTAGCTTGTTCTGCTTTGATACCTACTATGTGCCACGCATTGTGCCAAGAGCGATGATATATAATGTTTAATTTATCGTGGTACAAACTAATAATAATGTAAGTGTTAACACTTAGATCACACTTACTACGTGCCTGATGTTATTTTACACATCTTCTCATATTAACTTGCTTTTTATTCACAGCAGCCCTAAGAGGGTTGTATCTGTCAGGGTCTATCTAGCAGACAGAAATCATGCCATTTTTAACAGCTCTACTGCGTATAATTTATATACCATAAAATATATCTATTTTAAGTGTGCAATTCAATGATTTGTAGTAAATTTATAAGCTGTGCAATTATCACCATAGTCCAGTTTTAGAGCATTTCCATCACCCCTCCCCCTAGAACTCCCTGGAACCTGTTTGCAGTCAATACCTGCTCCCGTTCCCCACCTCGTGCAGCCACTTGCTTGCTTTGTATCTCCACAGATATACCTTTTCTGGATTTTTCATAGGTATGGAATTGCACAGTCTGTGGTATTTTGTGTCTGGTGTCTTTCACTAGCATAATGCTTTTGAACATCGTACATGTAGTTGCATGAAACTGAAGTCCATTCCTTTTCATTGCTGAATTGGATTTATTATATGGTTATACCACATTTGTTTATTAATTTCCCAGTTGATGGACATTTACATTTTTTTCCGGTTTTGACTATTATGAATAATGTGTGGACATATGTTTTCATTTCTTTTGGAAAGATTCCTAGGACTAGAATTACTTAGTTGTAGGGTAAGTTTATGAATAACTGTTTAGGAAACTGCCAGACTATTTTCCACAGTGGATGTACCATTTTACACTCCGATGAGAAAGGTATTAGAGTTCCAGTTTCTCCACATTCTTCCCCATACTCAGTGTTGTCTGTCCTTTTGATTATAGCATTACTGGTAGGTGTTTAGTGGTATCTCATTATGGTTTTAATTTGCACTTCTCAAATAAATAATCATTTTGAGCACTTTTTCATGTGCCTATTAGCCATTCATATGTCTTATTTGGCATATTAGTCTATTCAAGTCTCTTGCTTACTGCTTATCTTTTTATTTTTGAGTTGGAAGACTTCTTTATATATCCTGGATGCAAATACTTTATCAGATACATAATTTGCCAGTGTTTTCTCCCAAACTATATCCCAAGCTGGTCTTTTCACACATCAGCTATTTTAATAGAGAAAACTTAATATGAAGAATTATTAACCCTGTTAATATACATGGTAACCACATATTGAAGAACTGAAAAGGCAAAAAATAATATAAGAGCTTCATGGAGGCAAATATTGCAAGATGCAGACAATACACCTGAGGATGGAGGGACAATGGGAAGAGATTAAAATTATAAGACTCAGGAGCTTGGAGAAGGAGCTTAGTCCTCTAAGGGGACGATGTTGCCCAGCTGGTACTGGTGTCTATGAAGAGGGTACAATGAGACTGGGTTTTGGAGTGTTGGGAAAACTGCAAACTAGAGTCAACTGCTGCTACTGGAACTAACTTCCCCTAATGGGAAAAAGAAGAAAGGTTAGGACAACTGACAGGAAGATCAAGAAGTCCTTTTTTCCTCTTCCAGCTTTCTAGCCCCTTCCCCTATCCTGTTCATTGCAGAGCCTGAAAAGGAACAATATGGCAAAGCAGAAATATGGCTTGCAGAGTCCTAGCCCTAGTATCAAAGAATAGAGTATAAAAGGGTGGGTTTGAAGGTGATAGACAATATTACCCAGCAGGCATATGTGGTACTATTATTCCCATTTCACAGATGAAGAAACCCAGGAACAAAGAAGTTATATGACTTTCCAACTTTCCCAAGATAGTCAAGCTGATGAGACAGAGCTGAGATCTGAACTCACATATATGGTTCCAGAGTCCATTTTCTAAACTGCTACTTAGTCTGCCTCTCTCATCCAACCACATCGTAATAAACCATACGGTTTGCAAACAGTGCTCTTTCCTGTTTTGAACTCTTTAATCTTCTATGGTCCTGTGGTCTTCTTAGTTGAGAAAAAGCTACTATAGTTCTTCTGAATTATTTTTTTTTAATCTTTTAAAATTGAAACATAGTTTACAATTGGTCAATTTCTGGTGAACAGCATTACTGTTTCAGTCATACAAATACATACATATATTCATTTTCACATTCTTTTAATTATAGGCTACTACAAGACTACAAAATATTGAATATTGTTCCCTATGCTATACAGAAGAAACTTGTTGTTTATCTATTTTATATACAGTAGTTAATATTTGCAAATCTCAAACTTCCAATTTATCCCTTCCAACCCCTTTCCCTCCCCACAACCATAAGTTTGTTTACTATGTCTTTTAGTCTGTTTTTGTTTTGTAGATGAGTTCATTTGTTTCTTCTTCTCCTTCTCCTCCTCCTCCTTTGATTCCACATATGAGTGATATCATATGATATTTTTCTTTCTCTTTTTGGGTTACTTCACTTAGAATGATGATCTCTAGGTCCATCCATGTTGCTGTAAATGGCATTATTTTATTCCTTTTTATGGCTGAGAAGTATTTCATTGTATAAATATACCACAGCTTCTTTATCCAGTCATGAATTCTTGAATGCATAAGAAAACTGTAGAGTTCTAGACCATACCTAAAGAGACTCCAGACAATGTGCTTTGGCTTCAGTCTTTAAAAGAAGCCTGTCTACCTAGTTTATTTATTTATTTTTTAAATAAACCTGTCTCCCACTTTCAACTTTCTTTTTCCTACAACATCAAAATGATTTAAAACAAGGGTTTTTCTCCCCCAGTGTTACCCACAGGGGATGAGAGAATTTGACATTAGAGGAGAATTGTTTGGGTATGGTTCTTTCTTAGGACAAGAGTCTAATTCACTTGATTCTGTGTTTTCCAGTTGATGATGTCTTTCTCTTACTTTTTAGTTGCTTTCTAGTTCTCCAAGTTTCAGAATATAACTCATTCTTTTCACTTTGGAATTGAACTTGAGGCTTTCATTCCTTAGCTTGCAAGTTCTGGAGTAACAATATTACCATGACTTTTCCCAACTGAGATTAGGCAAATTTTCTTTTTTTCCAGATGAGTTACAATATGAATGTTACACATCCATGATTGGTTCAGTAGGCTATGTGGTACTCTTATGCTTAGAATTTGAAAGTGACATTTTAGAATACTTATAAGAGTAAATGTGCATAATTTTGCACAGAAAAATAGCATTGCAGCAAAATAAAGTGAGCTGTCTGGGATATGCACACAGCATGTGAGTGTTCTCCCATTCTGTGAATATACATGTGGGAGTTATATATTTTCCCTGACAGATTTATCCAGACCAAAAGTGGACCAGAATTCTCTCACTGCACATTAAAAACATCAGAGAGAATAAAATTTTTTGGTGGGTGGATTGTTAATGGCCAGTTAATTCCTTTCAGTGAAAGTTACAGTCCATTTAAGAATAACCTCGCTCTTTCAGAACCATTTCCTCTTTGGTGATAATTTGTTACTGTTCCAAACAGCCATTAAAAACAGTATGAACTCAGCCAGAGTGGTCAGGACCTAAACATGACTTTAGTCTTATAGCTGAAAGGACTCAGATGTCCACCCACAACATAAAAATCCAGCCTCTAATGGCCTGGGTGGCTGTGAGGAAGCTACTTTCTCACGTATACGTTAACTTTTAGGCTTTTGTCCCTTTCTGGTCAGGGAGCCTGTGAAACAAAAATTCATGGTTGCAGTTCTGAATATATGATGTTGATGTGGGACCAATAGGAGCAGTAAATCTGATGCTTGTGTCTGAGTATTAGCATAGTTCTTGATTCCTCTGTGACTTCAATGCTTTCTGGATTCTGTCCACATCCTATTATTCCTAGGATCAGCTGGTTGTGATTTTATTATATATTAACCAGTGAATGATTGAATAATGAATGAATCCAGATAAAATACTCTGTGCCAGTCATTGACTATACTTCAGAGTAAAGGAAAATGTCTATGGTTTAAACATGCAAAAAAAGTTTTCTTGAGAGATGTTTTTTAAGAAAAACCCTTCTGTAGGCAAATAAGTTTGTGAACTGCTCTAGTCCTCTACTAAAGATTCATAAAGCACTAACATATTAAAGGTTGAGAAATTCCATAGTAAATAATGCTTGTGAACTTTGTTCATCCAACATGTTCTACTTATTTGACTATTAGACCTTTTCCTCCATGTAACGTCTAATGGAATAGTGTATCCATCAGCATATTCTGCTGTAAGCAAAATTTTCAAGACAACAAGGTGCTTGAATTTTACTTGGAAATAACTTCAAAGAAAAAAGTCTTTCTTTACTAATTTGCACAGTATCAGTCACATTTCAGGAAAAATTGTGAAATAAATGAAGTGAATTTTTAGTTGGATGAACCTAGAAAACACTTGGTTCAGAGTATTATATATGTTTTTAATATTTCTGAAGTTATTTTTGCTTTCTGTTATTGATGTTGTGCTGTAACCTGCCAGCCCATCAACTCCCAAGCTGGAAATAAACATGTCTTGAATACTGTTGATTTGGGGGATAATTCTGTTATCTGTGAATGGAAATTAAAGTTTCTTTGCAGATTAGAGATCGGGATGGGTGAGAGACACAAATGAGAAATGGAAATTAAGACACAGCACAAGAAGCACTAGGTGGGGGTTGTCTGGGGTGTTAGAAACCCCCAGAGCCCTGCCTTGATCTAACAGGATGGTTTTGTAACAAACTCCCATAAATGGCATCAGAGGGACTAATGCTAGTGCAGATAGTTTTGGAGCCCACTAGAAGTGTGGGTTCCAAAAAATAATTTCACATTTACCATGTTCTTAGCACTGTGCTAGGACCTAAGAGACCAAAAAAAAAAAAAAAAAAAAACCCATATAAAGTCCTTCTTAGAAATAATAATGCCAAGTAAAAATGAAAATGACAAACACTGCGCATGGTAAAATTTGGTATGTTTGGTAAACTAATTGTAAAACCAAATCTGTTGGGTAAAATTGAAATCTGTAAAAACTGACCTGGGAAAGATTGGACTTGATGAAAAGTAATCAAAGTAATAAAAAACTAACAAGACTCAAAATTACACCTGGTTAAATTTCTTACTGGCTACGAGTTCACAGAAGAAGAAAATCTTGACAGCATTTAGATTTATAAGATTTGACCCCAGAAAAAATTAATGGATTTGGTAGAAATAATGTGTGCAAAGGAAGTCTCACAGACACTATCCTGGGCCCTCCACTTAAGTAGTTGGTTTCTGGAGGCAAACCTTCATGGGCTAGTATTTTTCTAACTTTATTTTCCAGAGAATGCATTATTACAGTTCTCTAGCATCCTGCATTGTCTTGGCATTGTTATAGCTGTCTGCCTTCATCTTCTATGTTAAACTATGCACAAATAGAAAGTATCTGTTTTCAGGTAGTGCTAACTGCAGTGAATGAAGTGTAACGAAGTTTTCGTATGGAACTTTTCAATGTATCATCAAATGCCAAGAGCCCATAGGAAGAGAGATGTTAGGTAAATCCAGTCATCTCCTCAGTAGAAGCAAGGGTGACGTTGGGAGTTGTCTCCTTTCCATTCCGCTTATAATATCTCTGCTATTTTTCTTGATATGGAGGTTGTCATGTTGGTAAGATGGGGCTGAAGTGGCAGGAGGTTTTGAAAAGTTGCATTGTGAGAAGGAATTTTTGCTCCAGAAAAGTTCTAGAAAAGCTTTCATCAAAACATGCTCCTTGGGTGGACAAGAAGAAGATAATAAGCTTGATGAAGTGTGGTGACGTGTTGGTGAAGACTCTGGTACTCTGGGCTGGCAGGCAAGCTGTGGCTACGCTCCTCCTCACTGCAAGTATATATTGGCGAATTAGGCTATTTTAGTCATCTTACCAATAATAGTTATACTTCTACACTTCAGAATGTATAGTTTTTTCTTTGAAAGTTCTAGGCTTCCTGCAAAGCAAGTTAATGTTGTAGTTGGTATGTATATACCTGGGTTATGACTTTAAAATTTTGATATGTGATGTAGTATAAAGCTTGATTTTCTTGTTGGAAATTTTGCTTGGTAAGGGCAAAAAGGAAACATCACCAGTTGGCTACATTTCCCCAAATATCTGGACAGTTTCCAGCTCCCAGCTAACTCCATTAGGACTGCAGAAAGGTTGAAAATATCCCGATTGTTGTGGGTGGGAGGGGACTGGATTCATTGTGACATCTTGTAAAGTTCCATCCCTTGTCTAATCACAGGGTATAAGGAAGAATTTGCTGATTCACCTACCACCCTTGCAGGGGCCTGATTTAAACCATCCTAGGAAAGGTGACCGAGAGAAAGGGGGATCATGGGGTGCAGTAAAACGCTGAATGCCTCTTGCAAAACACACTTAACTGTGAAAATGTCTCTTTGTTTCCCTGCTTGTTACTTGAAGGGAGATGTAGCTCCATGTTTTATAGGAAAAGAAAGGAAATCAGTTTTGATGTGTCACAAAGGTACACGAAAAGGAAGAATTTAAGGATAGAAGCACTTCAACTGAATGCTTTGGAAAAGCATCTCTTCATCACAACATCTTTATTTTTTTGGAATCAATTTTTAAAGAAATGACAGAAACCTCATTGCTTGGGGTACTTAAAACCATCTATTGGTTTTTCTGAAGAATAAGCTTGCACCTGTGAGGAACTGGATCAATTAGCATAAGTTGACTCTTTCACCATTTTCTGTGACATTTGGCAAAACAGTGACTGCTCCGCATTTCACCTTCATCCCCAACCCAGACCATCGAACTGTCTTCTCAGCATTACATAACCCCTGGGAAGGACAAACCTGCCAATGAAAAAAAAAAAACAAACAAATAATGCTTCCTGAATTTCCCTGGGACTTCTCAATAATAGTAGCTTAGTTTTTATTTGCTTTAACTTAGAAACCTAGAGTTTACTTGCCTATGGCTTCTTCAATTCTTGTGAAAATTCCGTCTTGTGAAAACAAAATGGATGGAGTACTGCACTAGAATTCTGAGGTTTCCCAAATGAAATTTACTTTCAGCTTAGTTTTTAAAAAATATATCAACTCCTTGGGGCTGTAATTTTCACCTAATAAAATGCACTCATTTCCAGCGTGCAGTTGAGAGTTTTGACAAACTATATACCTCAGTGACACTATCACAATCAAGAGGTAGACGATTTCTGTCACCCCCAAAACTTTCCTCCTGCACCTTTGCAGTCATTTCCTTCATCCTTGACCCAGGCAACCACTGATTAACTGTCTGTCATTATAGACAAGTTGACGTTTTCTTCAATTTCAGAGAATTGGAATACACTGTATGTAGTCTTATTTTGCTTCCTTCACAGAGCCTGCTTTTCAAATTCAACAGAATTACTGTGTTTATCAGTAGTTCCTTGCTTTTCATTACTGAATAGTATTCTGTTGTGTAGCTGTACTACACTTAGATCTGTTGATGAGTATTTATGTTGTTTCCAGGTTACGAATGCTGTTACGAATGAAGTATTCGTATTGCTTGAATATTGCTTGGTATTGCTTTGAGCATTCAGGTGCAAGTCTGTGATGATACATCTTTTCATTTTTCTTGGGTAAATACCTAGGAATGGAATTTCTTGGACATAGTAAGTGCATGTTTAATTTGTAAGAAACTGCTGTTTTGCAAAGTGGCTGTATCACTTTACATTCCTGCCAGCAATGTATGAGAGTTCCACTTTCTCCACATCTTCATTCACACTTGGTATTGTCCATCCTTTGAATATGGCCATTTAATGGATGTATGATGGTATCTTACTGTTTTAATTTGCGTTTCTCTGATGACTAATGATGATGTTAGGCATCCTTTTACGTACTTCTTGGCCACTGGTGTATCTTCCTCAGTGGAGCATCTTTTCAGATCTTTTGTAAGAGTTTGGTGTGAGACTTCTTCATATATCCTTGGTATGAGTCCTTCGATATATCTATAGATTTTGAATCTTTTCTCCCAGTCTGTGATTTGCATTTTTCTTAGTTGAGTCTTTCAAAGAGCTCAGTATATCTGTGTGTGCGTGTGTGTGTGTGTATGTGTGTGTTTTATGCTTTGGGTTCAATTTATTCTTGTCTCCCTATACATCATCTACAATATTGCTCCTGAATTCTGAAACGAATAATCAATTATATCAGGTGAGTGTGCTGACTTTTATTTTGTGAACTAAGCACAGTAGTTTTAAAAGAAATAGTGCCAGATGGCCTAGGGATACACACCTCACTGTTGCTTGCCAATGTCAGTCTAGCCAGGTCTACTTCTAGGGCAAACTTGGTAATCTAGATTGACTGGCAGATCCCTGGTGCTGCTGCAGGGCAGAGCCAGGCCTCCAAATTGATCCTCGGGGAATTCAAGGTAATCTGGGGGGACATTCCACACTTCCTGGGTGTTCCTCAGTGAAAACTCGCCTGAACCAGACTAAACTAACTGCCAACATTGGATATTTCCCTTGTAAGTTTGTAAGTGTGCCTGTCCATTATGATGCTTTCTTGAATATAAAAATTGAGTCCCTTCCTAATTCCCAGAGTCTAGTAAAGGGTTTTTTTGTTTGTTTGTTTGCTTTGTGTTTTGTTTTTTAAGGATCATGAAATATCTGAGAGAATTACCATATCTGAAATAATAAAGAGCTTCTTTTTTAAAAGTCTTAAGACAAGTCAACTATTTTAATTGTCCAGACTGGCAGTAAGGAAACAGGACATTTGAGGAAGAAGGTGATATAACAGACACATTGGCTAGTGGACTTTCCTGTAGGTGCACCAGTTAATGCTTCTAGGACAGCATCCAATAGAGCAGAAACCCCCCAAGCTATTGAGGGAGGAAGTCCCAAAGTTTTGTGTATGTGTGTAGGTCCATTTTGAACCTTATGGGAACTAGAGATGGGGGAAGAGGGCTGCTCTGCTATGTAGAGGAAGCAATAGGTGTGGGTGGAACCCCAGTCTGGGACCCCAGTCACAGTGCTATCCCAGGCTTTATCAAATCTCATGCTTATCATGCTGTGAAATGCCATATTTGAGTATTTATTGGGCTGGTTATATGAAAATGCTCTGACTAGAGCAGAAACACTGAATTCTGCTGATGGCATAGATTTAATGGGAAAAAACACTTTCTATTTGTTATTATAAATTCTTATCTGTTTCATTATGATATATATTATATTCTTAAGCATAGTGATTAAGAGCACAGCAAAGAACATGCAGAAGGATTGCCTTCCTGTCATAACTCCATCACTTACTAGCTATGCAACCTTGAACATGTAATTATATTTTGTTGGAGCCTCATGTTTCTCAACTGCAGAATGAGGCTATAACAGAACCCATCTCATAGAATTTTCTTATGAAGATTCATTCAGATAATCCATATGCCCGGCATATAGTGAGTCCTTAATAGATATTAACTATTATATTACTTAAAGTAATATCCTTGTAGAGATATACATGTATATATACTGAGAAATGAAAATTAAGAAATGTTAGATGTGGAGATGAGAAACTATAATCTAGCACATGGTAACTGGTGTTTCTAACAGAAGGTTCAAGAAGAAATGGAACATATACAGAATTCATTGATATAAATAGAAGATAATGCTCCAGGGCTGGAGGAAGACTTGAATCTACAGACTGAAAGAGTTTACCATGTTTCAGGAAAAATTAATGAAAATAGCTATAATCTAAATGTGTGATATTTTTGAATTTCAACGGTAAAGAAAAAAATTCTGGCAAGCATTCAGTAAGAGGAAAAAAAGTTTCCTACAGTGGAATAAAAAGGCAAGTTAGTCTTAGACCTCTCCGTAAGATGAACACTGTGTCAACAGAATTTTAGGAGAGACATTTGTGACCTAGCAATTCTAAATCATATATGCCTAAAAGAATCAGAAAGACATTCTCAGATTTAGAACTTAGAAAATGTGTCATTTATATTAATCCTGAAAATTTTACTCACAGGCATTCTTTAGCCAAGAAAGAAATGCATAAAAACAAACAAGGGAGTTCATGTTATAAAAGGAATAATTGTGAACATTGAAATTGGTTGTGCAGATTTAATTCTTAATTGTTGCACATTTGTTTACTGAGAATGTAATTGTAAGAAATAATTCTTGAGAGAAAATAAATACTAGTTTATTATTTATAAGCTTGGTAGAAAATCTGAATTATTTAAAAAAAATAGCGAGTGTGAGGAATAGTAAGGTGAAAAATAGTAAATACGTTCATTTTTTAATCTCAAGAGAGGGAGTTAATAAGTACTGTTTCACTTTCCTGCTGATGATTAGTGTCATAGGCTCAGTGTTTTTTTCTTTAAGCTGAAATGTCCTTATAATTAGAATTATAAATAGAACTATACTTTCCAAAAAGCATAGAGACTGCAAATAGGCATGTATAACAGGTTAATAACAGGTTAATTTTAAGGCATATAAATGATACTGAAATAAAGCTGTTTTTAAAAAGTATAGGAAAGTAAAATATAAGTAAAATATAAAATATAAAATATATATGGTCATAATGTTCACTTATGACCATACTCAATTATGACTATAAGTTAAAGTGGGTGCCATTCCTCTATGTACTGACCAAGATTTACAGATCAAGTCGATTAACAAGAGAGTTCAATGGAATAATGGATATAAGAGCAGACATTAAATAGAGTGACTCAAAAAGGTCTGCTATTGAACTTCTAGCATTTCTGCCTTCTACGTTAAAAGTTTTTCTTTTTCATATTTCCATGTCATGCTATTCACTCCATAAAGATCAGTGACTACTATCTCTTTTCTTGTTGAAGTATAATTGATTTATAATATGTTAGTTTCTGGTGTACAGCATAGTGATTCAGTTATATAAATATATATGTATATTCCCTTTCATTAGAGGTTACTACAAGGTTTTGAGTCTAATTCCCTGTGCTGTACAGTAGGACCTTGTTGTTTATCTATTGCTTTAAGTTACATTATTATTATTAATTATTATTATTATTATTTTCAGGTTTGTTCGGCTCTCTTCTTGCATTGTATTTTTGATATTTTGGATGTTTTTATATAAAGTCATCCATGTTAAAAGCACTGTTTTAAAACTCATACTCTTATTTATTTATTATAATTTTTATTGAAGTATGATTGGTTTACACTGTATTAATTTCTGGTGTACAGCAAAATGTTTCAGTTATACATATATATATTCCTATCCATATTCTTTTTTCATAATAGGTTATTATAAGATATTGAATATAGTGCCCTGTGGTACATAGTAGATCCTTGTTTTTCTATTTTGTATGCAGTGTTTTGTATCTGCTAATCTCAAACACCTAATTTATCCCCACCCCTTTCCCCTTTGGTAACCATAAGTTTGTTTTCTATGTCTGTGAGTGTTTCTGTTATGTAAATAAGTTTGTTTTATCATTTTTTTGGATTCCACATATAAGTGATATCATATGATATTTACCTTTCTCTGTCTGACTTAGTTCACTTAGTATGATAAGCTCTAGGCCTATCCACATTGCTGTAAATGGTATTATTTCACTCTTTTTTTATGTCTGAGTGGTATTCTACAGTGTGTGTGTGTGTATCACATCTTCTTTATTCAGTCATCTGTAGATGGGCATTTAGGTTGCTTCCATGTCTTGGTTGTTGTAAATAGTGCTGCTGTGAACATTGCGGTGCATCTGTCTTTTCAAATTAGAGTTTTCTCCACATATATGCCCAGGAGTAGGATTGCTGGATCATATGGTTAGTCTAGTTTTAGTTTTTTAAGGACTCTCCATACTGTTCTCTGTAGTGGCTGCACCAAATTACATTCAGACCAACAGCGTAGGAGTGATCCCTTTTCTCCACAACCCCTCCAGCATTTATCATTTGGGGATTTTTTAATAATAGCCATTCTGACTGGAGTGAGGTGATACCTCATTGTAGTTTTGATTGGCATTTCTCTGATAATTAGTGATATTGAGCATCTTTTCATGTGCCTATTGGCCATATGTATGTCTTCACTGGAGAAATGTCTGTTTAGGTCTTCTGCTCATTTTTTGATTGGATTGTTTGTTTTTTTGTTGTTGAGTTGTATGAGCTGTTTATATCTTCTGGAAATTAAACTCATGTCAGTTACGTTGTTTGGAAATATTTTCTTCCAGACGACTATTATCTCTTTACCATGGAGTATATTCACTTAATCTTCTTTTCCCCATTTATTGTTTTTGGCCTTGCATTATGTTCTGAATGATTTTTTCTTCCCCTCCTGCCTTCCTCCCTTCTTCCCTTCCTCTGTTCAACATGCAGCTATTGAGTGTTTGCTTTGTATCAGGCACTGCACTTACTCTGGATATAAAGTTGTAAGTAAAACAGATATGTCTTTGCTCTCATGGAACTTAAAATCTAATGACATATTAAGATTGTGACTCCTGTTTTCATTTTTTGCTGGATGAACCTCTGCTCATCCATTAATATAAAACATTTTTGTAAATGAATAATGGTAAGTAGATTTTGACTTTAAAAAATACCTGGTCTCTTTCATTGAAAGTCTGATGTTGGGTGAAATATTATGACTTCCACTGGAACAGATGCCCTGGACTGATAAGAGACACTAATTTAGTTAAAATTACCAAAGATTAGCAGAAAAATGCAAACCCTACCAAAGAATGTTCATCATCTTAGCCAGCCTCAGGAAAGAAGTTGTGAGGCGGGCAAGAGTGTGTTTTGTTCCCCATTGTGTGTCTCTAGACTCCAGTCTGGGATACTTTGCTCCTCCTACCTCCCCATTCATCCATCCTCCCACTATGTTGTGGCTTCTCGGACTCATTCAGGCACGTGGATACAAAGGGAATTCTTGACTGGCTAGGGCAGTGGTTCTCAAAGTGTTTTCCTCAGACCAGCAGCATCAGTATCACCAGAGAATTTTGTTAGAAATGCACATTCTCAGGCTCTGTCCTGTCTCTGCTGAATCAGAAACTCTGGGGTGGGGAGGCAGCAGAAATCTATTTTTAACAAGTTCTCCGGGTGATGGTAATCCAGCAGGCCTCAAGCTTGCTGCGCTTTGGAATCACCTTGAAACCTTTACTAACTGCTGATGATTGGGTCCCACCTCCAGAGATGCTGGATTTAATTGTTTTGGGGCATGGCCTGAGTATCAAGAACTTTGAACTTGTACAGCCAAGTGTGAGTATTGCTGGCCTAGATCTTTACAGACTGTCCTTCTCTTAAAACCCCACATGTGATCACAGTTTACATATCCTGCAGCCCATTTCCACAAAGAAATCTGCAAAACCAAACAACCAGCTTCATTCAGATCTTATTGTGGGGTCGAGACAGTATGAACATGCATGCCTGGGCTTGGTGACAGATGGTCCTGACTACTGTTCAGGGCTCCGGCACTCACCTGCTGTGTGCTTATCAGCAGGCCGCCTCGCTTCCTTATGGCTCAGTTTTCTCATCTGAAAAATAATAATCAGAATACCTGTGTTCCAGCCACTCTCAAAGGCAGCTTATCTGTAATCATTGATCTATTGTTCACAGCCCCCTTTCACAGATGAGAAAACTGAGGCACAGAGAGACTCTAGGACATGACAGAGCCAGGCTTTAAGTCCAGTTAATCTACTTCTCCAGTCTGTGCTCCTGCCCACTATGCTGTAATGCCTTGTCATAATGATAGTAAGAGTTGGACCTCGGGAGATTTTTGTGACGATCATATGTAGTTACCCATGTGAAAAAAACCCTAGTAGTACTTTAATGTCTGTACTTTTCCTCCCCTTTCTTTCCTCTTGTGAACTGTACATGTTTTAGTGTCAATTCCTATAGCGGCTCCTGTCTAACCTAGTGACAACAGAGTGGAGGTTTCAAGTACCAAGACCAACTATGGGTGGGGTCTCAGACACAGGATGTCACTACCCCTCACAAATCTGTTTAGACATGGGCTCGCCTAGTCAATCATCATTAAAGTAAATTTTTTAAAATGTACGTGCTCATTGGCCCCATGAGCGTACTCCCTTTAACCAGATAGTCAGATGAACCAGCATTTGGAGATCTTCAATTTGACAGTTTATGCCCTGAGATCTTAGCATTTCATTAGCATTTACTGATTAAATATACAGCACCTGGCTTCTCTTTCAAAGTATTGCTATGAAGGAAATGGTCTTCTCTCCTAAAGAACAACATTTTAAATTCATGTGATTTCTAGATGGAAAATTGTTGCTCTCAGCAAGCCTACACCTTGTTGTGACTTTGCTGCTCTTTTTGACAGTCTTTAAAGTCAGAAAGTAAGATTGCAGGAATTGCTGTCCTATTTAAAAAAAAAAAAACACTATAAATATACAAGAAAGCAGTGGCACTCTTTCTTTTTTTTCTGGTCCGGGGGACTGGAGAAAGTCTATGGACCCTCATTGGAGGTTAGTTTTGAATCTTGAATGTCAGTAGGGCTTGTTTCTGTGTGTCTTGTGGAATTATTTTTAAGCATATCATGAGTTGCCTGACTTGTAGTCAAACCTCTTTCAGCAATCAATAGGGCATTATGTGAATCCTGGAAGGGTGGATGTGAGTATTACTCACTTGGCTTTTCCTTTTCTATCTGCAACCTATACGGGTGGCAGAAATGGAAATGAGGGATACTTTGAATAGTTAGAGCAGAGTACATAGGGAGAATAAGTTAAGTGGTGGACAGTAATGATGGCAAGGGAAACTAAATGAAGCCAACCACGGAGGGAACTGAAGGTGGGAGAATTAAAAGACCTAGTGAATAAGCATGTCAGGAAATGTTACCAACTCCAGAAATTGAGGGAGATGAAATAAAAGGTTTAAAAATAAAAGGGAGATAGACTACACAGAGGGTAAAGGGGAAAAGAGAATGATCAGGAGTCTTTGTAGACAGTTATTTGGACATCGAATGTCACGAAAACATGTTTGATGCAGACACAATAAGTACGAAACTAAGTGGCAGAACTAAAAGGTGGTTAAATTAGACACCTCCTGAAACTGGAGTTGCAATAGCTCTGTTAAGTCTATTTGAGGGACTCGAATGACGCCAAAGTAGCACTGAAAAATGAACTTACCAAAGAGGGGCTGTTTAGAAATGGCACATATTAAGAGGGGAATCAGCAAAAAGGATCTAGGGGAGAACCATTCAGACTTTGCCCAGGGGAGGGAAGTCTTTTGCGTCAGAAAGGTAAAGATCAGTTGGGAAGTTAAATCTTGGCCGTGTTTTGCACCGAGGAATTCTGTAGGTTGCAGAAAAGTTCTATAGGTTCTTGAGAAGTTTGGCCTCTGGTTTTCAGTCTGCCTTTGCTCTCACAGGTGGAATGGTCCATTTGAAAACTCAGGGCTTCTGAGCAGATAGGTACTGACTGCCCTGTCTTCTGAGAGGGGGACTGTAGGCCTCTGCCACTTGTGGAACCACTTTCCCAAACCCTATCCCCCTCTTCTCCTTCTCAAGCTCAGTGTAATCATGTCCTTCCCAGGTCAGACCATTTCCTCTTCTTATTCATGCATCCATCTCCTTCTCCATCCCAACTGGGGCCATGCCAGCTTAACTCCTTGCTGAGCTCAACTTTCCAAGCAAAGATTGGTGATGGCCCCAAAAAAGCACAGAGAAGACGTTTATTCCCTTCCTTTCTTTTGCCTCCCCACCAACTCCCTCCTCCAGGTAAAAACAGTCTTGGATTTTATACAGTGAGATTACCTTTTCATTATTTCTTGTCTCCTAAAGCAAAAGGAACAAGGCAGAAGCTGAGTTTTAATAAATTCTCAGGCCTCTGTAGCCCAGCGTCATTAAACATTTGAGTTTTTAAACAATTTTTGTTGTCCTGTTTCTGTGCTCACCTGGCAAACATCTCAAAAGGATTTGTCTTTCCATCTAGATCTACCTCCAGGGAGAAAATGCACTAGAACTGCTGATATAATTATTGTGGTCTTCATGGCATTTATAGTTTTTATGGTAAATTAATAAGTTGGCATTATGATCTCTCTGAGCTGGGTTAATGAGAAGTTGTTTGAGAGGTGTGACTCCACTTATGTGCTGGCAGACTGGCTTAAGCCAGGTTTGGAAATTTGAAAGCCAGACTTGGCACCAGGGTAGAATCACCAAGATAATGATTGCCTCTCTAGAAGGCTTCTTGGTAGGCAGCCAGCCTGCCTCTGTTGGTGATACTTGAGTTCCTGGGGAGCATGGATGGATATTCATCATTTATGCATGCATTCACTCGCTCATTCATTTATCCACTCATGTACCAATTCACTCATTCATTCTTTGAAGAAATAGAGGGAGTTTTACTTTAATTCTAGGATGAGCTAAGGTAACTGCACTTTCTTACCTACATTATAATACTGTGAACTGTACATGGTCCTAAATTGAAGTTAATACATCAATGTCACATTCTCTTTTTGATTCTTTTAGCATAGAAGGAAGTTTTAAAATACTTATTTTTAAAAGTTTGAGAGGAGGAAGCACTTTGGGAATGGACCTCCAAAAACTGCACTCCCTATAAGAGCAATGAGACCACTGGCAAAAAAAATATCAAAATCTACTTTTCCTAGAGCTCTGGAAGCTAACCAAAGGCTTGCAGAAATCTGAAAAAAATCTATGAAAGAAAAACAGCTGAATCTCAGTAGAAACAGTGAGCTTTGTGGCATTTGTACTTGTCTCATACCCATCCCTCCTTACCCAGCTCTGTGGTAGCCTTGAGTACTCGCAGTCTCACAACCACTGTAGTTGTGAAAACCAGCAACCTAGAAGCCACTGCAGAGGGTTAACAGGTTGGGAACTCTCCAAAAAGTCCCACCTCCAGAGTATTGTTTATTTGGCCCTTCCCACAGTTCCCTGGAAAAGCTCTATTCACAGAGTGGTTATTATTTGACCTGATTTGGAGCTCACTCACTAGGAGAATCAGTATCCCTGAGGAATGTGTGAAAAATAATCATTGGCAGTTGTTTAATATTACAGCTGCCGGAGGCTATAATGCCAATTAGGGCAAACAAGAGTCTTGCAAAAAACTTAAAAGGAAGATGTGAGAAGCATGACACCCATAGGAGTTTTTGAAATGTTCTCCCATAGTCCTATGGATCTAGAAGGCCACGTACATGTGCAAGGCTGTGATCGTGTCAGGAAAGACCAGAGAATGTTTTAATTTATCATATCTGGTTGACTTTGAGGCTCTGTACAACTAGAAAATGAAGGCACTAAAGCAGAGTTATAAACTTCTAGAGCATTGAAGGTGTGTCCTGGTACATACACACAGCCCCTTAATAGTCAAGAACAACAACAAAAAATCATCAATTGATGAGTGGATAAACAAAATGTCCTATGTCCATATGATGGGATATTATTCACCAATAAAAATAAATGAAGGACTGATACATGCTACAACATGATGAATATTGAAAACATGCTAAGTGAAAGTAGCTAGCTGCAAAATAGGCAAATCTTTAGAGACAGAAAATAAATTAATGTTTGCTGGGGGCTTGGATGTAGGAGGAGTGCAGAGTGACTGCTAATGGGTAAGAGTTCTTTTGGAAGATGATAGTGTTCTAAAATCAGATATTAGCAACAGCTATATAACTCTCTGAATATACTAAAAACTGATTTGTATAAAAGGTGAGTTTTATAGTATGTGAATTATATCTCAATTAAACAGTTATAAAAATTCTGCTTCAACACTTCGGCAAAGCAAACTAAGTCTACCTAGTATAGTAGTTTTCAGCTTTAGTGTACATCACGTCACCTGGAGAATCTTATTAAAATGCATATATTCTGGTTCAGTGGGTCTGGGGTGGGGCCTGAAATTCATCATTTCTAATGAGCTCCCAAGTAATGTTGAAACTTCTGGAATTCAAACTAATAGACTTGAAAAAAATAAAAAGTCTAAAAAGATAACTTCAGAAATATCAATTAATGGGCCTAGTGATGTAATTTAGGTCATTTAAATTGTCTTTTTACACCCTTCTAAGTTTTCTGGCTCTTTGAAATTTCTTTTTTTTCCTTAATAATCAGAAAGGTGTAAATAGCTATTTCTAAAAAAGGAAAAGAAATCCTCTGCAAGCATGTTATATTTGTTTTAGGCTAGTGTTAATTTTCCTTCTTTCCTACATTTCTGTCAAGAGAACTGATTTTGTAAAGAAACTGTGGATGAAAATCTAAATATATATTCATATTATTATTGATTTTGTATTTCCTTTTTAAACATTCTGGTTAGCATTAATAAGGCAATTGAGATCCATTAGTTATAATTACTAGCCATCATTTTTCTAAGGATCAACACTGCCATAAGCTGTGACTAGTTCTTGCCCAGAGAGCTAATTTTTATACCACAATTGTCCAACATCTAGTATATGCCTCATTGCCATGAAAGATGCCAAGGAGGAAGGGATTCTAAAGATTTGATTTACAAAGACATTATAGTTATTTTTTAAGGACTGGATAGCTTACTAAATTACAAGGTTCATTTTAACATGATCAACAAACATGGCGATTTAAAAATTAAAATAAAAAATTAAATTTAATTTTTCCTAAATATATGTATCCATAGTCCATTAAGAAAGCTGACTTCAGAGCTGTTTAGTTGTGGCAGTGGCCAGATCCTCCTGTCTGCTCACGGGCTCCACTTTCTGTGAGTGCATACAGTGACTTACCTGTGTGCTCCAGATGGTCTGCTACTTAGTGTCATTTGTATCATTACAGGCAATAATTTTTTTTCTGAAACTGGCAGCCAGATTTGTTGCCACCGACTCTCAGCCTTCCTCCTCCACTCCTAGCCCAGGGACACTCTCCATAGTTTTTATCTGCTTAGCTATCAGGAGAACCCACTGACTGACAGGAGGAGAAGCAGTTAGGAGAGGTGGGACTAATTGGACAACAGGTGAAAGAAATAAATTGCCTGCTACTGATATACTGACTTTCTTCTGCATTTTTCTGTCTCAGTTTCTGCTCTGTCCCCAGTATACTTTATGAGAATAAATTCCAATACTTTATGAGAATAAATCTCCTCAGCCTGGATTTTTCTAGGGCACCAGGTGATATCACATATTGGATTAAGTCTTAATGAGTTTTATTCTTTATTTCCTCATGTTTACGGTGTTAACCTGACCTCAGATCTTACAACACCCTGAAAAAAAAAAACTTTGCTTTTTATGAACATGCATTTACTAATAAAGGCTCTTCCTGGCTAAAAGTGATAGAAACAGGCAAAGTTAACCTAAACTTCAAAGGGAATCCAGATTGTCTCACTGGCCTCAAGAGCAAAAAGGCAGGTGGGCCTGAGGGAAGGACACTTTGGAAGGCCACCAAAACTCCTCTTCTTCACTGTTCTCTCTCTGTATAGCACCTTTTCCTGCCCTTGGGTCCATGTAGAAAACATGGCAATTCCATCACCTCTACTGACCTGAAATATAATAGTGAACTGCCAGATATTTCTCTAACAAAGATGGGTTTATGCCAGATAATTGAATTGGGATCTGCAACCATGGGGAGCCAGGTGCAAGTCCCCCAACAGCAAGGAAAGGAGCATGCTTTTATAGAGAGGAACAGGAACTTGGGAGGGCTACATAAAGAAAGTGATGGTGGCTTTTCATTGGCTGAGTCCTTGCCAGGAAAGAAGAGAAGTCTTTCTTCTTCCTGTTGGGCTCTGCTCTGGTTGCAGGGCATGACAACTCCCTCTTCTGGTCTCCCATCTCTATTTAATTGAGGTTTCTGTTTATTAATTTTTTACATCTCTGAATTTGTCTGTTCATAATCTTTTAGGTTCAGCCTTACTAAGAGGGACCAACTCTCTCCTAGACCTATTCCAGATTCTGAGGAAAGGGAATTAGCCCAGTTTTTTTCAATTGCCCACCTTATGTGAGGGTCACATTGTACAAAATGACTTCCAAAGACCACTGCTACAGGGGACATGAAGGAGGTCAAATATAGGGAAATGAAGATGGCACAAAATGACACAAAACGGTATTGACCTAAGAGAAACAGTAGCCTAGAAATGAAGGTCTCCAGAGCAGTGGTTATGGTAAGATACTAGAGAAAGTTGATAAGATTTCGACTGACAGAAGCACAGGATATAGCCAGCAAGGGTGGAGTTATGAAGCTATAACTCTTCAGCTTCTCAAGGGAAGGAATGACAGAGCTATTATATTAAAGGTTCAGCAAAGCTCAATCTAGGGAAATCAGAGGCATCCTCTTTTCTATAACCCATACTCTTCATTAGATCCCTTGTGTTTCTACTATGAAATATGTTACAAAAGCACAATGAGGAGTTAAGAAAAAGAAAGGTGAAAAATATATGGAGATTTTCTTCTGTGTTCAGTTGTCATGTTTTGCTTGCTTGGGTTAAAAGTCATTCAATTAACATATCCAAGGAGTCCCAATAAAAATCTGGAAATCAGAGAAAACTGAAAATAAAATCAAATCTAAAAATAAAATTATTAGAGCCTAAAGAATATTCTCATAGTGCTTGGGACACATTTTATTTAACGTAACTAGTAATAAGTGAATTTTCCAGTAAAATTATACGAATCCCATTGTAGTAAAAATTATAGGCTATAATTTTAATATCATGTAGTATTATCACTTTAAAAATTATTCTAGAGCTGTAACACTAAGAGTAGAGAATCTTATCATTTTGGGGGTTTTATTACCCAACAAATCATATCACCATTTCACTCTTAACTTCCACAGTTATTTCGTTAAAAAAAGTTTTTTACAGGTTTTATTTGGAGATATTGTGGGTTTGGTTCTAGACCATGACAATAAAGCAAATATTGCAATAAAGCAAGTCCCATGAGTTTTTTGGTCTTCCAGTGCATATAAAAATTTTTTATACTATACTGTGGTCTATTAAGTGTGCAATAGCATTATGTCTAAAAACCTGTACATACCTCACTTAAAAATACTTTATTGCTAAAAAATGCTAACCATCATTTAAGCCATCAGAGAGTCATCTTTTTGCAATAGCAGCATCAGGGATCACTGGTCACAGATCACCACAGCAAGTATAACAATAATGGAAAAGTTTGAAATATGGTGGGCATTACCAAAATGTGACACAGAGACACAAAGTGAGCAAATGCTGTTGGAAAATTGGCACCAGTAGATTTGCTCAATGTAGGGTTGCCATAAACTTTCAATTTGTTAAAAACACAATAGAGCAAAGCACAATAAAAGGACGTATGCCTATATATGAATTGTGATTGTAATTTTTGGCCTTCTCACTACCTAAGAAAACCTGAGACCCTTGAGATGTTCCAGAATTCCTAGGAAGTTGTGACCATACTTGCAGTGGCAGCTGGGGAAGCAAAATGTAACTGTTGGTCTAGAAGTTTTCAGCCACTTCATCACATACCCCCGCCTTTCCCCAATTATAGCACTGTCCTTTCCCCCTTCTCTGGGTGCAGTCTGTCCTCCAACAGCACACACCTCATGGTATTAAAAGAAGGCACATTTCTTATCCTCCAGTAACCCATTTATTCAGCAAACACTTAAAGAGTATCTACTACTTGAAAGGCAGAAGAAGGGATGTAAACAACCAGAAAAGAAGCAGTGTCCTTAACTACTTGGTGTCCTGAACACCAAGGAGTGTCTAGTTCAAAAGGGAAGTGAGGATAGACTTGAGCCTTGAAGGGAGGGTGGGAATTTGATAGCAAACAGGGAATGGGTGTTCCATGTTAAGCAAATAGCACAAGTAAAGACTCCTGTGGCTAAAAAAGTTTATCTTAAGCCCCAAGAAAATGGCAAATACCAGAACCACTTCAACAAGCAGTTTCTCATGATAGATAGACAGGGTTGAGCCCTTATTTTAAATTTCTCTCTCTCAGGATGGAAAACCAGCCCCTCTTAAGTTTTAATGGGTATTATTTTCTACTCATTTAACTTTTCTTCTTTGTTTTTTGTTTGTTTGTTTTTATGTTTTGGCAAGTCTCTTCAGCTTCTCTTCAACTTTCTTATAACATAAATATCACAACTATACAAAATCCTCCTATGAAGCTTTCACTGGACAGTCTAGCATGAACTGCAGAAGTGATCGTCAGTTTATAAAAAGTCACAGTCCTCCTTCCATGTGTTCAGGGTTAAGTCCCTCCCCCTGGGGAACAACTCTGTGTTATCATCCATGTGAAAAGCATAAAGAAAGACAGAGCTTCAGGGTTCCATCCCTGTTTCCAAATATCATTTCCCGAACAGAGAGGACACAGAACGCATGCAGATGTAATCCTAGTCGGAGTTAGTAATCTACTGCTGTTCTCTCTGGGTCATTTTCTTCCTGTTGTTAGTGGATTTCCTTTGTCTCCCTGTGCGGTGAGACCAGGGCAAAGTTAGGAGGCAGGTGAAAAACTGTCCCACAAAAGGCAGGAACTAACAGTTTTAATGCTTTACAGTTTGCAAAGCATTTCCACATGGACTGCCTCTTTTAACTCACATGTTCATCTGTGTCGATTATCCCATTTTACAGAAGAGAATAGTGAGACACAGAGAGAGAAGGTAACTTCTCAGTATCTTCCAGTCATTAGCAGCAAGTTCAAGCCAGGTCTTCTTGCCTGTCACACCTTATTGTCCAGTGATGCTGAGCTGCCTGGCAGCTGTCACATCCCATTCCTCCCTCTTCCTCTTCTGTTCTTCATGGGCAAACTTCTGTTTTCCCTCCTTCCCTGGCAAAAAGAGTGTCCCCTGGGTACTTTTATCTGAGCTACATGTCCCTAATATCACAGCTCATCACAGTGTTTTCCTCTGATTTGTTTGCCTGTTTTTCCCCCTTGCTGGCCTGAGCGTCTTTGAGAGCATGGATTAAGTCTTATTTGTTTCAGTGTCCTCAGTGCCTCCCATAGGATCTGACAGGTAGTTGGTGCTTAAAAATGGTTAATTCCCTTTCTAGAGACTGGAGTTATAGTCGTGGTTGGAGTAAAAACACTGGTTTCCAGGAGCTTCTGTGTGCTGCAGCAACGTGACAAGGAACTGGGGGGAAGATGTCACTTCCTATGTAGTTTTCTGAGAGGTAGTGAGTTTCTGTGAGCTGATCCATAGCCGCCAGCCCTGCTGTCCTCTCACTTCCCAAGCCATGTTACTGAGTCCATGCTCATTCTGCTTGCTGCACAACAGGCCAGTAAATTGGGAGATGAGGTGTTAGGGCAAAGAATAATAACTTTATTTAGAAAACCAAGAAGATGGAGGATTGATATCCTAGAGAACTATGTTCCCCAAGTCAGAATTTAGGCTCCTTTTATACTAAAAAGGGGAGGGGATGTGGTTGGTTGTTGCAAGCTTCTTGGTGTGGGAATACTTTGTTCTTGCAGCTGTCCATGTAAGTCAGGTCATGGTGTCCCTGTAAACCTCCAACGAGACAAATGTTATTCTCTATTCTGCAACTTTTTTAGCTTTATCTGAATGGGAAAGTGTTAAACCCTTAAAGGTTAGAGCTTTGAGAATAGGCTCTCCTGTATGTTTCAGGCTATAGTCAACATTCTTTTTACAAAAGGTGCAGAACTAGCATGACTAAGCAACGGAAACAGAGCACAGGGTTAGAGCCAAAGGAACAGACCAAATACGGAGTCAGATTTGTTCTTCCCTGTTACAGGCATGTTGGTTTGTTGGGTGAACAAAGCCCTGGTGCAGCTCTAGGTACTAGAGTAAGCATCTTGGTACTAAGAGGTTTGAAATTAGAGTGAATGTTGGTATTTTGCGCAGTTTTCATTTTGCTGGGTAATTTGATTTTTATTTATTACTGCTATAATGATGTTTTCCCACATCTATTCTGTAACTAAGTGAGGTCAGAGTAAATTGTCTGAGAATCCTGCTGTGTTCTTCTGTTCTTAAGGTGATCATGTTACCCTGAAGTGGCTGCCCAAGATACCCAAGGGATTGGATAGAGGGCTATATGAAGACTCTGGGAGAGAATTAGAACTTGACTTGTCATGTATTTTTACAGATTGATATCCTTGAGCAGTCATCCCGGGTCAGGTTACTTATAGAAGTTCAAAGAAGAAGGCAAGTATTCTCAGTTGTGGTCTGAACCTGCCAATTAACTTTTATTTAAAAGACCAGTTTGGCATAAATTACACTGCAACTAAAGTTGTATTTGGCAGCTTCTGTCCATCATTTAATGGGAGAATATAATTAACCCTATCTGGTAGATCAGTTCTTTCAGCTACCATGGGGCATATTCTTAAGATTATTCATAATGACAAGTTCTTTAATTGCAATCTTACTAAAGAAAATTAAATATTCTACATAGACTATACTGAGGTTCCTTAGTTTATGAGTTATGCTTGAAAAAGTTCAGTTTTTAATTACCTGTCATCTGATTTTTACCAGATTGCATAAATATTAAGTGAAAAAAATCTAGAAATTTGGCCTCAAAGACAGTATCCTTTCCACTCAGCCAAACTAACAAACTCAAATAACCTTTAAACACTGCCTAAATGGCCCAGTCTCTAATTTCTGTGAAAATTGCAGACATTTCAAACATTTTCTCAACATTTTCACCTCAAAAATTTCAGCCTCCTCCTTCTCCAAACCTTTCATAATGACCGTTGATGAGTTTTCCATTATACATCATTTGGAATCATTTTTATAAACACTCTGTGTTGGTGAAGACAGCCGCCATTTATAAAGGTTGATTAGACTATATCCATGTGCCTAATTACATTGTTGTAAGTAATTTAGAGCTATGAATTTTTATGTTGATATCTCCACTCGAGTCTTATAGAAATAACAAAATGTATAAAATTTTCCTGTTTGTTACGTAGAGAGGAAGCTCTAGGGCCAATTGTTGTCTGGGTCTGGGCCCGAGTTGTGGCCTTGACTGTTGGGTCACTTCACTTCTTCGCTGTAGCAAGGGCTCTTATTCCGTATACAGTGATTGGAAATAGCACAAGTAATAAACTACATATGGAGAAAATCAAGATTCTCAGCCACAAACTCTAGACACAATAGAACATGGCTATTCTAAGCTTATTCCGAGGATTTATCCCAAATTTGTTTATAAAGATTCTTGAAATTCTTGGAGGAAAAGAAAATTTTAGAGATAATATTATATTTGCACATATTTCAAAGGCTATCAGATGGAATTTTTAGAAGTGTATTTGGCATAACATTTAAACTAACATTTTCATTAAATAAAAACAGCCAAATCAATTTCAGCAGTGTTCAGAAGACCAGAAAATAATTTGGGTTTACCAAACAGAAAAGGACAGAGACCAATGGAGAAGAAAAAACAAAACAAACAAACAAACAAAAAAACCAGAGCATAACCTTTTGAATGACTTAGAATTTGAAAAACAAAAGCAGAAATCCTAAACTCAAACTTTATTTAAGGAAAAAGAAGCTACCTAGTGCCAGATATTTTTCAGAAATTCAATTTGGAAAGGAGAATATTCAGAAAATGTAAGTAAAGGCAAACTAGATTTATTCTAGAAACAGCCATAAAAAAACTTATACATTCTCTGTTTTTGCTATTGGTATTTGAGTGGCTCAGCTGCAGACCTTTCATTAAGACAAAGATTCAGAAAACTGAAGAGAGAACCTGGTGAAGAGAAAACAAATCCTGAAAATTATTAAGGGAACAATGGAATTAAATTATAAGGAAAGATTAAAGTAGCAAAAAATGTGTAGCTTTGCTTAGAAGAGACTCAATGGAGTGATGATAACAGTCTACAAACATTTAAAAGGTGTAAAACACCGAGAGAAAGAGGAATTATTTAGCATGATGCCACACGGGTATAATCAAAAATAGCGGGATAAACTCAAAAAGGTTATCAAAAAGACCTTCCAACCAGTAAATACTTTTGGATGACTGAATAGTTACTCCCACTGGAAGTGCTGCAGGTTTAAAACATTGAGCAAATAAAACAGGAAAGTTCCTCTTTTTTATTACCAGTCTGATCACTTAGTCCATTAATATTCTCAGATCCAAATTCCAGGGAGGTGGGAGAGACCCCACAACCTAATTAAAGTAACTTTATATGAAAGTTTAAATTAGGGAGTTGTGTCTGTTTGCTTCGCCAAGGGCTTTTGCAAATAAACTGCTTATTCTTTTCTAGTTCACCTTCCTTGGCAAACTCTTTCTTTGAGACTCAGTTCAGATATCGTACTAGAGAAGGCTTTGCCACACAGGTAAGGGGTAGTTATTTGACTTGGGTCCTTCCGAGATAGAGTGAGGATGCCTGCACCCCAGCACATAGCACAGTGTAGCTTAGTGTGTGGAATCCGAGTTTAATTGCCTGTCTGGGTGCCTTTAGGGCAAGGACTGTGTCTTCTTCACCTCTGCACCCCTAGCACTTCTCCAGGCACTGTGTGTAGAGTAGACACTGCAGAATTTTATTACCTGGATGACTGAATGAATGAATGAATGAATGAGGAAAAGATACAATTAATGATAGAGCTATTCAGCTTTTCTCCTTTTGAGTGCACTACTTTGGTCTTTGGATAAGTTTTTAATTCTCAGATCTCTTTATACCATTTTTACAAGTGTGCTTAAAGATATCTTTGGAGGAGAAAACAAAGGAGAAAAAATTATGAAGTAAACCTCCAGGATCTCTCCAGAATGGCCTGTGGTTTTGGTGGCACCGGGGATCAAAATGAGCCTAAGTGCTCAATCTCTCTTATTATAAGACAGAAAGCCTATTATGGAGGTGTCATTTCTTTGCAGTGTTTAGAGCTGGGTCAGCACGGTACAGCTACCAGGCCTGGTCTGGCCTGCCACCTGGTTTTGTGCAGCTTATTACCTAAGAATGATCTTTGCATTTTGATATGATTGAAAAAAATCAAAAGAAGAGTATTTTGCGATGTGAAAATTACATGAAATTCTCATTTCAGTGGCCATAGACAAAGATTTCCTGGAATACAGCCATGCTCATTTGTTGACATACTAATCTATGGTTGCTTTTGTGCTATAACAATATAATTTGTGGAGTTATAGCAGATTATATGGCCTGAAGTTCAAAGATCTGTCTGGCCCTTTGAAGAAAAGCTTGGCTGATCCTTTTTCTAGAGAGAGAATAGAGTTTTACCCTACTCTCAAGAAGAATGGTGTCTTGTATCTTGGTCGATAGGCTAAATCTTTAAATAATTATTTTAATGCGATCACTTAGACAATTGTTTTCTTGATTTCCTACTTTCTGTAATAGATATGGGTGAAATAGTCATGTTTAATATTTGAAATGAAACATTTTTAAATTTTCAAAATATAATTACAATTAATTAAATATCTTTGGAGTTAGACTTTAAGCCAAATGAAGCAAAGATTTCTTTTTTAAATGCTTATGTGATTCATTAGAGATCAATAATGATTTGATTATAGGTCCATTTTTACTGAAGTAAAATTCTTCGCGAAATGCACACTATATTTTAGAGCATATATTTTGAAGGGTAATATCTGACTTGAGAATCAAGGTTACTGACTTTTGACTCTGGTTAGTAGCAGTAAATCACAGTAGTCACTTCTCCAGTCATAAAAAGGATCAGAATTGAGCCATAAAATTATAAGACAAACTGCACTGGTTCAAACTAGCACTTTGTCTCCGTGCTTTTCTGCCTCTACTGTGTCAGAGAAGCCTTTTAAGGAGGCAGAGTAGCTGACCTCCATGAATCAGACCAGAAAAACTCAGGTGAGCAGGTCGCCCTCTTTTTTGGTGGTAACCAGCTACCTGTGAACCTAGCTAAATATTTATTGAACCATTTTGTATTTTCATCTTCTATGCTACCTTATAGGGACTCTAAGTTCCTTGACTTTGTAATTGATTATCTATGTAGTTCAAGCAAAAATAAGCAAATAAACTCCTCTAGAACTACCTGTACAAAGGAGGTGAAAATTAGGTTGTTCTCAAATTTGTTGTTTCACCCTGGTCTACTGCTGATACTTGCTAATTGACTGATCAGGTCCATAAAATTTTCTCAACAAAATGTTACACCTACTGTAGTTACCTGAGGTTTGAAGGGGAGGAGTGTGGGTGAGTGAGTGTGTGTGTGTGTGTGTGTGTGATTTTTTATGTCTCTAATAAATTTCGGTGGGTAGTTTTTTCAAAATAGTGTTGATTCTATTTGTGAGATCTTACTTTTTACTTAAGGTAAGATCATGATGGGATTGTTTTTCTAATATGTTCAGCCTGTTTTCCTACTGATTAGATTTTTGAGCCTAGCAGAACAGTTTAAGTAATGCAAAATTACAGAATGAAGTAAAAAATGACATTTGAGATATTGCTTTCTCCTGTTTAATATTTTATGGTATTAAAAACTATTATTTTGCCTCCCTGCACTTTTACTTATAAATAATGTAGAAATGACAGGAAATAAAATATTTTTCATTGCTGACCTCAGTAGTACATTTACTACTTAACTTATTAGGTGAGCAGTAAAGTAAAAATAAAATCCAGGGGATCAACTGTATGGTGATGGGTGGAAAGTCAGTTTTTGGTGGTGACATGCTATAATGTGTACAGAAGTAGGAATAGAATGTGTACACATGTAGTTACGTAGTGTTATAAACCAGTGTTACCTCAATTAAAAAAAAAAAAAACATGTTCCCAAACAATGATTGCTAAGATTTACTTGGGAGTTATCATGTTCCTGGCATTCTCCTAAGTGCTTTACATAAACTTTCTCTCTTCATCCTGTCAATAGTCTAACAAACTAGGTGCTGTGATTATCTTCATGTTATGAACTGGGCAAAGAGAAGGTAGGTAAGCTGTCTAAAGTCACACAATAACAGTGGATCCAGGATTCAAATTCAAACTATTTTCAATCAAAAGTCCAAGATTTTAACCACTGTACTATACTGCCTCCCAATCATTATATTCCTGATGACAATTTTTTAAATTATAAATTTTGCTTTTAGAACTTTGGGGCAAAACAGAATACTTAAAGCATGGATATGTCTGAGAAGATTTAGATTTGGCATATATTAGTTTATTACATGTTAGGCTGTAGGCCAGCCACATTCACTTCCTCTAATTCCCTTTATTCCTCCCAAGAGCTTGAGAAGTAAGATTCATTATTCCTGTTTATAAAATAGGAAATGGAAGCTTAAAAAAGTTAGCAAGTTTTCCTAAATCGAACAGGTAAAGTGACAGCTAGAATTCTAACACAGAGTGACTCATTTCTAACTGTATCTGGCTAGGAGTCTCTTTTACCTTTATTGTCCTCTAGATAAGGATTCATAAATTTTCACAAGTATGCTGTCAAGTCAAAGTCTTCACTAATTTAAAGCTTTCCATTTATAACCCAGCCACTCTCCACCTAGATCCTTGCCAATTGGGAGCTTTCTGGTGAGCTGGGACCCAGATGAATGGAGATGTAATTGTGCTGCAGATATATTCCTATTTGCCTGGAATCTGTGAGTCCAGTGATTGTAGACTTGGGCCCGCACAGCATCCTTGCAGGCAGGCGTTAGAGGGAGAGTTTTACCTGCAGAATGCAGGCTGAGCTGGACATGTTAAGAGAACAGTTTCATAGCCGACACTAGCAGTGATTGTACGGGGTCAAAGAGATAACTAATATATATTGCTGCTGTAGACTGAATGTTTGTGTCCCCCCAAAATTCACATGTTGAAACCTAATCCCCACTGTGATGGTATCAGCAGGTAGGGCCTTTGGGAGTGATTAGGTGATATAAGAGACCCCAGAAATCTCCCTCATCCCTTCCATCATACGAGGACACAACAAGAATACGACCATCTGTGAACCAGGAATCAGGCCTATACCAGATATTAAATCTTCTGGTGCTTGATCTTGGACTTCCCAGCCTCTAGAACTGTAAGAAATAAATTTCTGTCATTTATAGGTCACCGAGTTTATGATATTCTGTTATAGCAGCACAGAAAGGCTAAGACAGTTGCCTATCTGCTATATGCCAGGGAATTCATATATTTTCTATCATTGATTCCTCAGAATCACCCTAGGATGTTGTTATAACTATCTCCATTTTAGTTAATAGATGAATTAAAGTCAGAGGGTGAGTAACATTCCCACAGTTTGTGTGGTAGAATTCAGACCCAGATCAAATGACTCCAGAGCCCATGATCTTTCTACTGAATTAAATTCATTCTCAGAGAAAGATATGTGTAGGTGTGTAGGAAGAAAATGTGATGTCATTGCTGCTGCACGGTGGCCAGCTCGTGTCAGGTGTCCCAGGTCACTGACTGGGAAATGCAATGGAGACAATAGATATTCACTGTCCTCTTCTTGTGACCAAAGGCAGTGTGCTAAAGCCAGTGGAATTCAAAAAGACATACAACACATGCTCTACTTTCAGGGAATTTATAGTTTAGGGAACATTCTAGGATATCTACAGTGTCTGTCTTTCTGGAAAACTGTGCTTAATAACCTATACCTCTTTGGTTATGAGTTAGAAAGCCCTTAGACTTTGGCCACTTAATAGCTGGTGGATCTTGGGTAGCCTCGGGAACCCTTCTGAGCCACAGTTACTCTTACAAGACTTACCTCATTAGGTTGAAGTGAGGGTTCAAAGGATATCCTGAATAACACCTCTGACCCTCTGTTGGATGTAAGAATTACTCCTTCTTTTTCCAGGTTACTCTCACGTAGATGCCAATTGCTTAGCTAGATGCTAATTTCACTCTGCTAGGTTCTGTGGTTGGGGGAAGATTATAAAACATAATCCTTGCCCTTAAGTAATTTAAAGTTTTGAGCAGATAGTCAAGAACAAAAATTGTTTTAAGAGTAGATAGGATAAGTTCTATAAAAAAGGCACAAAAACTGCTATGTGGATCTTATGAAGCAAAAGAAATTAAGAATGGAGAAAACCTTGGTGTCACTGGGGTGTGACCTAGGACTTAAAAGATGTTTAGGATCTCAACCTGAGAGGTGACGGGAACATAATCAGTAGAGCTCAACTAAGTTCTTTGTGCCTCATTTCCCATTTGTGGTGAAATAATTTTATTTGAATTATCACATTTTCTTTCATGGCAACCATCTAGAAAGTTTAAGTAAAAGTTGCATGACTAATAATTCCCCATTTTTCCCTCTCCACAGTCCCTGACAAGCACCATTCCACTCTTTGATTCTGTGAATTTGATGATTTTAGATACCTCATTTAAGTGGAATCATGCGACTTCCTGTGACTGGCTTATTTTATTTACCTTAATGTCTTTGAGGTTCGTTCATGCTGTCATATATTACAGAACTTTCTTCTTATTAAGGCTAAATAATATTCCATTGTATGTATCTATCAAAATTTGTCTATCCATTTATATGCTGATTGATATTTAAGGTGTTTCTACATCTTGGCTGTTGTCAGTAATGCTGCAATAAATGTGGGAATACTAATATCTCTTTGAGATACTGATTTCAGCTCTTTTAATAAATAGCCAGAAGTGGAATTGCTGGATTGTATGGTAGTTCTACTTTTAATATTTTGAGGAAACTCCATACTGTTTCCCATAACAGCTACACCATTTTGCAATGCACAGGGTTCCAATTTCTCTACATGCTTGACAACACTTGGCTTTTGTTGTTTGATAATAGCCGTCCTGATAGGTATAAGGTGATATCTCATTGTGGTTTTGAATTTGCATTTCCCTGATGTTGAGTACCTTTTCTGTACCTGTTGGCCACTTGTATGGCATCTTTGGAGTTACTAATCAAGGGACATAAAGTTGCCATTAAGCATGACTAAAGAGAGCTAGAGATCTGCTGTACAGCATTGTACCCATAGTCAACAATAATGTTTTGTACCCTCAAAAATTTGTGAAAAGGGTAGAGTTCATGTTAATTGTCCTTACAATAAAATAATTTTTTTAAAAGAGAAAATTAAGTGATAAAAATGGAAGAAAAGGAGGGAGGGTAACAGATTAAAGGGCAAGCAGGTAAAAACGCAAGTGTAGAAATGTAGAAGTCTGAGAGGGGAAAAAAAGAAAGAACAAAAGAACTAGGAGAATGTTAGTAAAGTCAAGGGAAAAAGAATGCAAAAAGAAGACAAAGTAGATGATGACCAACTAGTGTAGTGAGGGCAGAGGGCAGTTATCAGTGGTTAAAGAGTAAACGGAAAATGACGAGCATGTGACATTGTTGTAGAAGAGATGAGAAAGGAAAGTGGCTGAGAGCAAAATAGAATTGCTACTCTGTTTTTAGATAATATAATCATGGCTGCTTTATAGTTTTCAGCTTTTCAGATTAAAAATTATGGACTGATCATTTAAGAAATTTAATGTATGTTTTCAGATACATTAAAACATGTATGTATATTAAATTTAAACCTTGGGACAACTTTCCACTATCCAAGTCTGAACTAGTCATGGAATAAAACTTAGCTTTGACCCAAGTAATGCTTAAAAGAATTATGATTCAGTTTATTTTATTTTTTCTAAGTAAAGCAAGGCAGCCCAAAGTGGCTATAAACTAATAAAAAGATAGATTAACCCACAGGAGGAGCTATGATGTAGTTTGATTCTCCTCAGTCCTTAGCTACATTATGTATTTGGAATAAAGTAAGAATAACTATTTCTCTTTTCCTGATTAAAAGCATTTTATGCTTTAAATTATGTCCTCTAAGTGCTGATGTATAGATTTAATTTCTAAGATTTCCATAATTTCTAACAATAAAGAGCATGCATTTCTTTCATCTTAAAAAAAAGATCTAGTAAATGGGATAAGGTGGACTTGAACCTATGTATTATTATCATTCTAAATCCAGTGATTTTTCACTCCAGCGCTGGCTGTCATCTAATTTCACTGTCTCTGGGGATAGGATTATATTCAGATTGCCTATGGCTTGTTTTTCTTTTGAGCCTTCTTCTAAAATGGGATGGATTAGGAAACCCAGAAATTCCCTCCTTTCACATATTGGACTATTTGCTTGGCCCAACTAACCCAGAGACATGTGAGTGGGCCTTTTCTGACCCAGTTTTATTATCCAGCACAGTTTGCAATGACTAAGTCCACTCCTTCGATCTTTGAACCTTCTTTCCTGGTTTTAACAGTATCTAATCTATGCAAGAGGAATGTTTGGATTACATTTTTTCCTCATTTCTGTTATTTCAGACTCCCTTTGTTGTCCAGTTTCAGCCAATAGCAAGGGTTAATTTTTGAGCTATCTTGTTCTTTTGGGAACAGTTTTTCTCCAGATTGGATTTAACTTTTCACATATGAATGTGTAGTGTTTATATATACCAGCTGGTAATTTATTCACCAGATCTTCAGATATATAGAGTAAATTTGATAGTTTTCTGCATTCCCCAAATATTGATCAGTACTGGACAGTATGATACAACTCTGTTGTTCTACACTGGTGTCATGTGAATCGAGCAGATTATGATTGGAGCTCAGCCCTTGAAACCAAGAAGGAAGCTATCGGGCCCAGTTCATTTTTTCACCACAACTTCATAGTGTCGATCAGTAGAGTCTACCTCAGAAATTGCAAATAGATTACACTCCATATGCCAATTATGAGCTAGTGGGTAGTGGCTGTCTGGATGCTCAAGGCAGAAGTCTGAGACATATTTATGCTGGTTGGAATGAGCTCTGTGATAGACTAGCAATGCCTATGTTTTGTGCTGAGGGGGCGGGTGGGACAGAAAAGGAGCTGCAGCACTAGTGGAGTGATTGTCTAACCCTGTTGAGAGAGAAGAAAATAGCCCTCAGTCCTTGCTCCTTGCTCAGAAAACTAAAAAAGTGGCCTTCCTACATCTTGATTTGATAAAATCTATCAGAAAGTTTAAAACTGTGTGTGTGTGTCTATGTATCTGAAAGTTATTAAGGCTTAAAACTATCAAAGAATATTGGGTGAATCCTTGGTGTTGCTCTAATTCTCAGAAGATTTGTTTCTGTTCAAGAATAGACTTAACTTTTTGCTGAAAAGTTAAAAATTTCTCATAATCTCACTATCCAAGGATAAATACTATTAGCAGATGTTATCTTGTGAGCAGATTGTAAATATTTTCCCATTTGTTCAGTAGTTCTGAAAATAAAGTGTGAATGCATACTATTTCATTATATTGAAATAACTAAAACATGTAACTATTCCCTTCTTTTTGGGTGCCTGAGTGATTTTCAATGATTTGCTGTTACAAATAATGTGACAAATATCTTTGAACATAAATCTTTGCTTTTATGTTTGACAATTTCTCTTGACTCCTAGAAATGGAATTAGTGGAGTATTATAAATTAGCAGGCTCGTTACAGGTCGAAAGATTTCTTTCTTTTTTTTTTTTGGCTGTTTTATTTTTTCTATATATATATATGTATATGTATAGTCAGTTTACAATGTTGTGTCAATTTCTGGTGCATAGCACTATCAATTTGCTCTCCTGCCAACTTCATTAGAGCTTGTATCTCTCAGAAAGCCATGCACTGATGGTATACCTCCTTTTCTCATGCTCATCCCCTCCCTTCTCTGGTTCCCATAGTTTCCTGGGTGTAAGAATTTCGGAATGAATGTAGAGGGAGGTACCCAAGGAGAATGGGTGTTACTAACACTTAGTAACCATACATAACAAATTCATGGCAGAAGATAGTGCAGAGGTTTTTTATTGGTTCTGGTGCTAGATTATTGGGTCCAGGGGCCAGGAAGAGTCAGGGCAGGGAGTTGGAAGGTGGGGAGAAAAATCTCTCTGTCTTTCCAAGTTTTTGGTATTATTTCAGTGGAAACTACACTGGTGACTCTAGTTCAGATTCTCGGTTCAGTTCTACTGGCCCTGCTTCCTCCAAATTCTATGGTTGTACTCCAGGTTTTGTTTTATTTTATGTTTTAATGATTTAGCTGTGTGTGTGTGTATGTGTGTGTGTGTGTGTCTCCACAGGGCTGCTATGAGAATCAACTGGATAACATATTGAATGTGAAAACAAGTTAAAAGTTAACAAATTTAGTGACTAAAGGTGTGTAATAATCCATAATCTGGAATATTTCACCATGAAACTGACCCACTAAGTCATGTGTGAGTTATAACACATCTTATTAAAGATTCAAACAAGGTCATTCAAAGGACATGAACAGCACATTATTTTGCAGCAGTGAGGCAAGTGTGTGTAAAAATGTTCTTAATATTGTGTTGATTAATATGGATCATACAAAGATAATCACCAAACGATCTTAATGACTCTACAAGGAAGCAGCTAAGAAAGATATCAGTAAACATGTAAATTAAAACATTTGAAGGATGGCTTGGCAAAGGAAAATGTCTAATGCTGATGTGTCTTGAGTATCTCAGTGTGATTCTAAGTGATTTTCAGAAGTGATTCATTTCCGCAATCATGCAAGAAAACAGGAATTTTATAGGACCCAGCGAGAAATTATTTTAATGGAAAACACCTTCTCCTGTGCCTTTAACACTGCAGAACAGGGAAGGCATGTTGACTATGCCCTCCTAAAAGTAGACTCTTTCCAATTAGATTAATTTCAGCGAGGATATTTTAGTTAAAAGGTAATATGGGCTGAATCTGTGTGGAACTTGTTATAACTCCATCTCACACGTGCTGGTGGTCAGTTGGTTTTGAATGTGTTAACCTCTCGATTTATGACTTACAAGTTCAGTTCTGGGTTCCAGTAGTTCTTCTTATTGATAACAATGTTGATTTCTTATCTTTATATGTGAAAGGATTAACAAGATGATAAATAGCTGCAATGTATTAAGAATACCTTGGAATCATTACTCAGAAGGGCAGGTTATTTTGGCTAGATACTAGTATAACTTTGTGACAAACGGTGACAGGAGGGAAAGATAGTTTATACAGTTTTTGTAAATTTTTGGAATTAAGTCTTAATTCTTTGAAACATGCAGGAAACATGTTTGTCTTTCAAGGACTCTCCCTGCTCTTTTCCTAAAATCACCCATCATAGACCTAATTGAGGCTTAGAAGTAACAGGTTTAGAAGATGAAAATAGGCTACCCAGACGAAGTCCTCAGAAGACAAAATTTCTCCTTTCAACTCCTTTTATGGTTGTGGGTTTGTCCTAATTTCATTTGAGTCTATCAGAATATGAGCAGGACAAATAGCACACACATGAAAAGCAGTTCCAACAAGGGCAATATTGAAAGTAAACCAAAGAAAAGTTTTCCTTTTAGAAATAATACTGCAGTACTGCAATTCAGATGTTAAAAAGTAAAAACATTTATTTAAATTTGTGGCAATCTATGGAACTAGATATGCTAGCTCCAGAAAACAGGTGCAAAACAAGTAGCAATATTTTAAGTTATTTTTTAAAAATCTGTTTAAGCCACAGAAGATGTGGCTGAAGTTCTCCATGCACAGCTCCTTTCTGATTGTTCAGATCAGAACAAGAAGCACATTGGCATAAAATTAAGGTGAAAGGAATGTGATCTTTCTCATTTTACTATCTCTCTACTACTTCTTGTCTGCCAGCAAAAGGCACTAATCTAAGATCCAGTAAGATCTCCCCTCAATTTCAACAAGAACTATGACTTAATGAGTGTTTACTGTGGTTTTAAGCAATGTATTAAGCCCCTTATGTATATGACATTGTTCATTTAATCCTCTCAGCAGTGTCTGGAGGAAGCTTGGCTCTCTTCATTTGACAGATGAGGAGGCTGAAGTAAAGACAGATCAAATAACTTGTGCAGAATTTTGCAACCTATGAGAGGTGGCATCACATCCAGTGCTCCTGCTCTTTACCAATCCACTCCACTCCCCTGCCTCCCTGTGTGCGGCTGCTCTGTGAAGACTGTCACAGAGAGGGAAGAAATGAAAGTAGAATTGTTTATCAGTTATTCACAATAAACGTAGATAACACAAAGCACCAAATAGTGAAATCTTACTCACACATTATAATGATCTTATCCAGTATCAAGCTTCACTAATAATTTCAAGGATACAAATAATTGCAGGGCATAGGCAAAGCAGGGAGTGGTCTAGAATCTCCAACACAGTACCCCAGGTCCTTTCTTGTTGCACCAGGATACACTCTGGGCCAGGATAAACACAGAAGGTATGTAAGTGATGTGTGCAGTTCATATGGCTTATAGAAAAGTAGAATGTCCATTTTATAATAGAGAGTTCCATAATTTATGTGACATTTTCTATTTCTGTCTCATAAAGTTTAGATTCCAGGTATGTTTACCATAAGCAATCCTAGATAGTCCAGGCACATCCTACTAAAAGTATTCTATAGATAAGAACTCTTCTGCTAGTAAATACCATTCATTTATCAGAGGTCTGTCCTTAGCATGTTTACAAGGAGATTTGAACTAGTCACTTGCCCTCTTTCTTTCCAAAGCTCTTCATCTCCTTCTAGTCCACCCCACAACCATACACAATAAAGGAAGAGGATGGATTGCAAACCGGCTCCTGACCCATTTACTCCTTGCAAGCTTAGAGGAAGAAATGGTAGCTACTGGTCTCTTTTCATAATCAACTACTGGCTTAGAATATGTCAGGCAAAGGAAAGGAAAAGGATAGGCTCTTACTTGTTGCCACCTGCAGATTCCATCCCCATCAGAGCAGTCAGATTGGTGGTCAGCATCAGTCAACAGAGTGAGACCCCAGGCGGTGCTAACCGGCTTCTTCTCTCACATGAATTGGGTGTTGTTAAACCCAGCTTGACATAAAGGCCATGTTGTAGATTTTGCATCCCCACCTTGTTTGTCTTTGCCAGGATGTGCCTGATCTTCCAGTTGGCCTTTGCCCTTGGTTCTTCTCTGAATCCTCAATGTCCACAACAATTATTCTGGCTCAGATTTAGAAAGCACTTATGTGTCAGGTACTCCTCCAAGGTCTTTTTTTCCCCAAAGTGAACAGACACTTTATTGCTCAGAAGAAAAGTGCTCGACTGAGGAGCTTGTCAGCCAAGATGGCCAGTACAGACAGCCCCAGCTGTAGCTTTGGGCCACGTGGTCCTTTCTGGGAGACTTCTGCCATCCTGTCCTTGTTTCAGGTATGCTGGAACCAATTGCGTTTCTTTTCTGTCCTTGTACGTGGGCTTTTCCAGTTATTGTCATGGCAGTTGTCAACTGCCATGGCGCTGGCGGGCGTGTCACTTAGCATGCTATTGTGTTACAATGACCGTATAATGACGCTCAAGGTCCACTGGAAATCAAATTCCCCACCATCTTGGGCTTCACAGGTTCTAAACAGTTCTTGTTTCTTCTCTTTGCCTCCTGATACTTAGGTAAGAGTAGTTTCTATTTAAGGGAGGGGCAGAGGTATGATCCTGGGGGCAATAGCCTTGGTAACCAGGACCCTGCTCCAAGGCTTCACTATTGTTTCTTTTTTTTTCAAAGTCTTTTTATATCAGCTCATTTAATCCTCAGAACAATCCTAAGGGGGAGATGCTATTATACCTATTTTATAGGTGAGGAAACTGAGGCACATAGCAGTAAGATAACTTGCTTAAGGTCCCATAGTCAGTCAGAGGTAGAGTGGGAATTGGAACCCAGGTGATCTGGCTTGAGTCCATGCTCTTCACCCATGTGCTCCTCCTGCCTTCTCTAAGAGAACTCAGCTCCATGTCCTTCACCTCTGGTAGAACCTTTCTAGGATGCTCCAAACGATGGTACGCTCTGCACTACAAACAGCGTTTACTCATAGAAATGCCATCTCCCATTGTTTTTAGTATCCTAGGGTCTTTGTTTATGACTATTTTGTATTTCCATCATAGCACCAGACAAGGCTTTCAAATTATGGATGAGATTGCCTGTTTTTTTGCCAGGAACCTTTTAACTTTTTTAACTTTTAATTTGACCCACTGGCCAGAGTAATTTCTTTTCTGCATTAAAAAGTGATTTAAAATATAAAATTCTCTCACTTATTAGAAAAAACAGACTTTAAAAAAGGATTATATTACAGTAGAGTTAGGATAGTTAAATGAATCCCTTCATCTCTTCTTTTTAAAATTTTTTATATTTTTTAAATTTAAAAAAATTTTAATCATTTTTTAAATTGAAGTACAGTTGGTTACAATGTGTCAGTTTCTGGTGTATAGCACAAAGTCCCAGTCACCTTCATCTCTTCTTAATGTGGCACTTTATTTCTCCATTATATAAATGAAAGAGAGCTATATCACACAAAAGTTTATTTTTTCCTTTGATACCTGTTCATTTGCATTTAGTATAAATGGTAGATGGAGAATCAAAGTTATAACAAAAATGATGAACCATCAGTCACAGGGGCTTTCATACTTTATCCATGTGAAAAATATCCTCTTAATTAGAATTTCCCTTTTGCTTTTTAAGAAACATAGATTTTCAGTAATAAGAAGAGGAAATTGCAGCTGATGAGTTTTTCAGGATCCCTAGCAGATGAATTTCTGTGTGGATTTTTTAAAGGATCTCGTGGAAGGAGAACATTGTTAAGCATTTAATAGAGTTTCTGAGGATCCTCTATATTCTGAGCAAAATGTGATTGTACCCCAATTTGAGGACAGGGAACTCTGAAATGAAACACAGCTGTCCTGATATTTTTAAGAAAATTGTAAGGGAGACACTATGTGCAATCAATTAAATTGTTCTTTTTCCCCCTTTCAGAAGACAGAAGCAAATTGTAAATGTAGAGTTGCTGCTGAGAATGTAAATTGGCTAGAGTATCTGTTTATGCTGTTAGATTTATGCATAAACTGTAGATGGCACAAAGTCTTATAGACCTTAGCAGCTAAGCAGTGATCCAAAACAGGCTCGTTGCATTCAATTTCATGCTGCCTACCAGCAGTCTTAACAGTTCAGTTTTGAGGGTTGAACTCTCTTACTGATTTGAAAAGAACTTTGACAAATTCAGTTAATGTTGCCATCTAAAATTTTTATCCACCATTTCAAATGAGTGTGTTTCCAACATTTAATAATGGCATTGCTCAGAATGTGTTTGGATTTAATGGTCATTAGCATTCATTCATGGGTCAGTCTGAGAAGAAAACAAATTGCCCCGTATTGTTACACCACCAGTAAATGTTAACTCCGTTAGCATATAATTGAGATCATGATGAAAAACAAGGAGTACAGAAATTGATTTAAGAGCATAACTTTTTATTCAACAACTAGTGTCAGTTTGAGTGGAGCCAAGAAATTGGAAATTGTAACAGAAAAGTGGGAGAATAAATTTTTAATCCTTTATCAAGGACACTTGCTTACTCTTACAACTATTAATAACTGTTCAACAACAAATATTTGTTGAGCACATTCTGCTTGTGATGCCTGTACTAGGTGCTAACAACAAAATAGTTATGATAAAATTTCTGACTTGAGAACTTGATTGAGTGGCTGTCAGTCTTAACTATTCTGTGAATGATACTTGATTTTTTTTCTTAATACCAAAGTGGCAGATGGATTCCCTATCTCCAAATGCTATTTTGAAATTCCTACTAAGAAAATAATAAGTTATCGTATCAGATTGGATACTACAGACTTTGATTCATTCATTGTTTCTTTCCTTCCCACTTCTTCCAGAAATTCTGAAAATTAAGAAAAGTACATAATATGGAAGACAATGGTGAAAAATTGATAAACCACGGCTATACCCTCACCCCAACCCCGATATAATATTGTCCTAATGTTACTTTCCAGTTCTTGACTCCCTAAGTACATATTTTCACATGCATATAATCATAAAACAATTCCATTTTCTAGCCTGATTTTTTCATTTAATGTGATACATAAATATATTTTTAATTAGTAAGTTTTTTAGGACAGTTTTAGGTTTACAGGAGAAATGGGCAAAAGTATAGGGAATTCGCATATGACCCTCTCCCTCTGCCCAGTTTCCCCTATTGATATCTTGCATTAGTATGGAACACTTGTTAAAATTGATGGGCCAATGCTAATACATTGTTGTTAAAGTCCAAAGTATACATTGGGGTTCACTCTTTGTACATTTGTTCTTCAGTTGGTGAATGGATAAACTGTGGTATATCCAGCATATTATTCAATAATAAAAAGAAATGTGCTATCGAGCTAAGAAAAGACATGAAGGAACTTTGAATGCATATTGCTGAGTCAAAGAAGTCAATCTGAAAAGGCTTCACGCCATGGGAGTCCAAATATATGACATTCCAGAAAAGACAAAACTATGGACACAGGAAACAAAATCAGAGGTTGCCAGGGGTTAGGTAGGAGGAAGAGATGAGTAGGTGGAGCACAGAGTTTTGTAAGGCAGCAAAGCTATTCTTATTCTGTATGATACCATAAGAGTAGATACATGTCATTAAAAATTTATCAAAACCCATAGACATAAATATTTTTATACTTCTAGATAATTGTATAGCATTCTTGGTTGAAAACAACAGAAATGTAGCTCATTTAAGTAGGAAAAGAATTATTAAGGGACATTAGCTTCTAGAATTTCTAGGAGGGCTATGGTTGACTAGCGAGCCCAAAGCAAGGGCCCAGTCAGGTCTCCAGCATGAGGAGGAAGCCACCATGTACTGGATGCTGAAGCTTGTGCTGGAGACAGGCTGGCATGGGTCAGTAGATACCTCTCATCTTGGGTTGCATTGTGGCCCCCCAAAAGAGAGGTTGAAGTCCTAACCCCTAACATTTCCAAATGATGTCCTTTAGAACATGACCTCATCTGGAAATAGTTGCAGACGTAACTAGTGAAGATGAGGTCATACTGGAGTATGGTGGGCCCTTAATCCAAAATGACTGATAGCAATATACTTATGAGAGGAAGGAGATGCACAGGGAAAGAGATGGCCATGTGGTGATGAAAGCTAGAAGAACGAAAGAATGATTTTCCTCTACAGGTTTCAGGGGAGGCATGGTCCTGCCAGCACTTTGATTTTGGACTTTTGTCTCCAGAACCATGAGATAATACATTTCTGTTGTTTTAAGCCACCTAGTTTGTGGGACTTTGTTACAGCAGCCCTAGCAAACTAACATATTACCTACCACTGTGTCATCTACTTACTGCTCTCACTGTCTCCAGAGAGAAACCTTCCCTGACCTTTCTTTCTGACTTACCAGCTCCTCTTTAAAGCATGGCAGGAGCATCTGAGCAGTGAATCCTAGGACACATGTCCGTGCCCCAGCTACAGGGAAGGCTGGGAAAATGAAGATCTGGCATCTTCTGCTTTCTGTAGGCTCTCATTGCAACTCATGAGATATGGAATTCTCCCAACCTTAGGAAGGATGCCAGGCAACCGAAAGGAATGACAAATGTGTGATATAATTGACTTTATAATTGTGAATTTTAAGGGCTGCATAATATTCCATTATGTTGATGCCATTTCTAGAAAGCTTTTTCTGTTTATTGCAGGCAGAGTAATTTCCAGATTGCTATTATTTTACATGGTGATATATCTATGCCCATAAGTTTCTGGTTCTGTTGAGCCATGTCTTAAACAAAATGTTACAGCATTCATGACTCCAAGTACATATTCATAGATTTCTTTTCAAAAACATCTTCTCAGTTTATAACTTCACAGGTAGTATATATATATATTTGTTTGTTTCATCATAATCCTAGTAAGTGATTTTTTAAAAATTTCTTTGTATTTAATTGGTAAATACCTTAAGGTTGATTTGATTTGCATTTACTTGACCTTTAGAAAGAATAAATATTTTCCACATTGAGTTTTTATGTTGCATTTCTTCTGGTCTGATTTTATGGGGGCCTTGCTATTTTTTGAAGGATATATTTAAACAAGCACTTTTTAGATATTAGTCTTGAGAGGTGTTAGGTTGCTACCAGTAGTTTTGCTGAGGATCAACCAAATTGTATATGAAATATCAAAGAAAGCAATCCTTTATTTCCAAGTTACATGAATTAAAATAGACAAGGAAGTTGTGTCCTATCCTATGGCATGCCTAATATACCATACCACACTTGGCAGTGCCTGCCCCAGGGCAGGTGTGCTGAGATGCTCAATAAAATGTCAGTAACAGGTAACTTTCATGTTATTTTTATGTTGTGGGTATTTCCTATTGTTCTTAAGATAAGTAAAATAAAAACTTCACTTACCCATTGTTTCAACAAATATTTCCTGGAGGCAGGAGATTGCACCAGGCACAGTAGATGATTCAACGATGACCGTAGGTCAAGTGGCTTTAAATTGAGTGCAAGAGATGAGAAAGCTTGCCATGAGCTGTAATACATTGTGATAAGCCTCCTAAAAAACAAAGAACTATGACACAATGTGATAAGCCTCCGACAAGTGATACAGATTTTCTTAGGATTTCAGAGAAGCAGGGAGTCACTTCAAAGTGTAATGAGTCCAGAAGACATCACAGAAGGGAAGGATTTCACCCTAGCCTTTAAGAGTGAGTGTGATCTCAATGAACAGAGATGAAATGGAGGCATTCCAGGCAGCAAGGATGACACGAGGAAGACACAGACAGGAAAGCATCCATCAATCATGCCCCAAGAATGAGAAATAATTAGTGGTATTCTAGCTAAAAGGTAGTGAATCCCTTCCACTGAGTCAGGCCCTGTGCTGACTCTGCACTGCATGTGCATTATCTAATTAAATCCTAACAGCCAGACTGTCAGACAAATACCACTATTGTTTCTATTTTATAGATGAGAAAACCATAGCTCAGGGAGGTTATGTAATTAGCCAAGGTTACATAGCTACCAGTGGTGGAGTTCATAGCTTGAATCCTGGTTTGTCTGACTCTAGAGCCCAAGCTCGATACCGCATGTGAGAAAATTGTTTCACACAGTAAAACTAGCAGACGCAATTTGGTTGCAGTTTAGACTACAAGTTGGAAATTAATAGATGATAAACCCAAGGAGGAGGTATATTGGTGAAACCTATGGAAGGTGCGTTTGTGTCAGGTGAAGAGATTTGAACTTCATTTAGCAGGGACAAAAGTGCCACTGGGGTTCTGAGCAGCAGAGTGATAGGTTCAGAGTGTTGCTTTGGAAAGGCAATCTGGTGCCATCATATAGAATTTTTTCAAAGAGAGATACTGAGTTAAGGAGATAGGTTAAAGAGAGAACTTACCATTGGCAAGGTAACAGGAGCCTGAAATATAGTTGAGAGATTGATACAGAACTATTGTTGTGAATTTGAAAGCCATTTCTAAGATGAATGAGCAGAATTTAGTGACCTGTGGAAAATGAGGACAAGGAAAGGAGAGGAAGAAGTCAAAGATACATTTGTGTTTCAGATCTGAGTGACTGGAGGATTCTGATACCACTAAAAACACAGACCTAGATGTTAAAAGGAGAGTGGATTTTTAGGGGCAAGAATATAAACTTGACTTTAGACATGTTGAGTCAGAACTAGAACTTGGAAGAAGGGTGAAGTTAAAGCTACAGATTTGGGGGTCCTCTGAGTGGAGATTTTAGTTGAGAGCATGTATATTGGTTGAAGGAAAGGCTGAAGAGGATGAGATGGAGGTCAGAAGCCCCGGAATATCACAGTGAGGGGCAGGGAGGGAGGAAAAGGGGCGGGGAGGAACACGGAGAAGTAACCGTCTTCTCTGTGTTATGATGGGGTAGAAATATGATTGAACTGAACCAGGGCACCTAGAAATACCGTTGAAAAGTTTACTCTCATCCTCAGACTCCAAGTGAAAAAAAAGTTCAGGGCAGGCAAAGAAAGGCAGAGGAGCACTTTCTAGTAGATAGCTTTAGCTCAAACCCCAGGAATAGTTCCAGGGGTTCAGACTTGGCCACGTGGAGGACCCCATCTGCCTCGGCTGGATAAACCTGAAGAGCCTAGAAGTAAAGCAGGATGGAAAGCACTTTTATGGGCCTTCTTCCAGGAGCTATAGCCAGGCTTTCTCATTGCTTTTGCTACACAGAAAGGACAGAACTAGAGAAGGCCACGCTAGTAGTGGGTCCTGACCCACTGGCACAGTGGTCAGCAAAGTGTCCATGGCATCCTTCCCTCCCTTGCATTGGTAGCCGAGCCACCAGACATAGAATAGCTAGGACTGTCCTCTGCCTTTTGTTTAACAGAAACAGGACAGACAAACAAGTAGGTAACAGAGATGATTGTCAAAGAAGAAAAGAGCTGAGAGATAGAGGTGGTGGTAAGGGTTGAATTCCATCTGAGGACAAGGCAAGGTGAAAATTGAAGAAAAGTTGCATTTAAGTTTCTAAAATTTAAATTTAGGTGGTTGCCGTCCAAGGGATGAATTTAGTAGAATAGTTGATTTAAAACAAATTGACAGAATTAAAGAATAATCATGTGGGAAGCATGGAAAAGACTATACTTTGGGGTAATTTGAGTCTAAAGTTGTTTTGTTTTTATTGAAGTATAGTCAATTTACCATGTTGTGTCAATTTCTGGTGTACAGCATAATAGTTCAATCATACATATACATACATATATTCCTTTTCATATTCTTTTTCATTATAGATTACTACAAGATATTGAATATAGTTCCCTGTGCTGTACAGTATAAACTTGTTGTTTATCTATTTTATATATAGTAGTTAGTATCTGCAAATCTTGAACTCCCAGTTTATCCCTTCCACCCCCATCCCCTCTGGTAACCATAAATTTGTTTTCTCTATGTCTGGGAGTCTGTTTCTGTTTTGTAAATAAGTTCATTTGTCTTTTTTTTAAGATTCCACATATAAGTGATATCATATGGTATTTTCTTTCTCTTTCTAGCTTACTTCACTTAGAATAACAATCTCCAGGTCCATCCATGTTGCTGCAAATGGTATTATTTTATTATTTTTTATGGCTGAGTAGTATTTCTTTGTATAAATATACCACAACTTCTTTATGCAGTCATCTGTCGATGGACATTTAGGTTGTTTCCATGTCTTGGCTATTGTATATAGTGCTGCTGTGAATGTTGAGGTGCATATATCTCAAAAGTTTTTTTTCAGTAACTCATAATGTAGTTATAAAATAAAAAGTTCTCTGTCAAAATACACTTTTCACTGGGATGAATAAATGACAACAACTCAAGGCATAGCCAGACTGAGACATTTGTAGTTGTTATTGTATATTGTTTAAAAGACAAGGGAGACTGGAAACCACAAATGTAGTAAGTTTATGCAAAAGAGAAATATGCATTTAGTGAAGTAAGATCCTGGAGGACACGAGAAAGGATAGAATTAGAAAAGTATTTATCACTGAAATTTTTCAAAAAAGGAAAATGCTGTGAATTTTTAATAAAACTGGTCCTAAGGCAAGAATAGTTTTGTTCCAGTAGATTTAAGGAAGAAATATAAAAGGTGGAAAGATTTGCGTGAGGATAGAGAAGAGAAAAGGTGGAAGTGAATCCAGACCAGAAAGGCTTTGGGGCAGGAGGAAACTGGACGTGTTGCAGCCTACCACCTGTTAGCTGATTTTTATGGAATGTATCATAGAGTTAGGAGTCAGAAGGAAAAGACCCAAAGGAGCACACTGGGGAGAAGGAAATGGGCTGAAAATATGATTTGAGGTAGAGGAACATCACATATGATGGGGAGAAGTCACTTGAAAGTCTTCTTGGGAAGAGGCCATGAAGATGATTTTTTTTCCGGTAGCCTCTTGAACTAGAATAAATGAAGTCTTCATTGAGAATTGGAGAGGCTCAGCTAGGGAAGCCAGAGAGAAGACGATGGCTGTCAACCCTGGAGATTACATAAAGCACTAGAAGAGAGAAAGCTCTACAGAAAAATGAAAAGGGGGAGAATAAGATAAGTAACCAGGACCTAGAGGAGGAAGAAATGGATTTGGAAATTGTTCAGGCATGGAAAGCAAAGATTGTCATGGTCCTCCTGACTTCCTCCTTTCCCAGAATAAATTAGGTTGGACTATATGGCTTATAGAGATTCACTTATCTTCAACTAACTTTTGTTACAAAACAGTTAACCAAGAATTCTAGAATTATTAACTGTCTATGTGATTTGGGCAAGTTACTTCATCTCTCTAAGCCTCAGCTTCTTTATTTATACAAAGGGGATAATAATGTAGTAGCTACATCCTGGTGAATATTAAATATGGTATTGCACCAAAAAAGGGTCCCAGAACTGGCAACTGTTACACACTCATTAATATTCCCCATTACCATGATGATGGTGATGTAAAATACATTGGAAATTCAGAAATGAATAAGAAAGAGCCCCTGTCCTCAAGGACTCAGAGGCTATTGGCAAATAGATTAATACCTTTGAGTGAATCAATGATTATAATAAATAATAAAATTAATTAATTCATTGAACAAATAGTTATTTATCCCCTTACAATGTTCTAGGTACTGCGAGTACGTTGGTGAGTGAAATGTACCAAGATGAAAAGAGAGAAAAACTAAGTGTTAGAGTAAATAAGTGTTCTGTTAGAAAGGAGGTGGCATGTGTATGAAAGGAGAGGAGAACAAGCTAATGGTAATGGAGATCAGGGAGGGGAGAGGTGAGGGGGATGCCAGTTAAAATACAGGTTAATGTTAAGGGCGCAGGGTGCGTGGGGGTTGTGATAGATTTTATAATGAAATCATCAGAGGGGCTGCTGCTTATGGAAGTACAGGGTGGAGCATCCAACTTTGCCTGGCTGTGGAGAGAGAAAAGGCTCCCCAGTCTAGGGGACGTTTGAACTAGAAAGGGCCAGCAGCAATCATAAAGGCTGGCAGAGCTTTGGGAAACAGAACAGAGGTTACGCAAAAAAAAAAAATTACTAGTAGAAGCAATTCCACTTCTGGGTATTTATCCAAAGGAAATGAAATCACAGTCTCAAAGAGGTATCTGTACCCCCATGTTCATTGCAGCATAATTCACAATCACCAAGACATGGAAACAACCGAGGTGTTCATGATGACTGGATAGAGAGTATGTGGTATATGTATATATGCAACAGAATATTAGTTATAAAAAAGAAGGAAATCATAATTTTCAACATTATGGATGAACTGTGAGGATATTATACCAAGTGAAATAAGTCAGACAGAGAAAGACAAATACTGTATGATCTCATTTATATGTGGAATCTTAACAAAAAAACCCAAACTCATAGAAACAGAACAGATTGGTTGGTGGGGGAAGAGGTTGGTCAAAAGGTACAAACTTCTAGTTATGAAAGGAATAAGTTCTAGGGATCTAATATACAGTGCAGTGACTATTGTTAACAATGTTGTATACTTAGAATTTAGTAAGAGTAGATTTTAAAAGTTCTCATCGTACACACACACAAACTGTAACTCTGTGAGGTAACAGATGTGATAACTAACCTTATAATGATAATCATTCTGCAATATATAGAGATATAAAATCACCACACTATACACCTTAAACTTATAAAATATTATATATCAGTTACATCCCAATAAAGCTGTGGCAGGTGGGTGGGGAGGGAGAAAGAAAAGCCAGCAGAGAACCGTTCTGTGAAGAGGGAACAACGGTCTGAGAAGGTCTTTAGCTTTGTCTGTAAAGAGACAATATGATGCACCTTAATGTGCTCGCCTAAAACAGAACAGAGAAAAAAAAAATCACTCAACTAGAGCTTTAGACAAGAAAATATCCAATAAATGCTTCTTTCTTTAAAACAAAGAGTGGGGAGGGAAATGTGATTTACAGTGTTTTCATATTAAGTTTCTGAAAACTATGACTACTTTACCAAGTGTGTGATTTACTGGTATCATTATAGAGAAATTGGTTTTCAGAGTAACTGACTCTCCATAGGCCCAGGCTGTGCAAGAGGCGGCAGAGCCCCACTTGGCTCGAGGCACTTTTGCTGGGAATCTGAGAACTGTCCATTGTCTTTCACAGAAGTGCTGCTGAATGAAGGGGCAGAGAGAAGAAAGCTTTCCACTGAGGCACAGAGCTCTCACAGGATCTGCACCAAGGCTAGATAGCTCTTCTGTGCATTTCAAAATGCTCACAAGCTTCCCATTAAAGAGGAGGCTGTGCAAGACCAAAGAAAGAGAGATAACAGTATAGATGACCTAAATAAATATGTTGAATTCCCCCCCCCAAAAAAACCCCAATAAATCCAAATATGGATAATATAAAAGGTCAGTCAGCCAGGTCTGGAGACATCAGTGGTCATCACAGCCAGCTGGGGGAGAAGCTACTGATGTCTGCTAGGCAGAGGCTGCCTTCGTGGTCAGAAGTGAGGGGTGCTGCTGAACTGCCTGTGATGCACAGGATGACCGCCACCACAGAGAATTATCCACCCCCAAGAGTCAGTCGTGCCAAGGCTGAGAAACCCTGTGACAGAGTGTGGCATTTAAGCTGGGGAAAGGGAGACAAAGACATGAAGTAGACGAGGGGCAGTAAAAAGTGGTACAATCGCTAGATTGTAGGGTCCAGAATGGGGAAGCTGTGTTGGAGTCACAGTAGTGGAGGAGCTGAGACAGAAAGCAGATGTGGCATTAGAGAGTGAGGATGCTTGGTGGGGACTTCAGAAGGGGGTGTTCCAGTTATTAATATTGACAAAGGGTGTTTGTATGTCACATACACATGGACAAGGGTTTGAGTGTTTATTCCAGCAATGTAGTAGTTTGTGATCTTTGTTAACTTCTCTGAGACTGTTTTCATATCTGCAAAAAAAAAAAAAAAAGGTATTTGCCTCATTTGCCCATATGAAATAATGAATGCAACAGTGTATGTAAGCTCTAAATATAGTGCTACCTTGCACATGTTAGATGCTCAACAAATACTAGATCTTATTGTCACCATTATTATGATGATGATTAGAAAGACAACTGTAGTTATTTGCTGTCTTGTCACCTGAGGGGAAAAGAGGGACACGAAATGAAAGAAAAAGGGAGAGACTTTAGCCAAAATGCTTTTTGCTACACTGTTGATTTAAGCATTTTATTCTAATGTATGGAGGGATTTCAATTTTAATTTTTTCTTGCTTGTTAAGGATTGAAATTTCATAGGTTGACTTGTATATGATATTTTCATTTTTATTCCTGTGTTCTATACTATATTCCAAAACGTAGTGAAGCTCTTAAGAAAATAAAGTCAGTGTTTATGAAAGGGACCAAATTAAGAGCAGATCAGAGAATTTAAAAATCGGTGGGCCAGAGGTAACTTTGTCCTGGTAGTTCTCTATCTTATGTATATTTTGCTAAGAGTTCTCTTTCCCCAAGACATCCTTTATTCCTTGGAACTACCTCATGCTTTTCTTTAGATTAGTGAGCTAAAAAATACTTTTTGTTAAATGGCTTAGCATTGCACTTCCATACTGCTTTATAATTATCTACGGTGGCCTTTCTCCTTTACTAGGTGTAGTTCCTTAAGAGAGAAGGAATTGTATATTTTTCACTCCAGCCACCCCCTAGCCCAAGGCATGACATGTAATAACCATTCCAAAAAAATAAAAAGCCTATTGAATAGAATTTAAATAATGAATAATTAGCAAACATTTATAGAGTACCTACTGTGTTCTAGGTACTGTGCTAGGGATTTAAAAACATTGTATCTCAAGGTGTTCAGAGTTTTATCTGGTCAAATCCAGCGAACACTTGTCCAGTGTCAACATTCAGTGGTGTTTATGGAGGGATAGAAGGCAAGACGGAAGAAGTGAGAATGGGAGGAAAGAAACATACAGCGTCCTTGAATATCTTCAAGGAGTCCAGTTCTCAAGTGAAACCTCTGTAAACTTGAAAGGCTGGCTTTATAGATGAGTGAAATATTAGTATTCCCAATTCTGTTCCAGTCTACACTAACCTATCCAAGTAGAAGAGTCTGCTAAGAAATTCACAGGTGAAGGAATCATAAAGCTTGTCTCCAACTTCCTAAAGGAAGCAAGTTATTCTTTTAATCTGTTAATTGGTTTATAAAAATGAATGGTGCTAGTGTCAGATCATTCTTTAAAGCAGGCCTGGCAGAGTCTTTGCTTGAAGTTATTTTGTCAACATGTAGTTTGAATGACTGTATAAATTTGAAAGAAGCAAACTACATAACTTAAAAACCTATATATAAAATAGATAAACAGATTTATACTGTATAGCACAGGGAACTATATTCAATATCTTATAGTAACCTATAATGAAAAAGAATATGAAAACAAATATATTTATGTATATGTATGACTGAACTATTATGCTGTACCCCAGAAATTGACATAACATTGTAAACTGACTATACTTAAAAAAAAAAATTCTTTGGTCAGGCTTTGTACTGATGCAGCCTGACTTGTTCGCTGGCTGATTCGATCTGCATTAGGGCTTTTCTTTGCTATAAGTTTAAATCATTTGCACTCTCTCCATCTGGGGTTATAAGGAGACCAGCAATTCATGTAGAATCAGAAGTTCTAAACCCTATTTCATTTCAAATCATCTAGTTCTTCAAGTACTTGACATTTTTATATGCAGGATCATGAACAAAGTAGCTTGAATTGTTCAGTTCAAGCAATCACAACTTGAAACACCTCATGTATCACTTTTGGCTGTGATGAGCGTCAAGAATGAGGACTATCACCCAGCAGTCCTAACTGCTTCTTCAAAATAAGAAAGCTGAGATTGTATAGCATATGCCAGGGTAGAACCTGTCTAGTTAAAATGGATGTCTGCCCACAATTATGTTAAAATCTACATGTATAACCTGGCAGTGAGATCCCATAATGCCAAGTTTTCCTCACTTAGGGAAGAGACAGTAGAACAATTCATGTATGGAAACAGGATCCTAATATAATCATTGATTAAATTGTTTTACCATATCCAAGAATGCATGCTATTGTCTATGTAAATTTTCTTGCAATCAGTATCCTTTTTCAAAGATAGTAACAATGGAATCTTCTTGATGACTTAGGAAGTAACAAAAGTAGGCATTTTCTTTTCAGGTTTTATAATGTTAGCCAACTCTCTTGCCAATATCTATGTACATGTAGTTGACACGTTAACAATTGCTCTCCTGATTGTATTGTCTGATTAATGTTGAATCTAGAATTTTTACTTAATCAGATGTTCCCAGAGCTTCCTATAGCACTAAAATGTCTACCTCAAGTCCAAGTCTTGGCTTCTGGCTTGTCAGTCATAATCTTTGTGGAACTATTAGAATGAACCACTTAGGACTATAAAATAATTTTTTGGCTCTAGAAACTTTTATTTCATAATTATTTTCACACTTCTATTTTTTATTCTTTAGAAATGAATAGCAAAATATGTTTCCCTATCCAAGAGCCTCTAATACGTTATCAGTACGGTTTTCTCTGACAGACTAATAATTTATTATTTTAAATAATTCAGTTGATAGGAAAATGTCTTTGGAAGCTTTCCTTATGTACACATACTGTCCTCTAGGAATTAAATACTGATATCAGGGCTAGGTTCAGAATTTGACCCAAAACAAACAAGCAAAACCACTCTGACTTCTAAATGCTTGCACAAAAAGAAAAATCCCTCTGAAAAACTGAAAAACATTATGAAATAAGGAACTACCAATGTTGCCCTTCTTGGTTATAAATATTTCTCATTTTATCCAGAGATGTATGTTTTTGTTAATGAAATTGCTGGTGTACAAGCATTTAAAATTTAACCCCCCAAAAGGGAGCTGGGACCACATGTACCCTCCTTAAAAACAGCAGCCTAGGTATTTTTTTAATACAGAAGGATAATGTATCAAAATATTTCATGTTCCTTCTTCCACAAAAGTGGGACAGGGTTTCACTCAGAAAAAGTTGTCAGCACCTACTGATGTACTACCAGAATCCTCCTTGGGCTTTCTGAAGCAAACAAGAAGTCCCTTCTGAAGCAACGAAGGGATGGGAATTTTCTCTTCCTATCTCTGCTTTGCACTCTGAAATAGATTTGTCTCACAGCCAAGAGTAGTTTCTATGTGAACATCCCTGGTGTTACTTAAACCACCAAGAACAATAACAACAAGCAAACAAAATAGCATAGAAAATACCAGAGCAGAGCAACAGCCATTTAAAGATCCAGGAAAAGATCCAGGGACATCCGCTTAGGAGTCTAAGTGTGTTGTTCCTTAATCATTTCTTACAAAAAAGATGGACTCAGCACCACCACTTGGGCTGTAATCAGTACAACTGGGACGGGTTACTCTGATTTTATTTTTCCTTATCTAAAAAGGTAGGGTAATAATATAAAACAGAGTTCTTTGGAAGCTGAAATGCATTTATATATGTATATGAATTTGAGACATGATGGAAGTAAATCAACAGAGAGTAATGCAGGTAGACTTTAAAGTTCAATGCAGGAAAAAAAGAAAAATAGCAATCGTGGTGGACCTCTCGTTTCCTTGAATTTAGCCCCATGTTAGCATTCATCCTCTTGTAACTCTTGTTTGTATCTCCCTCACTGGACTGTGAGCTCCTTGGGTCCTTGTCATGGGTTTCCAGCACAGGACCAGACATATAGTAGGTGTTCAGTAGCATTGTTGAGACGATAAATTTAAAAAAAAATTTTGTATAGTAATATAAGGCATTTATAACTGACTTAACGTTCCTTTTGGTGCTTCATAAAGTGGGGTTATGGTTTTCTATAACAGATGCATTAATTCACACCTTTTGTTTAAAAAATTCCAATTTTAAAGTACCAGTAAGGTATTAGTTGTGGATGCTACTGGGTTATGCTATGGACCGACATATTCAATGGTTACAGAGGACTAACTGCTCTTGATTGGGTCTGCCTTCCTCTTACCAACCAGGAAATGGGTATAGTGGGGCTAGGGCATAAAAAGGAGAAGCAGTTCCATGTGGGTGTGACTACTTCCTCTGCCACCTAGAACTATGGAATATTTGCCTGTGGGCGATCTATGCCAGCAGTAGATTAACCTAGGGTCAGAGGAGCAGAGGAGACACAATGAAATTTGCATGCAAAAGCTTTTTTGCATATGTCAGTTTTTCTGGAAAGTAGATGTGTCGTTTTCACCTTTGAAAGTGCTCAAAGATGCAGAAAAGCCTAAGAATCACTTTACAGTGAATAAATTGCTTTTACAGTGTGTAATGGGTTATTTTATTCTCAATGAAAAAGAGTGAACTTAGATGCAAGATCAATCAGTGTTCCAGGTCCTTTTTACAATGGCATTTTTATACTTACTATGACTCTGTGGAAATTCTCTATTGAATTTGTAGAGTTCCATACCATATGTAATACAAGCTGAGGATGTGAGTCTTTCTAAATTAGACAGCTACTGTGCAAATAGACTTTGAAAGTGATTAGAGGCAAATTTGGACCTAAATTTTTGGGTTACTGCTAATAAATCATGTTCAAAATAACCTTATGCTCAGAAAGCTATTTTATAAGATCAGATTTCAGTTGCTGATTTATTCTTCAGACAAATAATTTAAAAACCATCAATATTTTTATATACATACTAATTAACAATATGATTCATTTTATTAGGTATTTGCTTAACTATTTATTAATGTATTATCAATTATTTATTAAGTATGTTAAGTGTTAATTAATGTTTTGTTTGCTTGTGTGACATATCTTTTTTGCTAAAGATATGACTTACTTATTTGGTGGCATAAAAATATTAAAGCAAAAGAAAAATAAATATTTTAAAATGAAAATGAATGGTAAAAATAGGATTAAATGCTTTCCATAGTATTCTTCTAAATATTCATTTATTAAAAGGTTAGTTATACTTTGATATTTTTCCTTCCAGATTAGATTTCTCTACTTATTTGTATCACCCCTCCTCACTCAAGATCTGCACCCTGGTAATCTTTATGGTTAGGAAGTGTTCTGGATTTGTTAGAGCATCAAGTGTCCTCAATCAATGGCCCATTGCTTGAATTGTTTAATACCTTCTTTCTTCTCTGTTTTGAAAGATCACCCCAAGAAAATCTGTCTCTTATTGAATTCCTGTCTAAATGTGCATTTCCTCCTGATAGATTATTTATAGACTAGCCCCATGGCCCGTGTTTCAGTCTAATAAGGTCAACTGGGTTCCTAATGATTTTCAAACAACAAAGATAAGGCCATTTCTAAGATCCTAGAAGAGAAATAGCAAAGATAATATTATAATATTTGATCTGGGACTATGGTTTGGATTTGCATTTGAATGTGAGGATGTGTGGTGATCTGAAACTTATAGTAGTAATAATAATAATAAATATTTCATGTAATAGCTATTATACATGTTTATTATCTTATAGACCTATAGTGGCCAATATGGTTGCCCCTAGCCACATGTAGCTACTGATCACTTGAAATGTGACTGGTGCCACATGTTGAGAGGATAATATTTTGGAGATGTAAGGTTAAATAAAATATATTACTAAAATTAATTTCACCTATTTCTTTTTACTCATTGAAGCTACTAGAATATTTCTAAGTTATATAAGTGGATAGCATTATATTTATTATATGAAGTTATATAATGTTAATTATTGTAATAGCTATTAATATAGCATTATTATAATTATTAATATAATAATGTTATAAAATGTTATTACATAACATTTATTACATAAAGTTACATAAGTGGCTAGCACTGGTCTAGGCACTTTATATGCATTTTAATATCATTTAATCATTGTAACAACCCTATGAGGTATGTATTTTTAATATTCTCATTTTTCATAGAAGGAAACTGATAAATAGAAAACTTAAATAGCAGTCTTGGGTTATCCATGGTAGAGCCAGTACCCGAACCCAATTTGTGCTCTTGACCAGTGGTCTCTAGCCTTTTTGATAACATCCCCCATCAGTTCTTTTTTGCCAACACTGACAGCAATGTGATTGAATAGGCTTCTTTATTTTTTTGAAGTCTTGGTTTCTTACTTTGTGATGGAGTAGTTCAAAGATCTCATTCATTTTTTAAATGCGTGCATTTAATGGATTTGATGGCCGAAATATAGACCTCACAACAATGTGTACATCATGTGAGGAAGGGCAGCATTGACGGACTGCGCTCACTAAATCATGATGCTCAGAGTTTTTAATCCACTCATTAATTTTGCAAAGGCTTTTATTGAAATTCAGCTTGTAGATGTCTGTCTCTCCTCATGTCATTAAGTTGTTCTTGCATGGTTATTGGATGATGTTGCAGTTTTATATTATCGAGTGATTCCTACTAAAATTCTTTGACAGATTTTAAAACAGGTTTAAAATGACATGAAGCTTTTCAGAGATGACACTCATAATTTTTATGGAGGAAAATATGTAAACATTTCCACAAGTTATTCTTTAAAGTTCCATATGTTTAAGCATTTCCATATGCTTATCTTTTAAATCTTTCTGCTCTCATTGCTTAAAATGACACCTTTGCTTTGAAAAGACAGATTAAGTGTAATTTTTTTTTCAAAATATCTGCTATGTCACAGACTACTTGTCATCACGGAAAAATTCAGAAGATTTATAACACTTGTCCTTTGTCAAAAAATGTACAACATCTTTATATTTGACAGTTTTATTCAGTTCTGTATTTTGCCACAAGATACCAGAGATAAAACAATTTTTATGTTTAGAAACAATCTTGTTTTAAAATATTTTTAAGATTCTACCAGATTCTACTTTTTAAAAAATGTTAGTACAAAATAAACTGCATTGTGCGCTTGGCTGCCCTTGTTAGTGGCATTAGCTTGACTGTGCAGCGAATGAATTTTGTGTCTGGTGCTTTCTCTGTGACCTTACTTTGGAAATACTTTCTTTAAAATGCTAATTTAAAAAGTTACTCCACCTCTGGTTATACTTGCATAGATTTTCCATAAAACATTGTTCTTATCAAATAATTTATGTACTATGAGCATATTGATTCTCTGGTTTATCTTGTCTTTGGAGGTTTATGAAAACAATTCTTCATGATTTTGTTGTTGAGGTGTAATTTGTATACAAGGGGAATTAGAAAGTATTTAAAACTGAATGATAATGAAAACACAGCATATCAACTTGGGAATGCAGTTATAGCAGTGCCTAAGAGAAATTTATGCTTCAAGTGCATTTATTAGAGAGGAGGAAAGGCTTAAAAATCAGTGATTTATATTTCCTTGTTAAGAAGGCAAAGAAAGATGAGCAAATTAACCCAGAAGTAAGTAGAGGAAAGGAAATAATAAATTAAGAGTAGAAATAAATTAAATGGAATACAAAAAAAAAAAACAGAGAAGATTAACAAAACCAAAAGTTGGTTCTTAAAAACATCAACAATATTATTAAATCTCTGACAATGCTGTTCAAGAAAAAAAGAGAAAAAATGCAAAATACCAATATTAGGAAGGGAAGGGGCTATTACTACCGATTCTACAAGCTAAAAAGAGTAACAAATAAATAATATAAACAAGTTGATGCAATAAAGTCAACAACTTTGATGAAATGGATAATTTTTTGAAAAATATAATTTATCAAAATTGACGCAAGATGAAGTAGAAAATATGAGTGAGCTTATATATATAAACAACATTAAAGTTATTATCAAAAATCCTCTCCCAAAGCAAACTTCAGACCTAGGTAGTTTCACTGGTGAATTCTATCAAAGAATTAAGAAAAATATAATAATCATATGCAAACTCTTTTAGAAAGCAGAAGATGATGAAATACCTATAACTAATTTTATGAAGCCAGAATAACTCTGGATACCAAAGCCAGGCAAAGACACTACAGAAAACTACAAATTAATAACCTTCATAAACATAGGCATAAGCTCCCTTTAAAATTAGCAAATCAAATCCAGCAATACATATAAAAATATTATATATGGCATATATAATATACATGATGTATGTATGACCAACTAGGATTTATCCCAGGATTGATTCAAAACTCAAACAGTATAACTTACTATATTATCAGACTAAAAGTTGAGTAATTATATAATTATCTCAAAAGATGCAAAAAAGAATATTTGATATAATTCAGTGTCCATTCATGATTAAAATAAAATGAACTGAAAGTAAACAAGGAATGGAAGTTAACTTTCTCAGTCTGGTAAAGGGTATTTACAAAAAGCCTACAGCTAAAATAGGAACAGTGAAAGATCAAGTGCTTTCCCCCTAGATCAGGAACAAAGCAAGGCAAAGATATCTACTGTCACAATTTTTATTCAGCATAATAGAAGAAATCCTAGCCAATCAATAAGGTAAGGAAAAGAAGTAAAACAAAAATTTATTTAAAAAAGAAGCAAAACTGTCCCTATATATAAACATGATGGTACAGAAAATTCTAAGGAAACAATCACATTCTCAACCATCACGACAAAACATACTAGAACTAATATGTGAGTTTCACAATTCAAGATCAGTATACAATACAAAGCCATAAATGCGTCACCCATGGAAGTGTGGTTTTAAATGAACCAAAGTATTAGTTTGGCCATGTTAAATTTTAACCTACTTGAACAGCCATCATATTGAACAGCCTAATAATAAGGGGAAGGAAAAACTGAGTCATTCAGATTCCCATATAGCTAACATAAACATGTGTGCATACGGACCTATATACATAAGCAAATGACATTAGTCAGCCTACAGTTTATATAGTCCCTCTTCAGACACTCATCAGCTTGAAGAGAACAGTTCATTAGCTTATTTTCTCTCTGTCCCAGCTTCTCTCACAGTAGCACTAATTAGCCCAAAAATGGGTGGAGGAGAAGAGTAAGGGACAAGGAAGGGAAGATAAGCCTTTTCAGTTGCATAAACTGTGATTGCATGTTGAGTAGATTAGAATGCTGAGCAGAGTTTACGGAAGAGCAGGACCACAGAGACCTTCTGACTGGTTCAAGTTGTATGGACTGTGGGACTCTTATTTCTAAGGAATTGTGTGACTACATAGATGAACGGTCAATCCTAATGAAGACTGGGTATCTGCTTGTAGGATATTTACATACACTCATATCTGATTTAGGACCTATGTCATGTGAGTGGTTCATTTCAGTCCTTTTTTTGTTTGTTTGTTTTTTAAACAACTTTATTGAGGTAAAATTGATACAAATTTAATGTATACATCTTGATGAGTTTAGACACATGCGTACATCCATAAAACCATCACTACAATCAAGGTAATAAATAGAACAATCACCTCCAAAAGTTGCTTTATGTGTCTTTTTTTTTCTTTTTTTCTTTTGTGTATGGTAAGAACACTTAATATCAGATCTACCCTCTTAATAAATGTAAGCGCACGATACAGTATTCTTAACTGTAGATACTATGTTGTGCAGTAGATCTGTGCAAGTTACTCATCTTGCATAACTGAAACTTTATACCCATTGAACAGCACCACTCCATTCCCTCCCATCCTAACCCTTGGCAACCACCATTTCAACTCTTTGATTCTATGAATTTGACTATTTCAAGTACCTCATATAAGTGGAATCATGCAATATTTGTCTTTCTGTGACTGGCTTATTTCATTGTCATAATATCCTCCAGGTTCATTCATGTTGTCACATATGGCAGGATTTCCTTCTTTTCAAGGCTGAATAATATGCTATGATATGTATATACCACATTTTCTTTATCTATTAATGGATATTTAGGATGTTTCCATATCTTGGCTAATGTGAATACTGCTGCAATGAACATGGGAGTCCAGATATCTTTTTAGATCCTGATTTCCATTCTTTTGGATATATACCCAGAAATAGGATTGCTGGATCATATGATAGTTCTATTTTTAATTTTTTGAGGAACCTCCATACTATATTCTATCATGGATGCACATTTTTGCATTCCTGCCAACTGTGTACAGGGGTCCAGTTTCTTCACACCCTCACTAATGCTTGTTGTCTTTTTTTTTTTTTTTAATAATAGCCGTTCTAACTAACAGGTGTGAAATAATATATCATTGTGGTTTTGATTTGCATTTTTCTGATGATTAGTGATGTTGAGCACCTTTTCATATACATGTTGGCCATTTGTTTATCTTCTCTGAAGAAATGTCTATTCAACTCCTTAGCCATTTTTAATTGGATCATTTGTATTTGTGCTATTGTAGGAGTTCCTTATACATTTTAGTTATTAACCCCTTACCTGCTTCAATTCTTTTTTAAAAAAAAAATCCTAGCCTTATTGTAACTCTTCTCCATTTCAGCCTGTGTATGTAGACGTTGACATGAAGCTTTGCTACAAGGATTCTTGCTTTTTGAAAGATAAAAGGAATGACACACTATATGTTGAATTGAACTGAATGAGAAGTTTATGGAGGCTGAGGGAAAATATCTAAAGGAGTAATTTGCTAAGGTTCTGTGAATCATTATCTTTTCATGAAGCAGTTTATATCCAAGAACCTAAATTTGTGGCCTACTGGGTAGAATCTAGGTTTTTAGGTTGATGATTCTCTGAATATTTCTTCAGCCAGATGGTTCTGCAGGCTGGGTGCCATCTGACCAGGCAATGTTTAGTTAGATTATTTAATTGTGTGTTTATGAAAGCTTGCTCTTTCTGGCAGCATATTGTACCTTTTTAAAGAGTCTCTTTGGCAAACTGCTGAGTTTGGGGTGGTGATTATTTTTTCAAATATATCACTGGGGCTGCCAGAGATCACCACTTACTCTCCTCTCCTCTAGAATGCCAAAGAATAGGGCTTCCTGATCTTTAGACCTCACTGTAATCCTACATAGAAACTTTTGATTTTTAAGCCTGATCCTTCATGTTTGTAATATTTGGAATTGTCCTTTGGAATGATTGTCATAGATGATCTAGTGATTGGTGATTGAACCCTGAATCCTCTCATTGACTTGGGTTTTCTTGGAGAGTATCAATAGTTTATACCTGACAGTTGGTAACCATGTCAGGACCCCATTTTCACAGTGTGGTTAGGGTAACTTAAGCAAAGATCAATGTGGCTGGTGGAAACATGGGAGATTTTGTGGTCCTTTGTAGCCACTGAAGAAGATGAAAAACAGGCAAGATGTAGCCCTATGCTTGCCCCAGAGTGAACAGCGCAGCATCACGCAGTGCTAGCATACCCCAACCCTACCCATATACCAGGACAGTACCCACACTGGATGGCACAGTTAGGGGTGAATTGTCAGAGAAGGCAGGAGTCTGTGACCATTATTTCCAATGCATGGATGTTTGGCCTCTAGGGTCTGTGTTCTCCTGTGAGCTTTGGTCATGTTGTGCCTGCCCATGAGCACTGAAGGGTACAAACACCATTAGACACCTTGGCACAACTTCTACCTACCAGGTCTACCATTCATAGATCAGGCAAATGGTTCAGAAATGTCTAAACTTTTAAAAGACCCTCCATATCAGTCATGAGAAAATTCAAAAGCATTCAGGACAAAAGGAATGGGAGCTGGCCCCGGGTGCTTCTGTTTAACCAGCAAGGATGTGAAACTAAAATTCCTTAATCCCAAAGCAGCTGTGAGTCTTGACCCCTGGTAAGTCGTCTAAGTGAGGTGTCTAAGGCTGTTCTATGATATTCTGCAGACACCGGTGGCTTATGCTTCTGCAGGCTGTTCGTGAAGGTGATCACAGAGATATTCTTCAGTGGTCAGAAAAAGCAGAATGGGTGTATTTCTTTAGGGAACTGAAAGAGTAACAGAGGAGTGTACAGAGAGGACAAGAGAAATTATAACAATAGAAAGATGATTTATCAAAATCTAACACGTTCATGGACTTACTGAACTAAAATGTAGATTAATGCAGTATTCATCCCCCTAAAGTTGACTGATCATCACCATGGAAAATGGGTTTTGGCAAATTAACATGACCTCTGGGCATTTTAGAGAGGCTAGGGAAACTGTCATTCAACATGCAGTGAAAGACTTATGGCTGAAACTGGATTCTTTCAGTGAGTTTCCTTTCTCAGGTGTGATTCAGTACAGGAGGAGAGAGACAGATACCAGCCAGGGGCCATTTGTAACCAGCAGAGCATCTGTGGCATGCCTGCAGAGTAACTTTGCCAATCTTTAAAGGAAATTTATGAGTGGTGACTCTGGCCAGGTGCACATCCCTGTAGCAAGCAAACAATAGCACTGAGGCTTTTGTTGTCAGGACAATAATGTGTGTGTCAGTGAAGCGAGTGCTGAGTTATGATTGCTCTGAAATCCCCTGAACTAAGCATTAGTTTAATGGACCCACTTTGTGCATGTGTTAGAAACCACTCCTCAGTATTTTAAGAGATTTATTGTATATGGATTATGTTTAAAGGAATTTTAGAACTCTTCATTTAACATTCTAGGTACCTCCACAGGTTATAGAATACATTCTGTCAGACTATCATTGTTCTTTTCCGATAATTCTTAACCGTAATTTCTAAGTTACAGTCACCATGTTCATTGAATCATAAACAGGGACTGGCAGGACCTAACTACAAGGAACCTGAATTGGGTAACTTGGTAATTTTTTTTTTAAGAGTGGCATAGAAGTGTGGACCTTTCTGATATTTAATTTGAATGTGCTCTATAGTTGAACAGAAGTTTTGTGTTGCCTAGGCAGTTTTTGGTTGGTTGGTTTGTTTATGGTAGTTGTTGTTTTTGTTTTTAATACTATAGTGGTTATCTGGCCAAGATGTGGTAGTCTTGTGTACTTACTTGTTCTTAATACACTTATGTGCCTTATGTTACTAAAACACAGGTTGGTGTTTTATGGAACTGAAAAATCAATTTCACAAGCTTCAGTATATAGGGAAATGGTGTAACAGAATGGATAAGAGCGTTGATTCTGGAATCAGAGTTTTTGAGTCCGACTCTCACTTTCCTTCTTACTAGGTGTGTCCTTGGACAAGCTACTTAATCTTTCTAATCTTTGGTTTCTTCATTGTTCAGTGGGGATATTAAAGAGAATCTATCTTAAAAAGTTGCTGTGAAGATTAAATGAAGTAATATACGTAATACAGGGCCTGGCATACAGAAAATATTCAATAAACTTTTATCATTTCATCTATTAACAGTCTCACAGGCTTGAGAAATCGTGCCTGCCCCTGGAGTTAATTTTCCCTTGTCTGGTTACTGTGTTTAAGGAAGTGACACAAAACGACCAGACTTCTAGACTAGTGCCTCCTTTTTTTATATAGATACTTTTTCATTTATAACAATCAAATTTGTACCTAGGCAAAGTTGAAGATATGAGACTTAGAAACAGTTCTTTTCATTCTTTTATGTCTTTTAAAAAGAGGAGTTTAGCATGATGTAATACTCCACCAATTTTTCAGATTTCACCTCTCTTAATATCTCTCCTACAAGTTAATAGCTGCAAAGCAAGGATAGAACTAAGACCATTTTCTCTATTCTTTGATATAATCTCAGCCTCTTGACCCTGATCCATAAAGCAGAATATTTCATCTTCTGCAGGAACTGCTAATGAAAGTCAAGTATTATATGGCATTGTTCTTATCACCAGGAAGGTTTATTAGTTAGTGCCTTCTCAGAGAGACACAAGGTAATTGGACAAAGCTGGATATTTATTTGATAAAATGCCTTGTAGGTCAGTTTCTATGAATTTTTCCTCAAGAGGACAGAGAATTTTCCCAAAAATGAAAGGAAAAATAAAGGCCTTTGGAGTTGAGAATTAATTTTCAGTAGAGATTGACTTATGGGAAATCAGTTCTGTTTGTGTTTTCTGCTCTCTAATCACTTAGAATGACATCTTGCTTTATAGGAAGAAAGAGGCAGGTGCAAAAATAAAGACAAAAACAATCTCTGAAGATGTGCTCACCAGAAGGTCATGCAGCACTATATATGTTCTTTCCGTATCTATAAACCCTTTGGGTAGGAAGAGTCATCAGAGCTATTCATAGATACCAGTTTTATTTGGCGCTCATATCACATTTAGGTCTTAGCATCTTTAGGGTTAAATTTTTTTCCAGATTTTATCACCTGTTTTTTGAACTATCAGTTACAAAATAGCAGCTTGCTCTGATTGACTCATACTAATGATATGTTCTTAACTTAAGGAGAATATTAGTTTTCAGACACAAAGATAGGAAAACTGTATCACATTAGGGGAAGTATTGAAATCTGTAGTTGTTATGTTGCATTTGGATGCTGACTGCAACTAAATAATACATTTTGCCCTTTTTCTACAACCCTTTTTCCTATCATATTGTAGAACTAAATATCAAATTGCATTGAGCTTGGCTCTCAGACTGCAGAGTGTGGGGACTGGACCATATTGTGGGGGTAAACACTAGGGAAAAAACTGGGTTCTTTCTCTAAAACCTCTGGTGATGACTTACTGTAATCTGTAGCAAAAGAAAGATTGTAAGTTTCCCTCCCCAGAGGTCTTTGGGATTCACTTGTAGATACTGAATTTAAAAAGACAATACTTTCTCTAATTGGTTAATCAAAACACTTATTGAACTAGATGATTGATTCAAATAATTATAAGTTTCTTACCTTCAACAATTTTTTTCATCTAATTGTTGATACAAGTCAAAAGGCCAGTCAAGTTCTTTATAAATCAAGGCCACCAATGGTCTCTAAATCTTTAAGTCCAATGGCATTTTCTTAGTACTGTTTTTGTTAGTTGTCAGTCATCTTTAGCACCGGTGCCTGCCCCTCATTTTGGGACCCCTAGGCTGATACTCCTCTTAGCTTTCTGACTTCTGTATTTCCTAAATGAAGATTTCATCAAGGTTCGTATCTTAGGCATTTTCTATTTTCTCTGTAGCATTTGTTTTTGCAAAAACACTTTTAAAATGTTACCTTATACTTTTTCTTTTTTCTATCAGTGAATTTAAATAAATGAAAATATTCACTTATCTGGAAATAAAAGTTCAGGACACATGTATGATATTAAGTTGAACCATATGAAATTACTATTTTTGTAGGTTGGAAATAATCAAATATTGGCAATATCCTCTTTTTCTTTTTCTCTTACTCTACTGCTAAGTGGGAAATCCATCTTCTGCTGTATAAATTGAGATATGATTTACCTTTAGGGTTTCCAATACATTTTAATGAAAAAATTCTCAGTTTCAACTACATTGATTTATTTTGATGTTATGTTTTCCTCCTCAAGTCATGTTGGTAACTTCCATTATCCTTAATATGGTACAAATATTGCAAAGGGAGATGGCATCCTTGAGTTCTTTTTCAGGAAAATAATTTATTGGAATCACAGGTTTAACTGGTAGACTTTTTTTTATTCTCCTGAGGAATACTGAATAATGAAAATGACAGGGAAATTCTTTTCCTTCTTTTGCTTTTGTTCAGGGTGTAGTTTATTCATTCCTGTCTGCAGTGCCAGAGTTAGAAATAACTGTAGCCAGATTTCAAGGTCTCAGCCTTGTAACAGTTTCACCTTATTTCTTGGCAGGCACTGACCATGCTTTATATGATGACTCTATAATTACCCAGTTTCGGTAAACACACATTATTTAGCCAATACATCAAAATGGCTCCTTCAGAGCTATTACATTACAGTTCATCAAATAAATAGTGATTTAACCATTTTTATGAAAAATGTGTGTTATTTCGTTGATAGTCTGTCAATCCACAGCATTCAGCTAATGTCCTATCATCCTTTATGAGTATTTTGGGACCTCTTTTTGAAAACCGTTACTGTATTATAGGAACACTGTACAATGATCTATTTCAATGTAAAAATCACTTAGTTGATTGTTTTTCACAGATATTTCTATGATGAACAGTCTCTCAGTGTTAGAGATACCAGGACACAGTGCCCATTAATGTGAAATGCTTTGATAGACGAGAGAATGGCTTTGATTGTCTTTAAAGAATGGGAAGAAATTATTTTATAATGATTAGGCCCTGGTGAAATTTTTACTTGATCATTTAAATCTGGAATAACTTAATCACAGAGGTATAAAACCTATTTAAGAAGATATGTTGAAGTGTCTCTGGCTGTTGTCTGCAAGCAGGTGTGCACTGGCAAGGCTGAGCCTTAACAGGAGCACAGCTAGTTTCACAAAGATGCCTTTCAGATTGAAATTAAGATGATATCTTTACTTATCTTTCAGAAGGAAAGGATTCACTTCCTTTAGGATGAGATTACAGTGTGTGTGTGTGTGTGTGTGTGTGTGTGTGTGTGTGTGTGTGTGTGTGTATGTATCTTCCTGGGGGCACAAGCATCAAGAAGTAGGCTTCAGAACTCAAAGGCAGAATTCAGTGGAGACAGAGGTGAGGAGTCTGTGCACATTTGTTGTTGAAGTGATGCATCCTGCAAGGATTTCTAACAAAGCAGTGCATTAGGATGGAGTCCCTGCCCACAGTAATGATTTTTTTTTCCTGGATGACAAAAATAGCTGCCCTGTGCTTCTGGGCTTTGATGGAAAATGTCATGCTGTTTCTTGCCTCCTTCCCTGATGGCATGGTACATAGACTGAGTACAGGTGTGACAATCTAAGTATATTTATCAAGTCTCTGCAGGGCACAGAGGTGGGAAGTTAGAATGGAAGTTAGAAAAGGACTCTGAAATGGAATCCTATAAACCACATTGGACCTTGCTGCTTTCAGTAGTTCTATGAGGACAGGGCAAAGAATAAAATCTCAATTGCTCTTCACATATGAATTAACAGTGGTTCATATCTCAGTCTGTCTTCCGGCCCTAGAGTGTGGGTTTGCCTTAATGCATTTGCATTATAGAGAAAAATCCTTTAGGCCATCTTGCGTATGGCTGTGTGATTTAATAAGGGCAGAAAACTGAGTTTGAGGACAAAGGGCATTTCTGCATGGTGCTTTCCCATCGTCCCTTGTGGTGGTGATGGCCTCCAACTCTGCCTTGTCTCTCCAGCTAGCCACGGACTCTAGGATGTCTTCCCTAATAATGTGAGATGTCAGTAACGTTTTCTATCTCCGATGACCACTTGCTTGATGATCAGAGGTGTCTGCCTGGATTCTCTTGGTTGGTGACATATGAGGAGGACAGTTCCTTCAATTTCAGCTGCTTCCCTCAGCTCATACAACTTTCTAGTTTTGTTTTTACACTTTCATCCCTCTTTTGAGTGGCAATATTCAAGGAAAAGAGCCAAAAGAAAACCATCTCATGATGGATGGCAATATGGTTTCTGGGCATTTTTTTCTCCCTCAGAAATATCTGTGGTCTTCTGGGTTTTCCTGAGGACTCTCCAGGAAAATAAAAATCACCTGAACCTACATGAGAAGTCTAGAGAGGTAGGAGAAGCAGAGAAAGAAAAAAAATGAAAAAAGTTGTTTTGTTCATGGAGTTTGGCATCAGAAGTTCCATCTGTAGCATTCAAAGACTCCTGACTTCCGAATTTTAAATAGTGTCTGTTAAAAAAAGCAGTTGTAGGAAATGAAGTTGCCCTTCTAGATGGGGCAAAAAGTTAGAATGGCAAGTGGCTCTGTGTTTGCCCTCATGACTTTCCTGTGAATGCCCTGTCCCTGTTCTGGAGAGAGCTATCACTCTCTGTCTCTGAAAAGCCTTCTCTAACGAGACAAAGCAGAGTGGAAATGAATGGACCAGACTCCTATAAACCCTTCCCTATTTACCTCATCCCTTCTCCCTTCCATCCAGGGAGAGTCCTCAGAGGTGGGAGGCTCAGCATAGGTGGGCAAGAGCCCCGAGTGAGGAGCCCATAATTCCTCCTAAAAAACCAGTGGGACCAGGACCAGAGAGAACCGAAAGTGGAATTGAAACCACAGATCTAGATTTTGCTTTTCCGGATAGCATATGTATGTAATGGCTAACTCTTTTTTTCATGGAGAGTGTCAAGATTACAACTCACCAGATTACCACTTTTAAAATTTCTTCCTGGTGATAAGGTGGCAAGGCTGGAAGGTGCACTTGGCTACCATGTTCAAAGTTAAGACAACTGAAGAAATTGGAATCAGTAAGGCTAGCCAATCAATTATAGATTGATTAAGCATATGTAATCTGTAAAGGACTGTGGTATTAGGGAAGGGGGAGAGTCTTGATGCTGGTGATGAAGAGTTCTGTATTTTTCTGCTTGTTTTTCAGTGAAATAACTTTTTCTGATTTAAAAAGTACTGTATATCTGTATATGAGAACATCAATATAGAAAAAGTGTGAAGAAAGTAAAAATTAGTAATCATCTTAGTACACAGAGGTAACTGTCAGCATTTTGGGAAAAGAATCTTTCTTTTTCCTATGCTAAATATATGTCATAAAATTGGTTTTAGAGTTATATATTCTATGTTTAAAATATTTGGGGTTTTTTTTTGGAAAAAATGATCCATGTTTGTTGTTTAACATTTTCAGATAATATAGTCAGGTACAAAAGAAAGAAAGTAAAAATTTCCCCAAAACTATCAACCAGAAATAGCCACCACTAACATTTTGGTGTTCTTTCCTTAGAATCCTCTCTCTCTGCATGTGTAGGTATGAATTGATCTATGTGACTTTTACATGAATGGGATCTGCTTATTCACTCAAAATACCATGTGGCTACTTCTCACACCAGGCATCAATTTTAATGGCTGCATTGTGTCTCAATCTATGGATGAATTTTATTTTAGCATGGCTTAATTGATGGACATTTAATTGGCTTACAGTTTTCACACAGCAGTACAGAAAGTATCCTTGTACCTGAAAATTTTATTTGTTCAGATTATTTCCTTAGGATACATTCCTAGACGTGTAGTTTCTGGGTTGGAGGGTATACCTATTTGAAAAGCATTTTGTGCCTAATGACAAACTGATATTTTTCAGTTTTAGTTTACCTTTGTTTGTTTACTAGCTAGACTTAACCTTTTCATGTATTAATTAACTATTTGTATCTTTTTCTTTTATTGCTATTTTGTCGATATTTCTTTTATCCTTTTATCTGTATCTTTTTTGATGAATTGCCTGTTTTGTAGTTTTTTAATAATATATAAAACTTCTTTTTATAGTAAGTATTAACCCTGTGTTTGTCATACGTATTGCAAGTACTTTTCTGGTTTGTAGTTTGTCATACAAACTTACTTAGTAGAGTCTTTACGGTTAACTGGTTCTTGATCTGAGACTTGCTTGTGTAAAAGAAAAATTGAACTGAATCAGCTAAACAGGCAAGGAAGACTTTATTCACAACTGTTGTAATAGGATGGAGAGACTGAACCCAACTTCACTGAAACAAAAGGTGGCGTTTTTAAGCACTACAGTGAGCTACGGAAAAGTACCAGAGGACTTCTGGGATAGGAGGATGCTAGTCAGTGTGATCTAGGCCATCTGTGTTTGCTGATTGGTGCTTACTAGTGTTAGGCTCCTATCCCCCCACAGAGACTGGGAGATAGGGGTGGCATCTTTCTCGATGATTGCATTTCAAAGGGAAGGCTCCCAGGCCCTTGAGAAAGGTACTCCTGGATTATAGGAGACGTACATCTCAAAAGGGTAGAAAAAGAATTTACAATTGCCAGTTTTCTAAAGTAATTGCCTTAGAAAAGGGAGGTTTAAAGGGCTGTTGGTCAGGAAGAAACTTCTCTGGTGGGGGGTGCGTTAAGACCGTCTTGCGTGGGAGTATACTTCTCAGGCATATGGGAGGTAGTGAGGGGAGAGATGGGTAGCTCTGATTCTTCCATTTGCTGTCCGAAGTACTTCTCAGGCAGAAGCTAGGACTGAAATGTGTGTCCTGTGAGTATAAATGGTTGTTGAAGTAAAAGGCACCTGGTGGGGAGGGGTATCAGTCAGATCACAGGTACTGTCAGACCCCATTGCTTGTCCTCTGAAACCCTCCACCAGGGTCAGGTTGTGGTAAATAAAGCAGGCAGTCAAAATATATGTTGGAGGATTGGTTCTCAATTCTGAGAAACGAGGATGGTTACTGTCATTAGGCACTTGGAACAGGGATTCTGCGAGTTCCTATTTCAGTTTCTACATCCTCGCCTGCCACAAATTGCTGCTGTCAGGGGTATCTAGAGATATATCCACAACATAAAGAAAAGCATGAGCTCTGAGACATGCAAGCCTGGTTTCTAATCACAGCTCTGTGATCAGTGCCCTGAAGACCAAGTAATTTAACCTCTATGAGGTCCTTACCTGTAAAATGGGACTAATTACTCTTTTCAAGATTTTTGGGATAATTCAGTGGGATCATGTATGCCGAGTACCTGGCCCAAGTCCCTCCCACAGAAGGAGCTCAGTTAATTTTTCTTTCCTTCCGTATCACGTTGCCTCCCCAGCCCATTAATGTCATCCCCCTGCTTTGATTAAAAGACGTGAGGGGCATAATTGCCTAAGTGTTCAATTCTTTTGTTCCTATATTGCCCATCTATAAAGGTGTAAATTACATAGAAATCTATCCTTTGGCTTCATGGTCTAGTCTGCAGTGTATGAATGATGAGTGGAAAGGAAATGGGGTATGTAACCTGCTTCTTCCAATTTGTCTTACTAGCTGTGATCAATTAGCTGGCCTCCTCCTTGTGCCTCTGTCATTCTGCCTCAGAGCCTTCTTAGTGTTTTTCCTTTATAGTTTCATTTAATCTTGATGCACAAACTAGGTGTGGATTGCAACTTTTCACTGTATCACCAATATCAACATTGACTCTAGGCAGCCCTGTTCACCAAAAATGGATCTTGTGATTTTAAAATGCACATTAATTAGCATTTTTCTTTTAATGAGTTACTGGGGATGAGGCAGATTAATTGAGTCACAAAATGCTTATCTCAGGTCTATAATGTGCAAATTACTTGATTCACAACTAATTGAAAAGTTTCTGATCTGAAAATTTGGACAATGGAAGGCAAGCACTTCAAAAAACAATCTAAAACTTGAGTCATAAAAAAAGAGAGACTTATACTATGAATTCTATATATTAATAGTTATTTCTCTCAAGCTGCTAAGAATTAGCAGCTCAAGATAATGACCAAGTATACTCCTTGTAACATTGTACAAATAGATTATTTGTAAGGAAAAAATACTCAAAAAGTCAGAGCAATGTCTATTTTCATAAATCATTGCATGTATTATTCAGTGGTAATTCTTTTACATTTTAAGTGTTCATGATGGGAATTTAAGTAGTGGATTATGAAGTTTTTTGTTTTTGTTTTCTGTTGTCCAACAGAACATGGAGCACCTAAGTGCCAGGAATACTTTTGTTATCTGTATTTGTTAGTGTGATTACAGAGTCGACTTTTAGTGAGTTAGCTATTATAGTTCTGCATATATAAATGAAAAGTGTCTTTGGCACTTTTATGCACTCTGTAAATAATGAAAGAATAATATAAGTATGCATATACATTTAACTTAAAAAGTTATATTTATACAGTGTGATGCTTTATGTTTTTGGAAGCTCAAAAATTATGATGAAATAGTTAATTCAAGACAGAGCTATTAAGCATAAAGTTCTCAGAAGAACTCAAAAGATTGAAGAGGAAAAGGGCAATGCATAGAGAGAGGACTGATGGTATGTACCTTTTAATAAAATGATTTGTAAAAAATTGAAGCAATAAAGGCATACATTATGTAAGTGTGTTCAAACTATAGTTTCAAAAAAAAAAATCCCAATATGTAAAAAGTAAGTTAGAAGATGTTGCCAGAGATCTGGTAAGAAATACACAGTGGCTTAACAGCTTTAAACACTTTATAGTTGTTTTCGGCTTTTATCCCCAAATCATTTTTAAAGGATCTCTCTTCTGCTGTATTTAAACAAACCCAGTATGCTGTTATTGGCCTGTTTGCTCTAGGCCATCCTGTGCTCTGCTAGGTCCCAGCACTTTCAGACTGTATTTCTCACATCCCATTGTCAGTGGGCTTTCCATTAGGTTCTGCTAATGAAAGGAACTATTAGGGAATTGGGAGGTAAGGAGAGGGGAGGATTTCCAACAGGGCAGGAGAGGTAGTGGCATTGTCAGCCTTGGCCACGGGATGGGGTGAGCGAGACAGTGGGTATCTGGGCAGCAGGCTTCTGGGCTTCTGCACATACAGCCAGGCTGCCCCAGACAGCTGGAAACATGTGGCACCGAGCCGTGACCTCCAAGAGTGTTTCTGTTTCTCCGGACCAGGGCAGCACTTAATCTTGGAGTAACTTAATCTTGTCCTTGTCCACTTTGGCTGCTAAGGTGCTTCCAACACCTGAGTGACCAATTCCTCTTTTATAGTTGTTCTTTTTGAAATATCTAGAGCAGTTCCTTTTTTGGGATCGGTTCTTAATGCACTGTATTCAATCCCACATTTAAGGGCCACTTGTGACCTGTGACTGTATCCAAATCCTAATGTGTGGGTGTACTCTCTGAATTTTACCTGAAGTAACAGATTTAAACCTGAAGTAAAATTATAGCCTTGGGCATGAGGCTTCCTTCTGAGTTTTCTTCAAAGAAGCCACTCTAACAAGACAGAGTGGGCAGAAATATTTATCTGAGGAGATCCAAATTCTTGGTGCAAACTGCCACTACTGACCATCTAAAGAATACTTTATTTAATGTTTTGCTGTGGAGGATGTGGAAGGCAGGAGTTTATAGGGACCCAAGTACGTTCATGGCTGGCTCTACCCATCATGTTCCTGGCTGCATCACACCTCCCCATGCTATCGCCTTGGAAACTGACAGAAGAGCCCTGCCAGTGACTGGTACTGGAGAGGACCATGAATAATGGGATGTCACATTTGAGCTGTCCTCCTCTTTGCATATTATTCTCCAGGGACATGTTAACCTTAATTTTAAAGAAGAATCCATTTTTATTGCTTAAACAGATTTACAAAAAAGTTGTGTCAAGTGATACCTTGATTCAGCATCGTTTTAACTATTGTGATTGAGAGTATGCAAAGTATAACAAGCAAAAAAATTCTTAATATTGTTGACACTGGTAGGTATGTTTCTGATTTTATTCTTCTATAAATGTGGTTTTTGGAGCTCTCCTGGAGGTTAGAGATACACTTGAATTGAAGGGATAAGCTGCAGAAGTTCAATCCATAAATGTGCTTTTTGACAGTTCTTACAGCTTTGTCCTTCCCCGGGAGAGTAGGAAATGTCAATGTTAAAAACAAGAGAAATAAGTAGACTGTGTTACCAGGCTTCAGACAACTGTGGGCATGTCTTAGTTCATTCAGGCTGCCATCACACAACACCACAGATAGGGTGACTTATAAACAACAGAAATTTATTTCTCTGGAGGCTGGCAAGTCCAAGGTCAGGGTGCTGGCAGATTCCATGTTCAGCGAGGGCTGCCTTCCTGATTCCTGGGGGTGTCTCCTCACTGTGCTGTCACGTGGTAGAAGGGGCAGGGGAGCTCGGTGGGATCTCTTTTATATGAGCTTGAATCCATTCATGGGGGCTTTGTCCTCATAATAACATCACCTCCCAAAGGCCCCACCTCCTCCTAATACCGTCACTATGGCGGGACATAAACATTTATTCTATAGCCTTATACTATTGAACTACTAAAAATATCGAGGTAATTTGAGAATAATCTACTCTTCCAGTGCTAAGAAAGTGACTATTGTTTTTTAAAATTCTAGTGTCCAGTTATGTCCCCATGTTGTTACCAGTTCTTATTCGGCCACGACTCTTGCCAGTATGTCCATCAGTTCTACCCTATTGAAGCAAACTGGCTTTTTTATGATATTGTTTTATTGTTGGGTCAAGACTTTATGGACAAGTGGAACTGGGTGTTTGACCTAGCTCTGATCCCTGCCTGTGGATTAAAAGGGATATTAGTGGAGTTAAAAACTTTTGATGAGAATCAAATGAAACTATTGTAGGACTCCATGTGTTCCAGCAACACAGCATTTACCCAGAATCATCATTTGAGTTTTGGTTCCTATTCCCATTTTCTTCTTTCTCAAGAACCATATTTCTGATGCTTTCCTTTAATTCTACCCCCCTCCCTCTAAGGTGCTCACCATTGTGGGAATACACTCCTTCTAATGATTCTCTGATGGTCAACTCCATTATTAACTCCATTACTAACATCAGTTTCCTCCTTAGCTTCACATTGGTGCCTCTCTTTCCTAGCATTCTCTCTAGTGTAAAATGTTCTTTATTTTTGTCCTTTTATCTGTGAATTCCTGTACTATCTAAAGTTAGTCAGAGGTCAGGACAAAGGCGGTGACTTTGAGTGACTTGTTCTCTGGTGGTGTCAATAAAATTTATTGCAAAAATGGGAGGGGAGGTGTTGCTTGCCGTACCTGTCTCACATGGTTGGTATGGCAGTCAAACAAGAGTAAACAGGATGCAGTAAGGGATAATGGAAAGGACCTATAGGATTGGGGAAGGGGTGGAAAACTTTAGCTTAACTCACATCTCTGCAACTCAATATCATGCAGTCTTCTTGAGTGTCTATTTCTTCCACTGTCAAAGAGGAATAATAATAATTTCTACTTGTCCATTTCACTAAAGTATATTAGGAGCAAGAGAGGTATGGTGTGTGAATATAGGCTGTACACTGTCAAGTGCTATGAAATAAGAGGTTATACAGGCTTACCTCTGCTCAGGGAAAAAAGTGGCAAGTTGACTATGCTGCGTTACTACGTTTCATTATCCCTGTATTAGACTGTGTCGGATGACAAACAGGCTGTCTTCTGTTATTTGGCAGATTGCAGGTAGATGCATATCCAATTTAATAACATTTCTTGGGTTGGTTTCTCCTCACCCAATCAAGAAATTAGATACATTTGGACAGGACCATACTTGAGAATAGACAGATTGAAAACGTGGACTGGCAGTAATTGAGAATTTGCATTGAGCAAATTGGACATCAAGTCATTTAGTTTCTTTCTTTGCTCCTCCCTCTCCTCCATTCTCCTTTCTGTTCCTCCTCCTCCTCTCCACCCGCCCCGCCCCTCCACCATCTCCGTTTCTCTTTCTCATCTCTTATCCAGATGATTTACCATGTCTTTCACCTGTAGGCTGACCCATGAATTTCCTTAGTGTTCAGTGTTTTTGCTTTCCCTTGACATTTGCAGTAGGGGGCAGGTCTTCATCCAACTTTCACCCAGGAGAGATGGATTTGTCAGTTTTCAGTGCACTTGAGATATCTGCAAGAGAATGATTTAGTCTAGAGAATTAGGTATTTAAAAATTATTGGAAAAGCTGGAGGAGCAGAAATTATCTGGACGATTGATTTCAAGGTTCAAGTAGCTTAGCTCCAACCTGGAGGCTGACAAGTGCAGCTGCTCCCCCTGCTCCCCTGCCTCAAATGGCTTGTACCCTTGAAGCTGTGACTGGACACTGGAATATAGAATCCAGTTACTGACGTTTAACTACCTGTCTTGCCAGCAAGGGCATCTCATTGGCAGAAAGTATATTGCCAGAACTTTAGCTGCTAGGGAGTCTAGAAATGCAGCTTTTAACTTTCCACCTTCTACAGGAATGGGGTGAGAATGGAAACTTTTGCCAATAACTTCAGCTCGAGAGGCTGGCTGGCATTTACTGCCAGATCATCCTGAAGTTTTCAGGAACAAAGAGGGGCAAGTGATGACTTTGGATTATAGGAAGCCCGTGAAATGGACGCATCACTTGCAACCTCACAAGTTGAGAGCAAAGATGGGAAGATCTGCTCTCAGACTGAGAGTTGTAGAGGCATGTTTCAACATGGAACATTTTCCGTGGAGGATGACAAATTCCCCAAAGTAGGGAGGACTTGTGAAAATGCTTCCGGCCTTCAGCCATGGAGGTGCTTCCCAGGGAAGATAACTTTGATTCACTCAGCTCTCATGTCATTCATTCCAAGGGAGACTCCAGTTTAACGAACTCACATCAAACCTTTTACCCTGTGGACATACTGATGTTTTGATCCTGCCTCTCATCACTGGAGTAAATAAAGTGAGCACCCACTGCTTTGGAGCTGATGGATGATTTATTTCAGAAATGGCTGCTGCAGATCCTTAAAAGTGCTATGTAGAAACAGAGAAGCGTTGCCATGCAGGCGGGCTCAAAGCTGACCTTTGTTCTATCCCCATCTCATCAGCAGTGTGTTTTGTGCAAGGAGAAAAAGGACAGGGTCTTTTTAACCCCCTGCCACCTTTTGTGCCTGACTCATGAAATCTGCATGTCCGATGATGTAGCTTTATAACACTGTGCCGGGGGATTCATTTGCTTATTTGTGTCTGCGTTTTCTTAGTGAAAGTTTCCTTCTCAAATAAATAGCTTATTAACTATTCTTAATATTATTTACCAGATTTAAATAACTCATAAAACTTTGCATAAATCTTCTCTAAGGGGTGGCCGTGTGACTGAGGTAGCCAGGAACTGACAGTATGCATCTCCCACCCATTTTCCTGCTCACCCCACTGGAATTTAGCTCTTGGAGATCTCTGGGATTCATGATGGGTCCCCTTTCTAAATTAACCTTTAACAGTGACAGAACTCTGTTCCATAATAGGAAGCGTTAAGTTCTGTTACTTGTTTTCTAGAGGTCCATGAAAAATGGTTATTAGAGAAACTTTGACTTGAGTCCATGTAGCACACTTTTTGTTGTTGTTGGAGAAGGGTGACATTTCTTAACTTCCAGAACATGAATGAGATGCAGTTACCATCCTAAACGTGAGACGAATAATGTATTAACATTTAGCCCTAATCTAACATTCCCTTTGAGCACAATTATAGCACAGTTATGGAAAAGTGTAGGGAAGTAGTTGGCTGCATTTAAAATGCCAAGGTCAGAGGATGCCCAAACCCCAGGAGAGGGCGCTGTGTGGGGTCAGATGCCAGGTTGGAGCCTGTGTTGTCTTGTGCTTCTTTCTGAAAGGAAAGAACTGTTGAAGAAAAAGACCAGTGGGGAGATATGGAGAAAAGAAGAAAGTGGGTATTGTTGAGTTTTTTCTGCTCTCTGTTCTTAGTGTCTGGCCCCATATTTTCAAAAGCAAGAAAAGGAAAAATGATCACTTAGAGTGGTCTCAGCCAGGACTGGCCTTTATTGGTAATTTCATGCTACTTCTCTCTTGTAAGATAATTCTGAATTTGTGGAAATGAACTATTTCACAAGTGAGTTAATCCAACTTCATCTTCTTATCTTTAATAATGACTTAAGTCTTTGTAAGCCTCTGTTTCTCACATGGTCCCATTCATATAAGATACTGTGTATAAGACAGGATTTTAAAGAATTGGTAATATCTCTACTTAAACTAACCTTGGCCAAGGGAGCAACTCAGCTCTGTGACCGTCTCCATGCCTGGCCAGGAACAGTCTCAGCATGTTATGTTTATCCAGCACTGTTAGTGCTCACTCTGTGCAACCACAAACAGCTCTACAAATACTAATTTGCTGAACTCTGATAACAGCTCTATTGTTCTCTGTTGGACAGATGAGGAAACTGAGAGACAAAGAGCATAGGGAACTTGACCAAGGTCACACAGCTAGTGAGTCCCAAAGCGAAATCTGAACCCAGGCACCCTGGCCCTGGACTCCCGGTTCTTAACTATCTACCTCTCCACACGTACAGACGTGAACCACGTCTTTATTACAATTTTTTTTAATTTAATTTAATTTTATTTTATTTTATTTTATTTTACTTATTACAATTCCTCTGGCTCTTCCATCTCTTCCATTTCATTCCAACCCCCATTTCCATAATCTAGTTTCTGGTGGGACCCTTTTCTGTACAGCCTCCATGTCACTTCCAAGACACTGCCTTCCTGCCCGTTCCCAGCCCAGCTCACAGAGTGATTATTTCTACCCTTTGCTTTGTTGAAGCTTTCTCAGTTTCTGGTGTGTCCAAGAAGTCTCAGTTTTTCTACAAAGACATCCCTCACCGATAAGAAGACGATTTCTCTTTATAAACATGGAATTCCCGTGATTTTCTCATTCATCATATTCCTGATACATGATCATTATGCTATACACAATGTGACAATTAAATATTTCTTTCCAGAGAGTATACTTTTGGTATATTTTCTTTTTTTTCTTTTTGTTTTTATTCCACTCCCTCCCCACCTTAGGGCCTTTGCATTTGCAATGCCTGGTGTCTGGAACAGCCTCTACGTCACTTTTCAAGGGGCTGGCTTACTTTTGGTATATTTTCTATATGTTTTTGTCTCTTAGACTCTAGAGGTTGGAACAGTCCTTGTAATTCAGTTCAGAGCATCCCATGGAACATACTTAATAAATATCTTTGATGGCAGTGGTAATAGTTATTGATGATGACAATACTCAGTTGCAAGATGAGAATGTACACTGTTGAAACAGCAATGTGGCTTCTTCCTTGTTTTTGTCTTCTTATCTTCCTCCTCCGTATTGCAAGCACATGCTTCTAGTGCTTATAGTGTACTCCCTACACAGTTATAAGTTGTTTCATTTAAGCCTTATCACCAATACAAAGTGGGTATCATTACTCTTGTGTTACACATGAGGAAACAGATATTTAGGTCGCTTACCCTAGTTTGTATATGGCAGTGCCAGGGATCACAATCAAGACAATGATTTCAAAATCTTTGGTCTTGACAATTATTGTATATAGCTTATAAAAACCTTGATCAACCTCAAATAAAAGGTTCTCTACTGGTGACCTCCGGCAAGTTACATAACCACGCTGTGCCTCATTTTTCCTGGCTACATTTTATTTTTATTAATAGAATCAAAAGCCACATAATTTCACATGTAATACTTTCCATTTGGATTTATTCCTTGAATTTGAATTATATTAATAGGTGTGTATCAATACTATGAGAAATCTTACACTGAAGTTGTATCATTAACACTTTGGTCAAACATTTTACTTAATGTAAAATTCAAGAGTTAGTAAATGTATACTATTTCAGTTACTATGACTGAGCAAACCAAAGTAGATCAGCCTTGTGCCACTGATGAATTTTAGATGCTTTCAAGAAGGAAAGGTGAGAAGTGGAAAGAAGCTACATGTTTAGAAATCCAGCCTCACTTTCCATGAAATGGGTAATATGACGTACTGCCCTTAAAAGCTACTTCATCCCATTTTTGATAACATTTAAATACTACAGATGCTTTATAGAATATTGGAAATACAAGCAAGCAAAAGTAAAATAAAATATCACATTCCTACTTATCAGAAATCATCACTGTGGCATTCTCCTTCATATGTTTCCAGATCCCTTTGTGTCTGAGTATTTGCAAATATTCATTTTTAATTAATCAGAACGTTATCCTAATATGCCCACTATTATATAATCTTTTATTTTTTTTCAACCAATGATTTCTGTTTCATTTAGGTAAAATTCCGTTTCATCTAAGTCAAGTCCATATTCATATTTTACCAGTTGGCCCTATATTTTTCTGTACATTTTTTGGTCTGTTCAAACCAGTATCATTATATTTGGTTACTACCCCTTATGTCTCTTTTAATTTAACACAGTCCTTTTTTTATGACACTGGCTTTTTTTTAATTAAAAAATGCAATTTCATTGTAAAATATCACAATCCAGTCCTTGACTGAGGATTTCGAGCCTGATCAAAATAAAATTTGATGTGACATTACAGGAACCTTCTTCATTAGACCCTCCAGGAGATGAATAACAAATATTAATGATCCTAATAAAAGGTATTTCTAATTTCAAATAGCTGTAATTTTAATAAAATTAAGATTTTATTCTTTGTGGAACTAGAGGCAGTGAAATGGAGAACCGTTTTCAAACACATGGCCTCAGAATTATACTGACATAGTCTGTGAAATATAAATCCAACCAACATATTGTCTGTGGTGAAAACTACAACCAGAAACCTGGAGGGAATACATGCTTTTTTCAAACATAAGTTTTTCAACCTGTTAAAATATTTTCCCGTGCAATTTACGGTTGGCCTTTCTAAAGTTTTCTCTTAATGACAATAAAGATTTTCTTTAAACAGATTATTCCCAGTTGGATTTTTCAGTGGAACACCCATATACCCCACATTTTTTTAAACTTGTGTCTACTATAGACTGAAAAGCAAATGGCAGGCAAGTCAATTAACATTATAAAAGCTTTAACACGCTTGTGCTTGGTTCTTATAATCTTCTTCCTGTCTCATCAGTAGTTTCCACTATTTGCCAAGAAAACAGGTGTTTATTCAATGCTGACTTTGTGCCTTTCTATCCACACAAGTGGTAAGGAGCTTGAGTTCTGGAGTCAGAACAGCCTGGTTTAAATCCCTTCTCTCCTGGGTGACCTTGGGCAAACTACATAACCACTCTGTGCCTCATTTTTTTGTTTGTTTGTTTGTAAAATTAGAATGAAACAGTCTCTGTCTCATGGGTTCCTTGTGGGGATTAGATTGGATACCCATGCCAAGCATTTAGAATAGTGCCTGGCATTGGTAAGCACATAAATCTTAAAGGAAATATATTTTAAAAATTGAGTTTGACACTCTTCTGAAAAATGGTCCTTGATAGTCACCATTCATAGTCACCATTCACTAAAAGAAACAAGAAAAAGAGTAAAACATTTATTGGGGGAAAAGTATAAAGGTGCATGATGTACACATCCTCCTTCTCCCACCTAGACACACACACACACACACACACACACACACACACACACACACACACACACACTCTCTATCTCTCTCTCATTCTCTCTCTCTCTCTCTCTCTCTCTCTCTCTCTCTCTCTCTCTCTCTCAGTGTGTACTATTTGCCCACAGGCTCATCACCACGCTTCCCTCAAACTTGCCACTATCAGGGAGCAAGAAAGCATCCCAAGCCAGGATGCACATGGGAGCTACTCAGCAAGGAGTCATATAAAATAAATCCTAAGACCTCTTCTTCTACCCCAATTCACCACAGTACAAGAAAATCATTCCAGCCCAGTTTAGCTCATCCCCTGCCTTCCGGAAGTCACAGATGTAAGTCATCCCTGAACAATTAGAATTCAATCTGCTTCTAAAGACCTTCAAAGAAGGTCTATTCTGGGATTCAGTTTAATTCAGTTGGACAGATATTTAAGTGTTTATTATGAAAAGGCACTATACTAGGGCTAAGGTAAATTAAAAGATTAATAAATAATACTTGACTTCAAAGACTGTGTGGCTCTAGAATAAGGGATATAACAACAGGATGAAATATATGTTGAGAAAACACAAGCGAGGTGTTATGGAGAGGCTTTCTTTCCTGTTGCAGAGAGAGAAGGTAGGTTCTTCCTGAGTGGAGAACATGGGAGAAGCACATGCCCAGATAAAATCATAAAAGAGATAAAGGCACAGGGATCTAAAGATAGCATACAATGTGCAGGGAATAGTGGGATGACTGAAGCACTGAGTATTGAGAAAAAAGACTAGAAATATGAACTGGGACCAAATAATGGAGGACACAGAGTCCTTGCAAAGAAGCTTGAACTTCATGTTTTAGGCCATGAGAGTCACTGCAGGGTGTTAAGATGAGAAGAGACACAATACAGTCAGTTTAATGATACTCTTCCCTGGGAATTCTTCTTTACACATAAAACACCCCTTGTAAGCTAGAAGCTTGCACTCTTTAAGTTCTTAGTACAAATGGAAACCATTGCTTCTAATAACATCTCAACAATATTTCCCAGTTTTTATTCTCTGAAATTCATGGGAATAATGATAATCAATAGAGATGTATGGGATAATGATACAGAGAGAGAGTCAAAAAGATGTGACCCATTATCATCAAAGAAAACCACTAAATATTTTTGGTTAACCATCTCCAACCTCTGTCCTGATGATTTTGATCTTTTAACTAAACCAGAATTTCTTGGCATATTACTTGAAAACTCTTGTTTTTTGGTATATTGAAAAGCTTACAAAAGTAGAAAGATTGCCAGGGGCTGGGGGGAGGGGGAAAGGGGGAAATTGTTCAATGGATATAGCATTTCAGTTTTGCAAAATGAGAGAGTTCTGGATATCTGTTGCACAACAATGTGAATATACTTAATACCCCTGAACCATACGCTTTAAAATGTTTCAGATGGTGGATTTCATGTTATGTGTTTTTAACCACAATTTAAAATTTTTAAATTAAAAAAAAAATCATGTCTTACAGATAGGGCTCTGTGATTAAGTATGCTTGTGAAACATTCATGCTTATAATTCTGTTTTGGTGATTTAACAGTTCACAAAGGCTCTGAGAAGTCCTGCAATAAAGGAACCCATTTGATTTTGTTTTGTGCTAAATTTCCAAACGTAGTAGTACACAGTAGTTTTTCTCAAAACAGTTTTAGGAAATGCTTGTCTAGACCCCATGACTAGATAATAGTGAATGATTTGTTTTCTATTCTTTCTCGAATGCCATACGTGAAATTTACCAATTTTTTCTGCCGATTTTTTATAGCTTCTTCATTTTGGGAAAAACTCGTAACAGATATTCTCACTGACCCTAGTCTATCTAAGAAGTAATTGTTCTTCTTGCCTGAGTGTAGCATATCTTGAAACTGTGCTTACTGAGCTTAGAGAAATTGGAGTGGTAACATTTGCTTATTACTGAAAACACTTATTTAATGTTCCGTCAAGCATTTTTCATTGGCAGATATCTAGCTAGTTCCATCTAAAGTTGGCATGCCTGAAGGAGCCTCTTCGTTAATGATTATTACAGAAAAATAAAACAAACATAAAATCCCATCAAAGATTTTCTGACTTGGAGAAACCATACAGGAGATGTACAATAGCAAAATAATGTGGCAAAACTGCCCTGGTAAAAAGATTGGGAAACTAGAGTTCAGATGATGTTCACTGTTGATATTGTTCCTGACTTTTGTACTATTATGATCCAGATGTTGGAGGAAATGGGTGTGTGTAAATGACTTCCACTATTCTTTTTTGTTGAAGCATAGTCAGTTTACAATGTTGTATCAATTTCTGCTATACAGCATAATGTTTCAGTCATACATAGGGAAACCCAGGTAAATACTTAAAGGCTACTAATAAAGGAGCCTTACTGAGTTGCTGGCACCCTTTGGTATGTTGCTGCACAGTTAACTCTCAATTGTTAGTTTTAACTCTCATGCACAATAAAGTGCTCCCTGGGTGTAGCAGGAATGTCCCTGTGGAGATGGTGAGCACGGACTGAGGGTAGGGTGGTAACAGGACATCATTGACTGAGAACCAGATTAGGGGACCATAATCTGGTTAAAACAGTTTTGAGAGCTGTGCCGAGTGACTGAGGAAAGGACATATGTGTGCTGTGGTGGGAGGTTTCTCTCCACTGTTGAGAAGGACCACTTCCAAGGAAACCTGCCTGGGCTGGAGTCGGCACTGTGCTGGGCTTGGCTGGGGCTGGGCTTGGCTGCTGGCTCTGGCTCATGTGGTGGGGAAGGACTTCAGGCTGGAAGAAAGCTCCCAGAGCCCGTAGGTCCTTTATCTGAAATGAGAGGAAGCAGTGAGCTAACCCACATCTAGTCACCATATGTCCTTCCCAGCGAGCACTAACATAGGAGCACTAACAGTTTTCATCAAGGAGTTATTATTTTCCTCAGGCACTTAACTGTCTAAAGATCATTCTGAAGGGTCCCTTAGGGGCTCTTAGGTCTGCTAGTTCTACACCACCCCTGAACTAACCCGAGATTTTGAGGGGTCATCCTGAAGCTTCTTCCACTTCTGTTGATATTCAGCAGCCCTGGAGAGGGGAGAGGGGAATTTATTCACTTCCCAGACTTCCCGTGTCTGCCAAACCTGCAAAATTTTTGAGCCCTTCCAGCATCTATTTTCTGCTCCCAGCCACCACAGTATACCACACATGGACTAATGCTTCCTGTTTGTGTAGCTGTTTATTATTTTCTAGGACTTTCTTGTTGATCGTCTCATCAAAATTAATCTGTAAGGTTGGGAAAATAGGTTTCATTTCTTCTCATGCAGAACGGAAGATGGAAACTTTTGGATGAAGGTGATAATGTTTGGTATTTACTCATCACAGGTTTATACCAAATAAAATTTTGAAGCATTCTGTCAGGGAGACAAGTATGGAGAGAAGAAAGCATTGTAGGAGGGAAATTAGAGCCTTGGAGGAAGGCCAGCCCCACTGTGAATCCTGGTGTTCTGGGATCTGTGATTAACTGTTTAACCTCTCTGAGGCTCTATCCTTAACTATAAAATCAGAATAATGACTCTACCTCACTGAATTGTCCCAAAGATCAAATGAGATTACTAATATGCAAGTCATTTAGTTAGTACCAGATGTATAGCAGGTGCTCAACAAAGGATCGCCCTCTCCCCCTGCCACCTCCCCAATTTCCAAAAGGCATAAAGTGGAAAAACACTGAAATTAGTGCTTAGTTGTGCGTAGCTGGTTGCAGACAGCCCTGTTCAACTGCAGATGAAAAGTTATAGAGAAAATTCCCTTCTGTGAAATGGGAAAATGTATTTGAATTAGAAGAGAAAATAGACAACTCTACTTGGACAATTTGGAGTGGATTCTTCTCAGAAACTTTTTCAAGGATGTGTAATCGTGAGGTGTGAACATTTGTACTTATGCCCAACTGCCAACTTGAGAGTTGCTTCTTTGTACAGCTCTCCAAAGTGGGCTGTTTTGAATCACTTCGTTAGAAAGTTAAGTGTCTGCAAAAAAATAACAAATTATGGAACATATCCTGCTATTGTTCTACACATAGAGTGTCCCAAAGCTGAAATTATGGCCAGAACAAGGCCATGCATAAAACAGGTATTCTATATGCAAATAAGCTAACAGTAATGAAATCTTGAATAACCCGTGGGCAAAATCAGGAATTGCTATCAGTAGATTCTTGTGGCTGGCATTTAAATGAGAGTGGCTGAAGGTGAGGTGTTGGGAATTCTGATTTATTTAGAGAAGTGTAAGACTTACCCATTCATGAAATAAAGCACTAGTCCTGGCCTTTTACAGGGCCACTTATTGAGGGGGACACCAGGATGAAGCAAGGAAGCCTGCACTCTAGTCTCATTTCTGTCACTGGTCAGTTGTGTCACTTAGCCTTCCTAGGTGACATGATTCTCACCTATGAAATGCAGAGCTGTTCTGACACAGACATTCTACACTTCCATGGATAAGGCCCTTGAATAAGGACATACAAGGCCCTCCACCATCAGGCTCTCTGCTCATCATTCCTGCCTCCCCTCTGACTTTCCCTCAGCCGAGGCTCCAGCCACACAAAATTACTTACAGGTCTCCAGTACACCTGGATATGTATAAATGGCAGTTCAGAACCCAGAGACCAAGCTCCGTTAATTTTGTGGAGATCCATACTCTTTGCAAGGAGTCTCCTTGTTGTCTGAGGGAAAAGTTCTGGGCTCTTGTTATTTGTGCTTCGATCTATAAAGCATGGATGCCACCAGTGAGGAGCAGTGGGGACGGGGCATGGGAAGTCCCATGAGTACAGAAGAATGTGGAAAAGCAAATATGATTGGAGGTTGGGGATCAGAAAAGAGGATAAGGGCATGGGAGCTGGTGAGGGGCTAGTGTGTCCATGAAAGAGAGTATCACTGTGCATAATGGGAAGTTGAAATTCATAAGTGTCTCCTGAATACAAGATATAAGGCACCCGACTTCAAGCACTGAATGAAGAGCCACTGCTTATGAAGATAGATCATTTAGAAAGGATATCAGCTCAAAGACTAAGTGGTTGACCTTGCAGCCTAGGATGCGCCACTGTGTAGTAGCAGCTTCTGATGCCCTGTCCACGTCTGTAACTCTGCACACATCCACCCTTCTCACTCCAAAAGTGTGGGCTGCTGTGGGCTCACACTTGTACCCTTCACTAGAAAATTGCCTTTATTGGAGGGCAATAAGCCTGCCTGAATGGTTACATGCTTCCCTCCTCTCGGGGTGGTAACTGATGACTGATTGAGACAGGGGTACGAAAACCCAGCGTCTTTTCTGCAGGGTGAAAGAACCCTGTAGTGCCTGCTGTTTTCACTCTAGAGCTCCCCAGGTGACCAGGTCGAGGTTACATTTCAGTTGAACTACATCCTTATTTTCTCTCTCTCCCCGCATCTCCCTCTTTCCTCACTTCCTTACAAGTTTGTCTCTTAAGAACGAACATGCCTCATAAATCACTTGCAAAATTACTTGGCTCAGGCTCTGCTGCTAGGGACTCAATCTAAGCCACACCAGGTCATCTGGAAACCCTCTCCTGGAGCCAGACTTTCCTGATTAAGGGGCTTTGGAGGGTTGCTGCCAGTGATGTATTTGCCCAGATGGAGGAGCCTCTTTCAAGCCACTCTTCTCACCCAGAATAGATGTCCTGTCAATGGCGTGGTCAGCAAAGCTCTCCTTTAAATTGCATCTGTCCATTTAGTCTCTTAGGTGTTTACACTCCTGTGATCCTCTCTCTGCTGCAATGTGTGTCATAGGCAGAATGAATCAGTCATTCTTCGCAAATGGGGATAAAAGAGGATCCTGCCTTTCTTGTTCCTTCTCCCTGCCACCCTCTCAAACCCAAAAACAGCAGTTGTTTGCATCTCATGAACACTGAACAGATTTAAGATCCAAAAGGCAGCTGACAGCTTGCCCAGTGTGCCATCTGCCATCTTTCCCACCCCAGGTATGTCCCCTCTTGACGGGCAGCTCATGAGCTGGCTGTGGTCCAAGCTGAGGAATGGAGAAGATCTGGAAGACATGCTCAGCTCATTCTTCACAGAGCCAAGTCTCCATCCGGGTTTTAGTTTGTTGGACGGTGTTTATTACCTGCCCATAGGGAAATGTACATGGAATACAGGAAGCACATTGGATGCACTTTGAGTCCTGATGATCTGGATACATGTGGAACCACAGGGATACTTTCAACCTCGGTTTTACAGAGAGATTGAAGTGATCGCAGAATTGAGGTGTTGACTTCAAAGAGGTGGAAGTCATTAAATTCTGTGAAAATGTGCTCACTGTGATCAAAACAAAAGCGTGGGACATCTCCACCATCTGATCAAAGGACAGGAACCAGTCGTTTGTTCTCACTCTTACTCCTGATTGGTTTTGGAAGATTGATTCTGCTCCCTTAGATGCCCTTCTTATCCTAAAGTAGGATGGAAAACAATCTCCGGTAAGTGGTGATGCTTAATTAATTGTTGATAAACTGTTCTTGGCTGAGATTAAGCTGAAAAAGTCTGAATCACTATAACTGCCACTCTAATTTACCATTTCATACATTTTATGTTCAGTTGTAATGGCCTTTCTTAACTAAAGAACAAGGTTTTAAAATTGATGATCCACAGACTTTTTTTGTTTGGTTTTGTTTTTTAATTGTAGTATAGTCAGTTTATAATGTTGTGTCATTTTCTGGTGTGCAATATAATAGTTCAGTCATACATATAGATACATACATTTGTTTTCATATTTTTTTCATTATAGGTTACTACAAGATATTGAATATAGTTCCCTGTGCTATACAGTATGAACTTGTTTGTCTGTTTTGTATATAGTACTTAGTACCTGCAAATCTCGAACTCCCAATTTATCCCTTCTTACCCTCTTCTGCCACTGGTAACCATAAGTTTGTTTTTTATGTCTGTGAGTCTGTTTCTGTTTTGTAAATAAGTTCATTTGTCTTTTTTTTTTTTTTTGATTCCACATATAAGTGATGTCATATGGTATTTTTCTTTCTCTTTCTGGCCTACTTCACTTATGATGACAATCTCCAGGTCCATCTATGTTGCTGCAAATGGCATTATTTTATTCTTTTTTAAAGCTGAGTAGTATTCCATTATATGAATATACTACAGATTCTTTATCTAGTCATCTATTGATGGACATTTAAGTTGTTTCCATGTCTTGTAAATAGTGCTGCTATGAACATTGGGGATGCATGTATCTTTTCAAATTAGAGTTCCCTCTGGATATATACCCAGGAGTGGAATGGTAAGTCTATTTTCAGTCTTTTGAGAAATCTCCATGCTGTTTTCCACAATGGCTGCATCAAACTGCATTCCCACCAACAGTAGGAGGGTTCCCTTTTCTCCACATCCTCTGTAGCATTATTTGTAGACTTTGGAATGATGGCCATTCTGACTGGTGTGAGGTGATACCTAATTGTAGTTTTGATTTGCATTTCTCTGATAATTAGTGATACTGAGCATTTTTTTCATGTGCCTATTGGCCATTTGTATGTCTTCATTGGAGAATTGCTTGTTTAGGTCTTCTGCCCATTTTTGGATTGGGTTGTTTGTTTTTTTCTTATTAAGTCATGTGAGCTGTTTATATATTCTGGAGATTAAGCCCTTGTCAGTCTCACTTTTTGCAAATATTTTCTCTTATTCCATAGGTTGTCTTTTTGTTTTTCTTATGGTTTCCTTTGCTATGCAAAAGCTTATAAGTTTAATTGGGTCTCGTTTGATATTTTTGCTTTTATTTCTGTTGCCTGGGTATACTGCCCTAGGAGAACATTGCTAAGATTTATGTCAGATCATGTTTTGCCTATGTTTTCTTCTAAAAGGGTTATAGTGTCTTGTCTTATGTTTAAGTCTTTAAACCATTTTGAGTTTACTTTATATATTCTTGCCTCCTTTTTTAAAGATTAATTAACCAAAAGTTTTTGGGTTTATTTCTGGGCTCTCTATTCTGTACCATTGATCTATATGTCTGTTTTTGTATCAATACTATGCAGTTTTTACTACTGTAGCTCTGTAGTATTGTCTGAAGTCTGGGAGGGTTATTCCTCCAGCTTCATTGTTTTTCTTCAGTATTGCTTTGGCAGTTCTGGGTCTTTTGTGATTCCATGTAAATTTTAGGATTATTTGTTCAGTTCTGTGAAAAATGTCCTGGGTAATTTGATTGGGATCACATTAAATCTGTAGATTGCTTTGGGTAATATGGCCATTTTAACAATATTAATTCTTCCAATCCAAAAACATGGGGTATCTTTCCATTTCTTTAAGTCATCTAATTTCCTTAGTCAATGTTTTGTAGTTCTCCGTGTATAAGTCTTTCACTTCCTTGAGATTTACTCCTAAGTATTTTATTTTTTTGGATGAGATTTTAAAAGGAATTGTTTCTATGCTTTCCTTTTCTGATATTTCACTGTTAGTGTAAATAAATACAACTGGTTTCTGTATGTTAATCTTGTATCCTGCTATCTTGCCGAATTCTTTTATCAGCTCTAGTAGTTTTTATGTGGAGCCTTTAGGGTTTTCTATATATATCATGTCATCTGCATATAGTGACAAGTTTACCTCTTCTTTTCCAGTTTGGATCCCCTTTATTTCTTTTTCTTGTCTGGATGCCCACTCTCACCACTTCTATTCACTATAGTATTGGATCCACAGACTTTTAAAGCTATCCAGAATTTTTTTTACTATTTGTCTCCCCTCAAAAGGTATATCATGTAAAGGAGACGTAGAAGTAAAATGTGGATGAGATACTCTTGACACATTTTGAAATATTTGTAGTTCTTCCATGTAATTTAGTAAATTCTTAAACTTGATATTTTAGGCATGCAGTCATTTTACATAAGATATTGATTCAAGTAAATGAGAAGAGTTGGTCCATGTGGCAACTTTATTGATATGTTTTTACATGGAATCCTTGTGATTTTCAAATCTTATTAATTATAATAGGCCTGGAGATGAGAAGTTTTAATTCTTTTCCCCCTTCCACTCCTTCAGTGGTTTGGGGCTCTAAAAGTTCTTATGTCCTTTCTCTATTAAGAAAACTCATCTAGTTGTGATGAGTTCTTCCATCAGGTTTTGAATGGTACCACTGGCTCTGAATTGTTAAGGAAAGCAGGACTGAGCAGACAGGTACTAGTGACATCGGAGGTCTCAAAGCTCACCCCCCACCTTACTCACCCCAACTTCACATAGAGACACCTTCCCTCCTTCACTCCATCTCTCGGAGCATGGACATCCCTGGACCAAAGAGCTGGGGGTAAAGCATGATGGGAGAGGGGCAAGGCTAAAAGCTCTGGGGTCCACAGGCAGTGTGCTCCTGTTGATCTCCTTGGCTTCTTGATTCCTTTTGGACTTACCTTCTTGAAGTCTCTCTTCTCTTCTCTTCTGAAGCAGATGATGCAGAGGATTTAAGACCCCTCACGTGTAGAAGGGGTCTCCAGAGGTGAAAATGGGGTTGTAAGCAGTGGAATGAAGGCCTGATGATAAGGTCTTTTTTTGTAACACATTTTTTAATAGACAATTCATTCATGTGATTTAAACATCATGAAGACAATGTAAACTGTGTCTCCCATGTCTGATTCCCATCTTCTCAGTTCCTAGCTGTGATGTTGACTTTTGCACTAAGAGAGATAGGGTTTATCGTGCAAAGGCAGTATCTTGACTTCTCATTTCATGGAACGTTCTTTTTAAAAAAATTCAAAATGATGATGATCGGATGTTTTAATTTTCTTGGAACTACAAGTATAGTGAATGATATAATGTAATTCTAAATATTAGACCATCCTTTCATCATTATTCCTTAATATACTGTTGGATTCCATTTACTAATATTTTATTTAGGATTTTTACATTGACATCCATAGGTGATATTGATCTATTGATCTACAGTTTGGGAATTTTTTGTGTGTACTCTTTTTTTTTTATCATATTTATATACTAATATTATACTTACTGTATTAAGAGAATTTAGAAATGTTCTTTTTATTGTCTTCCCCTGGAACAGCTTAAATAGCATTGCAATTATATTCCTTTTAAAGGTTTGGTGAAGTGTTCCTGTGGAAGCATCTTGGGGATTTGGGAAGATCCCTTTGATAGCTTCCTGTATTTCATATATGAAAAATAGACACTGTAGATTTTCTATCTTTTTTTTAATTGATGGCAGAAAGGGGCAAGGGTAATCATGCATGCTAACTGAGATTCACAAACCTACAGCTCTCTTCTTGGCTGCCACAAAGGCAGGCGGCTTCCTGTATATGTGGCTAGTCTCCATGCTTTGTCCTGTAGTTCGTTCTCCTTTGCTTCTCTGAAATAAACCAGGTGAGCTCCTTCCCACTGTGGCAGGCAGGGTCCCCTTGGAATGGGCCCTTTGACTTCAGAAAGTGTGTTTTTGTCATTATTTTCGGAGACCTCCCACAGCCAAAAGTTCTTATCATAGAAATCTCTGCTTGGCTTCTCTCCAGTTTCCTCCAGGCAGCTCCTGAGTGAACTTGATTGCTTTTGGCAACCCCTACAAAGATTTTAGAATTTCTTCTCCTAATTTTGCCAAAAATTGAGTGCAATTTTGGATGATTTTCAAGAGTAGAAAGGGAAAATTCTAAGTGACATGACCATGTACGTACCAAAACTCCCTGTGGACCTTTAGGGAACAATGCTATTTTCTTTGATGTACTTTCCTTGGAAGAGTGGTCAGTATAAAAGAGCCAAGAAGGCTGTCACCCTGCTTTTCATCTGGTCGGCTTAAGGTTTGGATCCTGGGACATTTTCTTTTCAGCATAGGGAATGATGGCACGATCTCTCTCTCTCACCTCCAGAGCCTGACTAAGAATCTGAAAGATCCAAGACCTGAACTGTAACCTACGCTTTCATCTCCTCAGGGGGGTGTCAGATGGTCAAGGGAAGAGAGAAAGTCCATCTGACCATGACAAGAGGTCCAGCTGATTGGGCTGCATAGGGTGTCAAGACACATGGCAACAGATTGCAGGGTAGTTCCAGTAGGAGTGTGGTATCAGGGAGCCCCAGCTGCATTGAAGCAGTGTGTTGAGAGTCCAGAGCATGCAGCAAAGTTCCAGGCAGGCAGCAAAGTCTGCCAGCACTTAGCAGGATCCAGGGTCTCCACTGAGGATGAGTGGCAGCTGGGAAAATGTTCTGAGTTTTTGGGAGACTGGATTTAAGGCAGAGAGATCAATGCCGTATAACCAGGGCTGGCTTCCTGGGCACACAGCACAGTGTGCAGTCACAGTGTTCACGTTTGGAAGGGGCCCCACATAGTTTACTGCTATATTGTCACTGTCTTGAAATCCTTTGTACTTTCTGAACAAGGGTCCCTGAATGTTCACTTGCACTGTGCTCCGCAAATTCCACAGCAGGTGCTGCATGTAACTCAGGATAGAGCCCAGGGTCTATTCATCCTTTTTATTTCAGTTCAAATCCTCAACTACATCCTCTCTTACCTTTGTGCCCTCACCATCTAGTGTGCCTCAGTAAATGTTTAATAAATCAGTTTAATGGTCACCAGAGTAGGGGCACAAGGTCCAGATAATTGCCCTTGGGCTCTTTCATCCCCACATGTCAGTAGTAAGATGGAACTCAGAACCTGAGGTGGGAATAAACCACAGGTTACTCAACTCTAGGCATTGAGAAGGGTGAGGATAGGGAAGCTGGCCTGTTGAAGACCATAGATGATGATGTAACGTAGCACCATGTATGTGACATATGTGGTACCATAGTACCATGACAAATATCCTGCTCCCCAAATCCAGGTAGATATAACCCTCTGGTCCACTGGGATAATTTGGAGATGAGCAGTTTTTGTGGAGGATCAGCTCACTCTTACTTTCCATGTGGTTGTGTGCACATAGTTGTGCAGTTTACAGCTTCCTCACTGCTGATGCCCTAAGCTTTTTCTTTTCCTGCCACCCCTCACACTGTGGCCCAGAATATTAATATATGCTTCTCAGGAGAGTCTTTAAAAAAAAAGTGTGCACCACCCTACAAGAGAGTGTGGGGGCTGGAGAAGGACTTGCACCAAGAGCTTGGTGTCTGCCTCATCACCAAGCCCTGGTTAGGAGGTTTTGTAGCTAATCTTCAGATAGTGTCTACGATTTTATGATCAGTCCCACTTTTAACCTTTCTACCAGTCTACTTTCTTTTTCTTGAGAAACTAGGCATTCCTGCCTATCCTTCTTCTCTTAATTATTTTACCCCCTAAATGAGTGATCAACATTCCCTCATCCTTTTAGGGATTTCCTTTTGCTTCTAAACTACCAAGCGACTTTTACGTGGAAGCTCACCCCAGTAGAGTGATAAGAGATTTACAAATAAATAATGATTCCTCTCCAGAGAAATCAGAGGGTGTGGCAGACACATGGGGACATTAATTCTGCTTGACCTCTGGCAGAATATCTGAAAATCAGCCCCTGCATACTCAGATCCAAGAATTCCCCCTGGTCACATTAGGCAGCCTTAAAAAAAAAATTTTTTTTTTTTGAGTTCTCCACTCTCCACCAGGTTCATAGAAAACCACAAAAGGGCCTAAAGACCTAAAGCCACTAAAATAAAAAAAATAATTCTCCATATGTTTAAGACGTAATAGCAATGACCAGAAAAACAAGCGGGGAAAAACTGAATGTTTTGCCAAAAATCCTGCTCTAATTCTTTTTCCAGATAGAATAATGTATAATATAAAAAACTGAGCCTCTTCTATCTAAGCACTACTCTCTGGAATTCACTGTCTCCTCCTCTCACATGTTTCCTTTTGGGGTCCCACCTCCTATTTTAAGGCATTTGTATGGAGCTGCAGTTTAAATAGCCACAGCCATCCATACTTGGTCCTCTTCATGCCTCGTCCTACTGCTCCGTGTGGGTGACCCCTCCAGGGTTTGCAGAACTTACATAAGAGTTCGTTTACATGCTGAGTTCATTTGGAACTCGTTCCTGTTAAGATTGGTATCTAAATCCCAGGGGCCCTGGATTTATGCCTGTGGGTGCTCAGATCCAAGAAAGCAGACCCCAGAGAGCAGGGCCCAGGGCTTCACTCCAGCTGTGGCTCTGGAAGATAACCTAGGGTTTAGATTGCACCAGAGACTCAGATATGCAGCACTGGTGTTTCATTTCTATCCTGACTTCATAGATTTACCTTTTACATCAGCAGTCCGTTAGCTAGGAATTCTGGCAGAACTCTACTTCCCCTACGGAATATACAGCTGGGGGGCAGTGGGATAGAAAAATGATCCCTTCCAGCCAAACTTTCAGTGATCTGTAGTGTGTGCGCAGGTATACATCTCCTCTTGTAGATCACGGTATGTTCTAGCTGCTTTATATTTACGTTCTTTTCTAGGTATTTTCATTTAGAGGCAAAAATGAGGAAAAGTATAGAATTATAATTCTTTTACATTTAAAAGTGATTTCCATTGTAGTCTGTGTTTGTATCATCCAAATTAAACACTTTAATACTCTGTCCAAAATAATCAATAAAAAGTTTTCCCATCCAAATTAAAATAACCAGCACAGAACACAAAATACAAAGTTTCCAATTAAAAATTTTTTTTTGCTTACCAATTTACAATCCACAATTTTACTCTCACATTTTTAACAAATATTCTCATTCAAAAGTCATACAAAAATTAGGTCTATATTCTAAGAAGACATGTGTTTATGTGTGTGCCAGTGTTGGACTGCTTGTGTGGTCAAAAGTAACTGGATTTGAATGTTTCTTTCCTTCCTTTTGTATGTGCTGATTCAGCAGGATTTAATTTATTTTAAAACAATTAAAAATTCTTTTTTTGTCCTAGCATAAGTTCTAAACCAACAGATGAGAACTATAGGAACACTTGAATAACCATGACACAATGCATTGGATTTTATTTCTAAATATTGCTTTTGCATTTAATGTTTGGTTAAGTAACTGTTTCCCTTTTCTTATTTACAAGAAGTTAACAGGAAACAGCCTCAAAGTTCCTATAATAGAAACAGGATAGTAACATTCTTGAATCTGGACCTTCCCTGGGCAAAGAGGAGACTGACTTGCCCCAAATTGTTTACTGACTCATTTTTGGGACAATGTTTCAGCTGCCAACTGGTTATCTCTGAAATGGATTCATTTAGAGCATGCCTGAACCTAGAGCATGATCAGACCCTAGACCATACTGAATTTACCAAAGAAATGGTACCTTATGAGGAGTATTGGGCAATAGCTCTGTCTTCAGGCTTTGCCTGGCATATGCTAACTCTTGTGTTGGCTGCGCTTTCCATTTGGAACCTCATCCAGTTAGCGCAGAAGAGCTTAATAAATATTGTATAATAATAAATATTCAAGATATGGTTCTGGTTCTTATGTAAATTCTATGAAAATCTATTCTGCTTTCACATTCATTTTTAACTACCATATCCACTAATTTAAAGGGTGTATGACTTGTGAGAGCCCTCAAATTTCTTACTTTCCAATTTAAAATGACTATATCTTAACCTACCCTCTATCCCTTCCTTTTCTGTCTTACAGGATGATGTAGATTTCACCTGTTCCCTCCATTTGCATCATTAGTCCTGCCTCTTTGAGGCCCTTCATCCATCCATCATCACTCTTTCACCCCTCCTTCCCACCAGATCCTTCTCCTGAGTCTGTGAAGAGGGGCAAATCTCACTAATCCTAAAAGACAAAGCATCAAACCTTCACTTTCTCCTTTAAGCAATTCTTTATTGCTTATTTATTTATTCTTCAACTATATTAAAAAAGTAATATATGTGCACTGCTGCACTTCACTTTCCACATGCTCTTTAACCCTTTATAGTTGTCTACTGTTCCAACTATGTCCTAGATTCCCAAAGGTTACCAATGACCTTCTTAAAAACCCTCCCAAGTCTTGGTACTTATCCTCCCCAGTCTCTGCAGAATCTGACCCCTACTTTCGTGGAATGTGCTCCACCTTGGACACAGGGCTTTCTCAGGTCTCCTTGGCCTTCTTTGATTGCTCCTTCCCCATCTTCTCTTCTTCCCTCACCTGCACCTCCAAGAGTGGGTGGGATTTTTGATTTTTGGTTCACCTCTTCTTCCCTAAAGCTCCCTACCTCTGAAATACACCCAGTAGCAGAGTTTTAGTATCTCCTCCATGTGATGACCTTCTGATCTAGCTCTCAGGAGCCATCTCCTCTCTCTGGAGCTCTTGCATTTCAAGAGACTGCTGGCCTTTTTTACCTGGCTGTTCTCCAGGCACCTTCAAAACTGAACCCACCAACCAACTCATCAGACCAAGTTGGCTGCTCCTGCCATGTTCTTACTCCTGCGGATGCCCCCACCCTTCAGTCTTGGAGTCACTGGGATCAGCATTGACTCCTCCCTCTTCCTTAACCTCAGTGTCAAGTTAATTTTCAGAGGCTAATGATTTTACTTCTGCAATAATTCTTGCAACTGTCTTTTGTTCTTTGTTCTTATCACCGTCATCCAAGTTCAGCCCCTTTCAGCTTCTCTCCTGGGCTATCACAGTCATCGCCTGAGTAATCTCTCCTGGTCTCTTCTCTACAGTATCCATAGAGATCGGTGCTATCCAATAGGGAGCCACTACTCACAGGGGGCTACTGAGCACTGGAAACGTGGCTAGTCCCAACTGAGATATGCAGTAAGGGTAATACATACTGCATTGATATTGACTTCATACTGATATTGAATACTTAATACTGAAAGAATAATGTAAAATATCTCAATAATAATTTAAATTTTGATTACATGTTGAAATGATATGATATTCTGATATATATTAAAATTAATTTCATATTTTCATGCAAACTAGAAAATTTTAAATTGCACATATGATCTTAAATATATTTCTGTTAGGTAGCACTGCTATAGCATATAGTGAGGCTTGTATTATTTTGCTCAACAAATTTAACAGCTTCTCATTATCATGAAATGATATAGACAATAGTAGCTATAATTGGTATCAATTATTTTACAAAATGCTTTCACATAAGTGCCTCCTGTAGTATCACATCTGAATCTTTTAGTTCAGCATCCATGCCCTGAACCATCTGGTCCCAGCCTGTATTTCCCACGCATTCATTCACTCATGCAACAGATAGGCACCATCCCCCTCTGTTGCTTGCTTATACCCTCCATGCCTCAAAACCTTGCCTGCCACATATTCCTCATTCATCCTCTTGTGTTCCCATCCCTCTTTGTTTATAATATTTTCCCTGCTTAGAACTCCTTTCTTATTTTCACATGTCCATATCCCACTATAAATAAAATCTTCCCTGCTTCTTCCATGCCCCCCCAGTTCCTTTATGCAGACTGCTCCATGATCCTCAAAAAGATCATATTTGCTTGGTCCGTTTGTCTTTCCAAATCCATAGCAAGAGGCAGAAGCCAAGATTCCAGGTGGTTTCCCAATATGTCCCCCTGTTTCCGTTGTACTTCTCTCTCTCCTAAAGTGTTTCTCTGGTTCAAACATCTCCTCCTCAGGGAAGGCTAATCTCTTCCTCTTCTACCCCCACCAGCCAGCTAGTCACTATCTTCTTTGGATTTTCATGGCACTTTTATTTAAGCAGTGTTTCACTTCCTTTTGTTCTCAGTACACGCCAGACACTCCATGTACATTATCTCATTTAAACCTCACTTATTTCTTCACTTTAGGATGATAAACTAATCATCTGAAATCACATAGCTGGACTCATAAGTAGAGGAACCATAGTTCTAAACTTGCTGGTTGCAGAGTCTGTGTTTAGCCATTAACTCGTGTTACTTCAGCTTAAATGTAATTGAATACATGCCCTTGAGCACGTATCTCATCATCACTACTGGTGGACAGGGGCAGTGCCTGCCCTCTGGGCCAGCGTGGAGCAGTCCGTTCAGAATGTGAATACAAAGCATTCCTGGAAAGGGAAGGAGGGGAAACCTAGAAAAATTTTAGTCTCAGTTCTTATAAACTTTCCAGTTCTTATGCGCTATCCCAAGTTATTTTTCAGACATCATCTGCCCCTTGATGACTTAAAAGTAAAGGCGTATGCAAAGAACAAAGTCCCTTTTGTTCACTCCATTATTCCTGCTCTAAACATCTCTCAGTCTCCCTGGAACCTGGAGAAATCATCCCGCAGACTGTTTTGTGACTAGAGACCCTGGTTGTTACTGGTGATTTGCCGGGTAGCCTAGGTGCCAGGGGTGTGAGAATGGAAGAGTAGATGATCTGATTACCATTCTTATAGTCATCAAGTATGATCGACAGGGGGAAAAACAAAAGCAGTCTTCCCACAGCATGTTTTATGCGTTTACAAGGTTTACTTATGTGTCAGAACAAAACATTGCTAATTCATTTCATAAAGAAGATTCATAGGTTTCAAGCCCCAAAAGTAAAATTTCCTTTTGAACATTATTAATAGAAAACACACACACATGCATAATGTAAAGGTAGCTCTGTACATGGTAGAACAACAATAAAGCCAACAGGAAGCCACGTTAGAAGGCTTTGTCTTCATCTATGAGCATGAGCAGATCTGCCACTTTGAGTAAACAACCTATGATACGCATTTTTGAGGTGAAATCTCATTTCTCTTATTCTGCTGTTACTATGGTTACCATCCTACAGAATTCCTGCACACACCAATAAAAAAGGGGGAAAAGGAAAGCACAGACATAAATTTCAATATTAGCATCCTTCCCTAAGTGTGCAAAACTGAATACAGGATAGGCTGCGGTGCGGAAAGTGCTGGTCATTCCTCCCTCCAGTGGCACCCACTGCTGGGAACCTGCCGGGACCCTGCTCAGACATCTCTTGGCTCCAATGTCCCAGTGTTGCCATCTCCACTGCCACTGTGCCAGGGTGGAGAGTCTCATTTTGATAGCATAGTCTGGACCCCTGAATCACAGAGTCATAACCTGTTGCAGACTGGCACAGAAGCCATGTGAGAAGCCAGGATCCGGATTTTAAGGAAGTCAGAAAAACTAGGCATGGGGGGTGAGGCAAGTGTAGGTGCCCAAAGTCCAAATGATTTTTGCCAAGTCTCTTTTTTTTACGGCAGATGTAGCTTTGATTCTCAGTTTTCTAAACTCTAACGGGAGGACAAAAATAATAATAATACTTGCCCCATAGAGTTTTTGTGAGGATTAAACAAATCACTGTGGATGTATTTTGTGAACTCACAGTAGTATAAAATGCAGCTTTTCATCATTGTGGTTATGGGTATATCTATGACAACAAAATCAACCACGACCTCCATTACTGGAAAGAAATCCCCATGTGTTCTGTCAGACCATCAGGCCCTGAGGCCTCCTTGTCACCCACTCCTATTCCTTATTCCAGATCTCCTTTCTTTCTGTAGAAGATAATTGGTCCAAAATCTTTTAATCTGAAATGAATTTTAATCCTCATTTGTTGCATTCGCTTATGCTTCACTCTCTGAACATGGAAACAATTTTTAATAAAATTTTCTTTTCCCTGGGCAATAAGAATGCTTAGAAATGCCAGGTCTTAGGATGAAAATGGGTCCACAATCAATTCTAAGCTAACAACAGAACATTTAAGTACATTTGTAAATGGAAAGGTGTATTCATCTGTTTCTCCTTTGAGGACTAGTTCCAAAAATGTTCAATGAGTTTCCTTCCATGAGGACAGTGGGTATAAGATTTGGGCATTCTGGGTACGGTAACTCATGGAAGCTCAAATGAAGTGGAGGAGGAATGAAAGTCATCTTTTACTCTGAAAGTGATGGCAGAAAACATGGCTAGAAAGATTTTTTTTTTAATTGCCTTACCTTATCCCTGAGGGGAGTAGTGTCATCTTAACCACTTTGTGAGGAAAAGAATACAAGGATGCAAGTCAGGAGACTTGGAATCCAGTCTCCCCTTTGCCATCAACTTAATGGGTGATCTCAGGAAAACCATGTAATCCTTGTTTACCTGTTTCCTCATTTGCAAAATGAATCGAAACTTCCCTACTCATCTTAGCAGAGTTCTTGCTATAAAATGAAGTGATTGATAATCAATGTGCTTTCAAAATAATTTTTTTAAACATCCCGAACCTGCACTGTTTACATTTTTGTTCGTATTTGCTCTTAAGAGAAGAAACTTGTTAAGGTTACAATGAAGCATGACCCACTTGTTACTATCCTTTAAGCAACTACCTTAGTATCACCCTGGCAGGCCTTGGAAAGTTCTTCCACCAGCCAGTCTCACTGGCTTCTCGGCTTTTGGAGAAAGGCCTTCAAGAGAATGAGGGAATTCTTTGTATTTGTGTTAGCTTTCAGCGCACCAATGTTGTATCATTAATTACAGGATGTTTCCCCTCCCCAAAGAGGCCTGGTGAGTAGTAATAAGATGAATTAGCTCAATCTGCTACGTTAATTTCTTTTTATTGGGAGGTTTAAATCATTAAACTAATGATCTCATCCATATTTTGAAGCAAGATAATAAACCGCATGCAGTTATAATCACATTTAACCCCCAAACAATACAGAATTTGGTAAATTGCCTTAAGAGATCCCAGTATATTTTAATAGTGCTTTCTTAATAGTGGAAGGAAAAAGAAAATACTGCTGGAAATAAAGAAAATAACAAAATGAACCAACAGATTAGAGATGTTTTACAACTTTTATTTTTCCAAATGTGGTAAATGTATTATTCTGTTAAAGAATTCTTTAACAGGGGGGAGGGTGTAGCTCAAATGGTAGAGTGTGTGCTTAGCATGCACGAGGTCCTGGGTTTAAGCCCCAGGACCTCCTCTAAAAATAAAATAAATAAAAACCTAAGTCCACACACACACACACACAAAATAAATAAATAATTTAATTTAATTCAAAGTTTAAAAAAAATTCTTTTTTTAAAAAAAAGAATTCTTTAACAGAATAATGGAGCATTGAATCCTAATAATGAGCACAGCACAGGTGGATGGGTAAACATTGGCTGTATATCATCCCTGATTGGATGGCTGTTTCCATGGACTGATTCAGTCCAAGAAGAAATGGGAATGTGGGTAGATACTGGTGCCTCAGAGATCCCACAGGTGACCATAAGTCTTTGTGACAAGGTTCTTGAGGTTTGTCCTTTTAAGAGATAGTTGAGGGGGCTCTATAGATTCTTGCAATCTATTTCAGCAGCCTGCTGATTTTATCAGTATCTTTGGGATCCCTTCTCATTAAATGGAAATCAATACTAGATATTTGGAAAAATAAAATAGAAAGAGTTTGCTACAGCCTAATTTGCGATTTTGTAAAGTATTTCTTACTTTACGAGTTTTGCTTTATAAAGCCAAAAGTGTGTTAACTTCTTACCTTTATGAAGGTTAACAAAAAGATAATTGGTGAAACTATATATCTAATATATATTAAAATATATTTATATTTATATACAATTACAATTTCGTTACTGAGCCTTTTGTAGGTTTATAGAGGATGAGTTCCTTGCAGGTTTTGTGCTATCTCTTAAATCCTCCACCTTCTCTCTTTCCTTTTTACTTCTGGGCTGCCTGGGGCTTTCATCCTCTCTCACCTGCACCATTGTAATTAGCCCGCTTTGGTCCCCCTGCCTCACGTCTTTCCCTCTTCCACACCTTTTTCTCCCCAGGGAAGACTGAGTGACTTTTCTACACACGAATCAGATCATTCACCAGCCTGAAATTCTTGAGCAAATCCCTGCCCGTGGAATAAACCCTCTCTTCTGTTCATACATGACTGTGTGCAGTTGTCTGAACATTCTGTGCTCCTTTATGTCTCCCAGCCTCCTCTCCCAGGGATATTCCTGTTGACCTTCCAAGTGCCTTGTCATCCTTCAAGTGTCACATGTCCCTTAGATGCCCTCTCAAACCTGCCCCACCTAACCCTAAACCTCCAGAGGCTTTATCCTCTAGCTTACCTGGTGTATACCTTGGTATATACTCTTGTCATTTTATATAGAAACTTTGTATTTATCTCCTGGCCTCCTCATCTTTATCATTAATACACCTCCAGGGTTTATCACAGCATCTGGCCAAAGTGCTCAGTAAATGTGTACTGATTGAAATAAGGAAAGACTAAAGAGAGGAACATACTTCTTCATTTGGTGCATCCTTATGAATTTCAAATATTATTCCTTGGTTAATCATACATATACTTGCAGAGACTCCTTACAAAATTATAAGCCAATACCCTACACCACTTTAATGCTGTTTTTCTTTCAACAACATTCATTCTACTAATTTAAAAGCTATTAAGTAAGATGAAGCCTTCAAAACCAGTCAACTAAACTGCTCCAGTCACTTGGGAGCAGTTAGTGCTCTGTACAATTGCTAATGTGGTTTAAACTGAAAGCAAACTTTTTTAGAAGTGAAGTTAAGAGCAAAAAAAGATGTTAATAAAATTTGGAGCTCCATCTAAATGAAATTTTTGGCATGTGGTTTTATATGTTGTGAACTGTAGAACTGAAGATACGCTCCATCCCCTAAACATAACGGCAAGTCATACCAACAAGCCACTCACTCCTTCTCTTCTGGGGGCTTGGGAGCTCTATTTCCCAGGCTCTGCTTCTCTCTGAAGTCCACCATAAAGGACCATGAGTTCAGAGGTTCTAGGCCGGGTGCCCTGATACAGCCTAGGGCTCAGGTATGTTAAAAGAAATGAAACAGAGGGAAGAGGAAAGGTTGTAACTCAAGGAAAATCTCAAAGAAAACCAAATTTATTCCACGGCTCTGTCTAGACTCTGCTATTGAATTAGCTATAGCATAGCTGATTTGATGGTTGTTGTCCTTTGTCTTGTCTTTTCTTTTCTTTTTCTGGCTGTAATAACTGGATTTCTGAACAATAAATTAGATCAATTGTACTGTGCTGTGGATCGAATTAACTGAAAGGACTTTAAAATAAACAGATTGTGGTCTGCTTATTGTAAATGCATTTCGTCAAAGGGGTGGAAATTAGATTTCTAAAGATACTGATAAAGAAAATGATCCAGTGAAAATATACATGAATCATCAAACCTTCACATTATCATTATTGAGATTTTATGAATATTGAAACAGTTAATTCAGAATTGTTCATGTCCACAAGAACTGTAGATCTGGTTTTCTAACTGTATAGCACATTACTTTCTGTGTTGTATATGAAATATAATAGTGCAAAACACAGTTTATTTGCTAACACCTGAACTAGTTAAAATTTTTTGTCTTTGTCTCATGGTTTGGAATTTGGAAATAAGTTCCACTTTTACCTAAAAAGTTTTTAAAGCTTCTTGAAAGAGATAACGCTTACCTCCAAATTAAGAAGAAAATGGTATTATACTCTTCTTACCTGAAGTCAAAAAGATGTTCAGGAAAAGACCACAGAAACAGTGTCTGTGTGTTGGCTAAGCCATCTTCCTAGTGGGTACTTACAAAGCTCTTGACTCTGATGATGTGAATGATTACTGTCCACGTTAAGATTACAGAAGATGTACCTGTTGTCCAGGGTGGATCCAGGTTGCTGTGCTCTACCTGCCCCACTCACACACATCGCCTCCTGAGGTATTTGGGTGTGCTCCTTACAACGAAGGTGAAATGCACGAATGTAGTGTTAACTTGTCTAAAACTGCTTTTCTAACCCTTACAACTCAAATGGTTTCTAATAGCATTTATTTTTTTTAATGTTGGTATTGTTACGGCATAAATATTATTTCTTATCGTTTATTCAACTCTATTTCATACTGACTGGGTTATAGGAATGGTGCTAGTAGGTCCAGTTTACAGGGTATTATGTTTTAAAATAATACTCAGTTATATCTGAGTCTTTAGAAAAGGACATTCTTTCTCACTGTCAGTGGTGGTATAAATCATTTCCAATTTTCTGGAAGACAATTAAGAAATAGTTACTAACAGCCTTCAAATTCTGCAAACCCTTGATTCAACAGTTTGCTTCTAGAAATTTATATCAAAAATGTAATTACATATGTTTGCAAATATTTAATTGTATAAATTCTCATCACATGTTTGTAAAAAGCAAAACCAGGACAATTTAAATACCCCATATAAGGGATTGGTTAAATAAATTAAACTTTATAGGACAGTAGAATACGATGAAGCTATGAAAAAATGTTCACACATAATTTTAAGTGGAAGAATCAGGTTAAAAAATAGAATGAACAAAGATACCCTATTTTGGTGAAAACAAGCACATATACGCGTGCACATGCAAAGAAAAGACTTGAAGGCTTTCACTCTCTGGCTTGTGGGATTATAAGTGCTTTTATGGTCATCTCTTTGCTCACCATTTTTTCTAGATTATCTGTGATGAATATTTATTTATTTCATGAGAAACAAAAAACATTTTTATGTGCTCAAGGCAATGATATCCAAAATGTTTTCGAGTATTCTATTTCGTAGTTTGATAATTTCCATATTTAAGAAATTTTTTTCTGAAGTGCAGCCAGTATTTCTTTAGCATTCATTTTGAACCCATTTCTTTTCCATTAAGCTCTCATTTTATGTCTTGTTTTGTTTTCATTTGGTTGATAATGGAAATCACTGTTCAGCACATTTGCATGATCTGTCCTGTACTTGAAGCTAGTAATCAAGTCACCTGTTACTCATTTTTCTCTCCAGGCCTAAAAAGACCCCATTCCTTTCATCTTTCTTTGAGAACTGATTTTCTATTCCTTTAATCTTTATTTGTTGTTCATCTCTGACCATTCTGGTCACTGCATTTTAAATTCTACATGAAGAAAGTAGAGAATGGTCAGAGAACCATAGAAAAATGTAGTTAGACTGTAGTGGAAGGAGTTTTCCTTAAGCCTTAGCTTTTCATGAACATGATTTTTTTTTCATAATCATTATTAATTGTGTATTCACTTTACACTTATAAATATTTCCCAAGATTTTCTCTTTTTGCTATATTTTTATCTTATTATACTTTATTCCAGTTTTTAATGTCTGCTGTTAGATTTTTGTTCTAAATGTTTTCTCACTTACATGCTTACCCATATGGCATTAAATTGCATTCTTTTGATACTAAAGTATCTCAAAAAATATTGAAGTCATTTTCAATGCAGTCAGTGGTATGAAGAGTAATAACAACTCTTCTGACTGAGAATTCTCTACAGATCTGTAAGTGCATTCCTGATTCTGGGTCATGAATGTTGAATACAAATATAGTGTGGCCTCAGGGCTGATTCCAGTACACCATATCACCTCTTCCTCCAGGTTCCATCCTTTCAGCTCTCTGCCCTCATTACAGTAGGGCAATAAACACCTTACTTCCTACCTTGTTGATGAGATGTGGTGTGCAATGGCATTAAAACTGTCGCCACATTTCAAGATAAATTACTTAAGTCACTGTTTCTTTGTTTTTGCTGTGGTAATATCATGAAAAGAAATACAGTTGGTTCAGCATGCTTTGTTCTTCATAGAGTTACTGTGGCAGATTTTTGTTGGCTGATCCCCAGCAATGCCCTGATAAAATTCTCCTAGTCTTCAAGAATTGCAAAGTCACACTTCTTGTATGTAGGAGGTAGTGCATCAAAGCAAAACTCTTCAGCATTTACAATCGAATCAGAGTGGCCCTGGCCCGGCAAATCAATATTCAGAAAGATGGCATTAAAGAAAATATACATTATTTTTCTGTCCTATGGGATATGAATCATACAACCAGTGGAATTTTGGCTTCCAACTCCATAATTACATTCAGTCATGAACAGGAGAAAACATTTTACCTGGGCCGCATTTATTTTTAAAGCCATCACATTAAAATGAGATATGGAAATGGAAAGCTTTCATATTGCCGGTGTTGAAGAGCAAATTAGAAGCAAATGATGATAATTATAAAGCACAACTGTGTGTTCTTCTGTACTTAGAGGCAATGAGAAGGCAGAGGGTAAAAAGTTGGAAATGGTTAAGATGGATAATGGTGAGCTGTTGGTGTGTTCTAGATGAAAAGACATAACAACATCAATGGTGTTGGGTGTCATGGGGAAAATTGTCTGAGCATGGGTGATTGAGTTGTTTTGTTCAAAAGGAAAAAAATTTAGTGAAGGAGGGTATAGCTCAGTGGTAGAGTGCGTGCTTAGAATGCACAAGGTCCTGGGTTCAATCCCCAGTACCTCCATTAAAATAAAGAAACCTCATTGTCCCCCCCAAAAAACTAAATAAATGAAAAATGATGTTTAAAAAAAAGAGGAAAAAAATTTAAACTCTTTGGGATTATTGTGATTGGTTAATTATCATACATTTCTTTCTCTTTCTCTCTTTCTTTCTTTCTTTCTTTCTTTCTTTCTTTCTTTCTTTCTTTCTTTCTTTTTTTCTTTCTTTCTTTCTTTCAATACCAAAAAAAGATAAGCACACGTGATGAACAAATGATGATAGTGGAAGAATGCAGTCGAGTATTGAAATATGAATAAATGCAATTAATGGAATTAGTCACTGTTACAATTATCAGAGCATGTCATTATAAAAACTAATCTCTCTCAAGTAGATTAATGAAAAGTCTTTAAAAAGTTACTCTTCTCCATTTCTAAAGATCATAGTTGTAGACCAGAAGTTATCCAGTGAAAAAACATCTTGGTATATATCTCTTCCTCCAAAGCTGAAAATGGAGTTGATTCCACATAATATGTACATGTTTTTTTTGAAAGTGAAATTTACTTCCAATTCACTGGAATAGCATGAAAAATGACTTTATAAGGAAAATATTTTCTTCCTCTTGGTACTTCAGAGTTTGCAGAGCACATCACATATCATATCCCATTACTGAACTCCTACTCATACATCAGGACTCAGCTTATATGTACCTCCTTTGGGAAGCTGTGCCTGAGCCCTCAAGGCTCCTACATGTTCCCGTGACAATTGCTGTTCATATCATGTTCCTCCCAGTTAGACCAGGACCTGTTCACTTCCTGTCTTTGCCGCTATACTGTGTCAAGTCCTTGAGGATGTATTGTATTCGCTGTTGTATATCCCAAACTGACCATAGTGTCTAACACTAATCGTTTCACTAAATACCTACACATAATATCACTTGGGCCTCAATTCAATCCTAAAAGATAGAGGTCCAGATTATAATCCCCATTTAATAATGAAGAAAATGAGACTTTAAGAGCTTCTATGATTTGCACAAGTTCATATGGACAGTTAGTGAAAGAGCTATGATGTAAACATTTGCTCAGAGAAACACAAGGCAGGTAGAATGTAAACAGGAATAACCAAATAATTCTAAATGCAGCAGACATTTGGACTTAATTTAAGGAAAAGATATGGGGGTAAACTGGTAATCTTCAAGAGCAGTCTCAGTAGAAGTGCAAATCCAAGAAATTTAGAGAAAACCAATTGCAATGAAAGAGAAGTAATAGAAGTAGCTGACTAATTCACAGTGTTTTCCATTGAAAGCTAAAAAAATGTGGAGGTTACTACGGTATATTAAGCAAATTCTTTTTCGTAAGGAGAGACATGGTGCACATTTAAGACAGAACAAAGTTCCACCTCAGGGAAGATGGAGTACATGTATTTTCCTCTATTCCTGCTAAGCACCACTGAAAACTGTGGACATTATATACAAAACAAACAGACGAAGACTAAACGGTAGCGAGAAGAAGACAGATGAGCTGTGGACCTTCAGGCCTCAAAGAACAAAATGGGAGTGAGTACCGTGGGTTTTCCCAGACTTAGAGCTGAAGAAACCAGGAACACAGAAATGCCAACGAGCAGAGAGAAAAAAAGTCCCAACAAGTCTGCTCTCTGTCGCCCACACACTTGGAAAGGGGCAGCCTAGCAAGACAGGAAACTTTTCAATTATAACTGGTCCACTGTGGCCAAATATCACAGATGAAACTGTGGCTTTCTTCCACCCATGCCAGCAACAGCCAAGTGGGGAGCTTTGACTTCTACTCTCTTCCACTGTCTCCATGCTGTAATAAGTCCCTCTCATCTGCTTCGGTGTCAGTGTAGACCGCATGGGACACCTGGACTTCTACCTCCACCCAACAGTAACCTGGTGCTCTTCCCTTTCCCCACTGAGGCCTCCCCTCAGAGGAGGCCTACTCTAGGGTCAAAACTTCCATGTCCACCGAGCAGTAGAGCCCACACCCTTAGGTATCAGTAAATCCTAAATACGGAACGTGGAGTTCTACCTGCACCTAAAAGTAACAACGAAGTGACAACACTCTGCCAGAGTGATGTAGGAGAAAATCAGCTAAAATATAAGGTGATTTCAAAATGGATTGTGGATTTAAATGCAAATCTGTAAGACGTTTAGGAAAAAAATCATGGAAGAAAATCTTTTTGATCTAGGGCTAAGCAAAGAGTTCTTAGATTTTTTTTTTTATTGAGTTATAGTTAGTTTACAATGTTGTGTCAATTTCTGATGTACAGCACAATTTTTCAGTCATAGATGAATATACATATATTCATTTTCATGTTCTTTTTCACCATGAGCTACTACAAGATCTTGAATATATTTCCCTGTGCTACACAGTATAAACTTGTTTATCTATTCTATATATACCTTTCAGTATCTACAAATCTCAAACTTCCAGTCTATCCCCTATCTCTTACCACTCCCCTCCCCCTGGCAACCACAAGTTTGTATTCTATGTCTATGAGTCTGTTTCGTTTTATATTTAAGTTCATTTGCCGTCTTTTTTTTTTTTTTTTTTTTTTTTTAGATTCCACATATGAGTGATCTCATATGGTATTTTTCTTTCCCTTTCTGGCTTACTTCACTTAGAATGACATTCTCCAGGAACATCCATGTTGCTAGAAATGGCGTTATGTTGTCGGTTTTTATGGCTGAATAGTATTCCATTGTATAAATATACCACATCATCTTTATCCAGTCATCTTCTGATGCACATTTAGGCTGTTTCCATGTCTTGGTTATTGTAAATAGTGCTGCTGTGAACATTGGGGTGCAGATGTCTTTTTGAACTAGGGTTCCTTCTGGGTATGTGCCAAGGAGTGGGATTGCTGGGTCACATAGTAAGTCTATTTTCAGTCTTTTAAGGAGTCTCCATCCTGTCCTCCATAATGGCCGCACCAAACTGCATTCCCACAAACAGTGTAGGAGGGTTCCCTTTTCTCCACAGCCTCTCCAGCATTTATCATTTGTGGACTTTTGAATGATGGCTATTCTGACAGGTGTGAGGTGATACCTCATTGTAGTCTTGATTTGCATTTCTCTGATAATTAGTGATATTGAGCATTTTTTCATGTGCCAATTGGTCATTCGTATGTCTTCATTGGAGAATTGCTTGTTTAGGTCTTCTGCCCATTTTTGGATTGGGTTGTTTGTTTTTTCTTATTAAGTCTTATGAGCTGTTTATATACTGGAGATCAAGCCCTTGTCAGTTTCATTTTTTGCAATTATTTTCTCTCATTCCATAGGTTGTCATTTTGTTTTGCTTATGGTCTCCTTTGCTGTGCAAAATCTTGTAAGTTTAATTAGGCCCCATTTGTTTATTTTTGCTTTTATTTGTATTGTTTGGGTAGACTGCCCTAGAAGAACATTGCTGAGATATAGAATTCTTAGACTTGATTTCAAAATGTAATCCATAAAATGAAAAATTTACATGAGATTTCATCAAAATGTAAAACTCTTGCTCTGTGAAAAACTTATTAAGAGTCTGGAAATACAAGCTATGCAGTGGAGAATATATTTTGCAAACCAAATATTTGACAAAGGACTAGTATTTAGGACATACTAAGAACTCTCAAAACTCTCAAACTCAACAGTAAAAATAGAAACAATCCAATTAGAAAACGGACAAAAGACATGAAAAGACATCTCCTTGAAGAAGATCTACAAATAGCAAATAAAGGTATTTCAACAACATTAGGCATCAAAAATATGCAAATTAAAACCACAATGAGACATCTCAAGGCACCTATCAGAATAGCTAAAATAAAAAGCTATGCTGTGACACCACCAAATTCTGGCAAAGAGGTGGAGAAATTGGATCACTCATAGATTGCTGGTGGGTATGTAAACTGGTACAGCCACTTTGGAAAATAATTTATCAATTTCTTAAAAAAAAAAAAAAAACTAAACATTTAACTGCCATAAGACCGAACACTTGCACTTCTGGACATTTCTCCCAGAGAAGTGAAGACATATGTTCACACAAAAGCTGAAACACAAGTATTCATAGCAGCTTCACTGATAATAGCCAATCATTGGAAACAACTTAGATGTCTTTTAATAAGTGAATGATGAAGACATACAGTGGTACATTCACACCAGGGAATGCTGCTCAGCAGTCAAAAGGAACAAACTATGGATACATGGATAAATCTCCAGACTGAAAAATGCCAATCTCATAAAGTTGTACACTGTATGATTTTACTTACGTAACATACTTTAAATGACAAAATGGTAGAAACAGAGATCAGATTAGTGGTTGCCATGGGTAAAGGAGTAGGTGAGAGTGGAGGGGAGGGGCTGTCACTGTTAAAGGACAGCTTGGGTGGGTCCTTGTGATGGAAATTCTGTGTCTTGAATGTATGGACGTCAGTATCCTGGTTGTGATATTGTACTACAATTTGGCAAGATGTTACCTTTAAGGGAAATTGAGTGAAGGGTATAGAGGTCTCTGCATTATTTCTTACAACTGCATATGAATCTACAGTGATCTCAAAATATGGAGTTTTACTTTTTAAAACAAAATGTAGAGAACCAGTAGAAAGGGCACGATTGAAGATGAGAAGAGAGAGTGTAAGGGAGAAACAGGAACCGGGAGTTTTCCTTTTCATTTAGGAGCTTTCCCTGGTGTTCCTACAGTTTTAATTCCCATCCAACTGTTAATTAAGAAGTTATAACACAGAGGAGATCTCTATTACATGGTGAGTCCTAATGGATCAAATGGAGGCAATAATTAAAGATGGAAAGTAGCAAATACAAACAATTTTTCTTTTCCCTCCTTGTATTCTCCCTGATGGAATCCTGAGTTTAGGACAGTGGTTCTTAATCTTGCTACATCTTGGGATCACAAAGGGGCTTTAAAAAATACCAATGGCCAGACCCCACCCCTGACCCCACTTTGGCCAAAATTCTAATTAAATTGATCTAAGATACCTCTCTTTGGCATTAGCATTTTAAAAAGTAATTTAGAAGTAGCGGCACACTGTAGCCAAGGCAAAGAATCAGCGGCCAAGTGGAGGTCCACAGCCTGTTTGAATCTTATTTGTGGGCACACATCTTCTGTATGTTTCAAACTGAAAGAAAAGGGACAAGGTCCTGTGTGTGTGTGAATTGTTTCACTGTGCCTGTCAGGACCGGCTTAAGTACATGTTTTAAGGCTGAGATTATATTGTGAACGAAATCAATTAACATAGCTCATTGTTAACTCTCCCAAGACTTCCCTGCCTTCTGCGTAAACTGGCCTTCTTTCAGCTCCTAGAACATTCTCTGTTTTTTTTCGCCACAGATGCCATTCTCATCCACAAATCAAGAAGTCTTTTCTCTGTCCTTTCTCTCCCTCTCTCCCCATTCTCTCTCTTCTCCCCCTCTTTCTCTCCTCCTCTCCCTCCCTTCCCTTGCCTAACAACCCCATTCTTCTTTCTCTCCCTTGCCAAACTAGTCTCATTCAGATCTCCTTCAGTCCTCACCTCCTCAGAAAACTCCGCCTCTTACACCACCATGACCCTCTCCTTCTCAACACTTAACCGCAGTTAAAATTTTACAATTATTTATCATTGTTCCATTAATGTCTGTCTCTCCCACTAGACTCTATAAGGGCAGAAATCTCATCTGGTTTTGCTCACAATTTTATCCCCAGCCACCGGCCTAGTGCGTGACATTGTAGGTGCCCTATGAATAATTTGTTGCCTAAAGGAACCAACTACTGTCTATTTAGAAACTTGAGGAGTGTTCACCAGAGATAGAGGATGTCAAGAAAGCAGTTGCCTTGGAGTGGTTCAACTGAAAACTAGTTTAGCACGGCCTTGGGCAGGTCACTAAGTCTCCCTGGGGCTCAGTGTATCATCTGTGAAACAGAGATAGTTCTCAAACCTTGCTGTGTATTAGAACTGGGGAAACTTTTAAAATACCAATGACTGGGAAACTCAAAACAGGTGTTCTCATTTAACTGGTTTGAGGTGATACCCAGGTATTAGATGTCTTGAAATACTCGAGGATGACTGAATATGCAGTCAAAGTTGGAAACCATTGGGCTGAGCTTAATGATGTCTAACATCTGGCAAGATGATAAAATTCTAGGATCAAATAAAGCAACCACCTATTTTGTGGAAATAACCCTCCTTTTCTGTTAGAACAATTTGTACCCAGAGGAAGCCAAGCCCATGGCGACTCAGGGACAGATGCAAAGGGAAAGGTCTTTGTAACCTACCACATTGATTGATGTCTCCCTGCTTCTTTTACTTGTAGTGGTGGTGGTGCTTCCACTGCCATCTTTCCACAGACTTGGCCTGCTGCCATCCCATGAGGTGAGACTGTGGGATGGTGCTAGGTGAGATACAAGTAAATTGGGAATTAATTATTGACATAAAAACAGAGCAAATCAAAATTTGCTTTTTTGATTTTTAACTTTCTGATTTTCAGAACAGCAGTTGAAAAACACATCTTTCCATCCAAATGCCCAGAGGGATTAATCTGCATTGAAGATTAATTCCCTGAGATATTTCACTGTTTAACAGTCTCCTGGTTTGGTTTTTAATATTTGGCCCTAAAAATAGAATCCGGTGCCAAATTTGATTTGTTGTCACTTTTTAGCTGTAATTGACTCTAAGATCTAAAAGAACTCACTGGGCTCCGTGACTTTTATCTATAACAGAGCAGTGCCCCTGTTCAAAGAACTGGGATCAGAAAATGCAGATAAGGAGAGAGCTTGTTACCCAGGCGTAGGAGAGGCTGCTCCGGAGCTAAAAAGCCAGGGCTGCTCCCTCCAGCTTCCTCCAAGTTGCATTATTTTTTGCTTTTGTTTACTGGCTTTGTGACGTAAATCTCAGCTGATTAGTAGAGTGACTGGAATTACAAAGAAATCATGCTTTGAAGTAGTATATTTCACTCTAATTAGAAGAATTTGTTGGCCCAAGGAGCAAAAACAATATAAAGAGGAAGAATTTTTTACATCTCTTTGCATCTCTTGAAATTAAGTGCCCTTCTGCGGTGGTCCATTCACAGGGGGTGTGAGGAAAACACCAAGACAGTTTAAGTTGTTGGGTGGCAAACAGGAAGAGCTGCCCTCTTCATTCTTGACCAGTGTAGACAAGTACATTTCCTTCTCTGCCTGAGTCACTCTGATACCCAGATGCGTGCCTGGGAAGCCTGTTCACTTCTTGAAGCCAGACAGGTCCTATCTGAACCCACTCTTCAGTGGTTCAGTTACTTATATGGTTCCTCCCTCAGTGTTCAGTTACTACTAAAAGATATAGGCCAAAATGGACTTGCAGGCAAACCTTTTATTTGGGGAGTTGAGGGGGGCAGGCAAATGGCTGACTTTCTAGTCTTCTGTACTGGGGAAGGAAAAATAAAAGAGAGAAACTTTCTTTACTTCCACCCTTCAAACAAAATAGCTCTGGCCAAAATCCAGCAGTAACTTATCTTAGAATGAAGGCAACCTCAGGGAGAGAATTAAGCCTTTTGATCATTCACACTTTAGTATGAATTATGTAAATTAGAAAATCAGGTCACTTTCCTCCTCAGGGAAGTCAACCATCAAGAGAGACTGAGAGTTTGGAATGAGAGGGAGATGAGGAGTGGGGTTCATTTTAGGGCATAAGGACAGAAGGTTTGGATAGGGCCCCAGGGTAGGGGATTTCATATGGTTAGAAGCAGTCTGAGAGGTCCTGAGGGCTGGGTCCAGGAGTTGGGCATGTTAGAAACAGGGCAGACTAGAGCCAATTTAGAATAAGGTTTGTCTACTTTGTACATTTGCCTAAATTTAGCCACTGACTTATGTGGCAGCCAAAAATATACTTTCTGCTACATTGAGTGTGTGCATTGCTTTAGGCAAAGAAGAGGTTTTTTTCTCTTAACCTAAAAATTAGGAAGTATGACTTCCTTAGGAAAACTGGTGCAGTTGGCCAGAGTGTAGCCAACTACCCTCACCATCTCTCTGTTTGGTTGTAGCACTTCCTTCCATCCTCCCCTTGGTTTCCCAAGGCCAGAGAACTCCACACTGGTGTTCACTTGCTCCCAGGACTTACAGAGAGTGTCAGTGCGGACCCAGGGAGCAAAAGGGGATCGATTTCCAGATCTCCAGTGTCCACACGTACTCGTTCCTAAAACTGGGTCGATACCCAAGAGCTTCTTCTTCTGTGGGTTCTTCTTTCCCACCTCCTTTTCCTAGTCACTCTTTTCCTGCTTTATGAAAGAAAGTCTCCATCACCTTTCCAGAATCTCCCTATGGTAACCTCCAGAATGTCAAACAAAGGGACAACTGGAAATACTGAAGTTGGGTCACCTCCCTTAATCAAAGCACTTAGGCAGGGCATGTGTCTTCCCCGTCTTAGACACATTTCTGTTATAGGACAGGCACGGTGTTAGAAGGCGAGTGTGCTGGTCCTTGCTGAGATGTTTGGATCCCATCGTGATGGCAGTTTTTTTTGTTTTTTTAATGACCTCCTTCTTTCCATCCCCCAACTGTTATCAAAGAATGTGTTGCTCCTGAGGGAGAGTTCTTTGAGAGCAAAGCCACCGAAGCATAAAAAGAAATATTGAAGATGGCAGGGCTTTATTTCATCCTTGCAACAAACTCTTGGCAGAGCTCCATGCCCTATCTACCTCTCCATCTGAGAATTAAAAATCTGAAGTGAGATGGCTGTCATGGAGATGCGTATTAACACATAGATTAGTATGGAAGCGCGAGGCCAAACAGAAAGTGAAGTTGTCAAGCCAGTTGTTTGACAATAAGGACTGCTTTGCCAATTACGTTAGATCAGAGACATCTTCCATGAATCAAATGAGCTAGGTCTGCAGCTCCAAAGTTTGGACAAGAATTTAATTGTCATGCTATTTAAAAAATTTGTGTTGGCAAATGAGTTTTGAAGTTAACGATATTTTTATTTCCTCAACCGTTCCCCAGCCCCACTGAGTTAACTAAGACACATTTAAATGAAAGAGAAACAGGTATAATGAATAGTTGCTTGACAAACCTTGGTAAAATCTTTCTGGTCCACTTCCCAGAACCTGACAAAGTTAATGACTCCAACAAATGAGTATCAAATGCTTTTGCAAGATGAGTTTCTGCTTTCCAAAGTGAATTAGAAGTTGCCAGAGGCAGGGGTTGGTGGTAGGTGAAATGGGTGAAGGGGCTCAAAAGGTACAAACTTTCAGTTATAAAAGAAGTCAGTCCTGGGGATGTAATGTATACCATGGTAACTACAGTTAATATTACTGAACTGCATATTTGAAAGTTGCTAAGAGAGTAGATTTTAAAGGTTGTCATTGTAAGAAAAAAATTTTTATAGCTGTGTACAGTGATGGATGTTAACTAGACTTATTGTGGTGATCATTTTGCAAATACCAAATCATCATGCTGTACACCTGAACCTAATATAATGTTATATGTCAATTATACCTCAGTTTTAAAAAATGAATTTAAAGATAGCATTAAAATTCTTTTAAATAATAATTAATGTTAAATTTAACTAACTAATTAAATTTATTTGACCAAATAATTTCAAATGAAATTAAATTTTATTAATTAAATTATTAACTAATTTTAATGATAAATCCCCCTGTGATTTTTGGCATATAACTCAAAATTTGTTCAAATAATTAGTTGGCATTATTTTGACACAATTCTATCTACTTATTTATGTGAGCAACATTTCATAGTGTATGTCTATAAAAATGAAAAGTGGAAATCAAATTGATAGTGAGCCCGGTTCATTCCAATAATAAATATTAATCTAGGAAATATATAAGCTAGATCAACAATAAGAATAACAAACCATGAAGAGCTGCATTTCCAACAACATTTTACTTTGATAATTTATCAAAATTTATAATCTACTTGTGTTATTTTGATCACTTGTATACTGCTGATAATATTTATTTATCACTACTAATAATTATAATTTCTTCATTCAGAAGAAAATTTGTAAACTTTTTGCAGCCTTGAAATTCTTTAAAAATTCTGATTTAATATAGAACCTCTTTGTTTCAAAGAACTATGATAGGATAATCAATAAAAGGTTTTCAAAGATTAAAATCTAATAGTTTGAATAATTAATTAGTGGAGAAAGTGGAAGGCAAATACAACTTAAAGGAGCAAAAGAATAGTATAAAAGTTTTTGAGTTAGAATTTGGTCCTAGTTATATTAAATAAATGATAATGGGTTATTCATTCAGTCTCTAAGCTATTTAAATTCCATTGGATATGTTTAAAAGAGTGATGTAAGAGTTTTATTTTAGAATATTAATATACTTCCTTTATAGCTATTTAATTTTGTAATAAACTATTTTAGATATTGAATTGAAAATGTGCAAAGGGGCACATAGGTTTTCAAAATTTGGCAGGGCTGGGATATATGAGCAAAAATGTTTTGGAGAACCTTGTCTTAGAACTTTCCTTTTTCTTCCAACAAAACTCTCCTCCTGTTCCCTCAGGACCCTCCCCACTCCCTCCCAGTCTGACATGCTGATACTCACTTTGATGTGGGTGACTGTTAATCAGTTACTTTTCCCAAAAGGCATTTGTTCTGTCCCAGGACCTCCTGAAAATAATGATGTGACCTGGAAGAATGATGTTACAGTGAGGCTTTTCACCCAGGGACAAAGGCACTTGAGAAAAGAAGGAAAGTTCCCAGAACATACATGGGTGTTTTGAGACTTGCTGGGCCTTCTCTGATTGCAGGTAATACAGGACTGCTAGGAGAGCCCAACCAGAGAGAGGGGAGCCATTGGCAACTTCATGGACCAAATCAAATTTTGGCTAAACTCATGATCAAGAAAATTAAGTTCAGTAGATATGTGTTGCTTTTTCTATTTCAATAATAATATTTCTGACACTGATACTGTGTATTTTGACAGATGTGTATGTACACCCAAAAGAAACTTGAAACTAGTTAGGAGTAAAGGAAGGAAACCAGCACCTTTAAAAGAAACTGATCATTTGCATTCTTGAGTTTGTTTGTTTTGCCTTGCATTGACTCAGTCCTCCCCAATTGAACTCTGTCAAGAAAACACCTTTGATTTTTTTTTTCCATTTCAAAAAATCTGATAAGCAGGCCAAGATCATGGCTTTGATGACTGTGTTGACAATTAAATTTATGTTACCTGGGAGCTGTGGACAATAATTGATACAGGAGAAAAGCACAGGTGCCTCCAAGTGCTTCTGGGGAAACAACTGTAGATGTCATATTGAGGGATGGTCAGGAACATCATTTTTTACAAGTGAAGAATTGTAAATTATACATGGGATTGTCCTTGGTGCCTGTGGAATTCATCCTGCCTGTTTCTCTGGACTTAATGATTGTCAAGGTCTTGCAGCATCTTTGCCTGTATCCTCAGGCTTAATCTAGTGCTTGTCAGTGTGTATTGAACTGAATTAAACTGAATTGAGGACTCCTGATTGACTCTGACCCATGGTATGGCTCAAGAGTCTTATACTATCTTATTCACAAGAAAGAGATGTGTTTTAATTTTGAAACAGTAATTACAATGCTACTTTGGATAAAGACCAAGAATAATGGGAATGTTTTAATGCTGAGTTGTATTTGGCCCACAACTCTGATTTCTTCCAAAATGTGTAGGTACTATGCCTCCCCTAAGGTATTATTTCAGCCCTGTTAATCTCAGCCTATTGGTTCCTTCTTCTCTCAGCAGTTTGCTTTAAAAAAGAAAAAAAGAAAAAAGCCTTTTTTTCATTTTTTTCCGGTTTGGCTTCTGCAGTGCTTCAAACCACTGACAAATTATACCCACCCAGTATTTCTGCTGTAATGTTGGCTTCCTAGAGAAGCAGGCTGTGCTGTGGCCATATGCATCGTCCTGGAAATATGAGAAGGTGGTGCTGATTCAACAGCTCCGTCAGCTTGTGTTGGAGTAACAGCTCCCCTTAAAATAGTAGTGGGTGTTTGTTTCCCACTCAAGAGTTGAGCTCCTCAATGTGTATCACACATCTTAAATCTCAATATGCTGCTCACTGTTTTAGCTCCTAAAACCACCAAATTCAAATCATCCCCCCAAAAGCAATCCCTCCCCTTTTCAGACTGCTCACATCACCAATTCTGTATGTACTTATGCACTCATAAGGGAACATAACGACTTCAGGCAATGGAATTCTGAAGACTAATAGCATCAGTATAAATGTATATGATAAATATTCAAGGGGCCTCTTAGAGCTCCATTATATGTATGATTTTCATGGGCATTATTTTACTTTAGGGTGGTGAGGCTACTTTTGGAAGTGATAGAAACCCAAGTCAATGAATTTAAGCAAAAGGAGGAAGTGATGACTCCTGTAGAAGAGAAAGCTACTCAGGAAATTCACCAGATTGGAAGAAGACCTTAAGGAATCAGGTGTCAGGGACTAGTCCAAGGGAATTGACTCCAGATGCCTGTCTTTATCTTCTCTTGATTCTGCTTGTTTCTCCTTGGCTTTATCGTGCAGGTAGGGAGGCTCTCCCCATGTGTGGAGAAGAGGGCTGCTGGACCAGACCCAGATTCACACCTTCTCCGATTGGCAACCCCAGTAAAAAGAGAGCATCTTTTTCTCAAAGTTTATGTATCAGTCCAAGAAAAAATTTTGATTGGTCCCACATGAGCCTTTTTCCTACCCCTCTGATCAGAGTTTCTCAGCTTTTACTGTGCATAAGGATTACCTTGGGTACTTTTGAAAAGTTCAGATTCCCAGGCACCACCAGCAGAAATTCCAAGTCGGTGATTAGGAAAACCACATGAAATGGGGAAGCCGTGGTTTTCCAAAACGAAGGGACACTAGCCAAACAAACACAAAAAATACAGCCGTAAAAGAGCTTCATTTAGGGTTTGTGATTCTGTGAAAATACTGACAGGAATCTCTGGGGCACAGCAGTGATACCGTAAAAACATAGAGGTGGACAAAAAAGATGGAGCCTTTTGTGTGAAAGTGTCACAACAGTCCTCAGCTTTCTAGTTACAAGTGACAAATTCATTAGCTGTTTACTTAAATAATATAAGTAAATAAGGGCTAGTGTCAACTTGAAAATGTGATAAACCCCTTAATGATGTTAATTAAGCATTTCTTTTAAATGCTGATTTCTATGTTCTGAATGCTTAAGTTTCCTCTGAATTAATATGTTAAAATCCTAATGCCTGACAAGTATTAGGAGGTGGTACCTTTGGGAGGTGGGTCATAACGGGGAAACCCTCATGAATGGGATTAGTGCCTTTGTGAAAGAGACCCCAGAGAGCCCCCTTATCCTTTCCACTAGGTGAGGACACAGCAAAAGGCACCAGCTATGAAACGGGAAAAGGCTCTTCACCTAACTATGCTAGTGCCTTGATCTGGAATAACCAGCCTCCAAAATTGTGAGACACAGATTTCTGTTGTTTATAAGCTGCCCAGTCTAAGGCACTGATGAACAATCCTGTTGACCCACTTGAGAACTATTATCCGGACTTCTGCTGACACTGTAGGTAAGGCTTTTTGGTGCTCTAACAGCAGAGGCCAGGAAGCAGTTTTAGGATCTCAGAAACGTTCTGATTCTGTGGACCCTGCATTAATACCAAGAGATTCATCTCAGCAAAGACAGAGGACCATTCATTCAATGGTTGTGTTGAGTACCTATTAAATAAGAGGCACAATTCCTGTGAGGAGGAAGACTCTCAAAATCCCTACCCTTGTAGAATATGCACGCTAGTGGGGAGACAGACAGTAACTAAACACCCACTTACCTAACAGAATGCCCAATAGTGTTAAGTGCAGCAGGGAAGAAGAAAGCTGGGTAAAAAGTGTAAGAAGGGGTGCTACTTTGGCTGAAGGGTCAGGGAAGGCCGTTCCAAGGAGGGGTGACACGGGGATGGAGTGAGAGCAGCAGCCGTGTACAGATCTGGGAAGAGCGCAAAGGCCAAGGCCCTGAGGTGAGAACAAGCTTGGTGTGTTCACACCAGAGTGGCTGCAGCCGTCGGTGGTGGGCATTGAGGTTGGAGAGGTGGGAAGGGGATATATACTGTAGGGCCTTATAGTCCTTGCAAGGAGTTGAAGTTGTATCCTAATCGTGGTGGGGAGCCACTGGAGGATTTGGAGGGAGGTGAGAAAATTGTCAAGTTTTATAAGAACTCTCTGGGTTTTGTTGGAGGCATAGACTGAGTGAATGATTTGGTAAGAATTCATAAAAGCTGTCCCCAGGGGACAGCAATGGGGGCGATGTAAGATGTGGACAGATTTGGATGTGTTTTGGAGGACAATACACTGGATTGCAGACCAGGGAGAGTGTCAATGAGAAGAAAGTAGTAACAAATGTTAAGAATCCCCCCAAAATAGGGAGAGTGGGGACTGAGGAAAGGGTGTTGAGTTGGACAATAGGTCAGTGTTATTTTTAAATAGAAAGAAAAATATCAGTAGTGATTTTGAGAGAGGTGCAGGCAGAATGCTGGGGAAGCTGGGCAGCTGGGGAGTGAGGGAGGAAGCAGGTAATGAGGAAGGTCAGGCAGCAGCCCCAAGGCGGCCCCTTTGACGGTCTTGGCCTCCCGGCAGCCATGAAGCTTACCTGGCCCTCATGTCTCATGTCTCATGGCAGTTCATGCCTCATGTTCTCAACTCTTTAAGGAATATCCATTTACTTCTGCTTCTCCTCAAGTAGAGGACAGCCTGGGACACAAAAAACTGTAATAAGGGCAGAACCTGTACTTTTAATATTCAAAGCGGGTGACCATGTTTATTTAAATGCAAATCAAAAATCAAAGTTTACTCCTGGTCATCTTTGGGGACATTGATCTCTGTCCTTCTCCATCTCTTGGAAATGGCAGTTCCAAATTAATTAAACTCTCAAGAGAGCAGAGGGTTTATGTGAAAGGCTGATCATTAAATTAATAGCTCCTTAGACATTGTGATAGATTTTTCGCAAAGGAAACCAGAACAAGTTGCTTTTACATCAGGAATCCTGTGGTTTGATCATTTCAAAGGAATTGGTTGTTTCCTTTTGGGACCAGCAGCCACCATGGGATTTATCAACATATTTCAAAGCAATTGGATGAGTTGCTATGATTGGTAGAAACATGTACAAGAAAGGGAGGACTTAGCAGTTATGTAAATAGAGTCATTCAGCTTCCTCTTGAAGGATAAGCAATGTTGTAATAGGGGGATTGAAGCTAAATTTGGTGAGAAGGGTTCAGAATCCAAAAGGATTCTGCCTTTTTTCCTCATCCTTTTTACCCAGCAGATAAGCAATTAAAAAACACCTACTGTATACTCAGGACCATGTGGCACATACAAAATTGTGGTCCCTGTATCAACAAGAGTAGAGCGAGTTGAGTAAACAAGACAAGTGTATAAGGATCAACGATAAACCATCTATGGGATAATGAAGGGCTATTAATCACGTACAACTGAATATGTTAACGAATGTTCCACTTTCATGGAATTATTTATTGTTCCCAGGCCTTTTTCAGGATTATTAAAGGTTAATTATGACTTTCATATTAATTAAGAGGGTCATAATTATGTAGATTCCGTGCCTCACACCCTGTCGTTTTATTTTCTAGAGAATTAAGTCCAAACACCTTAACGTGGCATTCAAAGTGTATGTCTGAAGACGTTTTTTGGGTGTAAGGGATAGGAAGCCCAATTCTGGCTTTGGAAGCAAAGGAAGTTCATTAGCTCGTGTAAATAGTCTAGGGTTGGGTGTGTTTTCATACATGCCTTGATTTGGGAGCTCAGTTTCTCTCCAGCTCTCCGTAAACCTTTTCCTGCACTGCCTTGAGTCTCAGACTACATGTTAGCTCCTGGCAGCTCCAGGCTCACAGTCCCAGTGGACAAAGAGCATGTGTTTTCTTCCCAAGAGGTCCAGCAGAAGGTTCATTGCATCTCTTGATTCTGATTGGACCATGTGTCCAACTCTGACCAATGACTATTCTCAGAAGGATGTGATACTTTGATTTGCCAGACCTTATTAGCACAGCTTCCCTTGGATATTCTTTTGTTATCTTTTCCAAAGGGAGTGTAGACATGACAAAAGGAGTGAGGATGTGCAGGAACAGAACTAGGCTATGAGAGAGTATTGCTTCAATTACTTCTCATCCAAGAATGTGTCTGTGCTCTGATTTTATCCTCCCAGCCTAAATGATCCTCAGTACAGCTTCTGTTGGAATGTTAAAATTAGTGGAACATCTCAAGGGGGTTGTGACATATTAGGAAAGAAAAGATGATACAATTGAATAATCATTATGATTGCAACTCAGAATTTGAGACTCGGGACTTGACTTCTATATCTAAGTCATTTTACATCCCACAGAAATGAAAACGAATTCCCATAGACTTGCAGAAGATGAGATACTGGTTCTATTTTCCAGTGACTCAAAGGTAGCCAGAATCACTTTGCACTTGAGGCCATGTGGCCCTTTATAGCCACAAACAGCAAGCATATGGCCTAGAGAGAGCTTTCCTGCCCAGCGGTGATATTTCTAGTCAACCCAAGGCCCAGCACAGCCACAGCTGTAATTGGCAGACAGCTCGTGTGGCTGGTTGTTTGCTTGTCCTTGTAAAACTGAGCATGACAAGCCAGTGAGGGGTGGAGCTGTGCCTGTTGTAAACATGTTTAGAATTCACAAAAAGCGAAGTGTAGATTTGAGAATTTGATTTGTGAAGCTCATAACTATTCATTCGTTTCTTAATCATAGTTCGTTAAATTTAACAGTTGTGTGACTGAATTCACAGATGACAACAGCGAGATATTCTGGGCCATAAATTACTAGCTGCTTTAAGAAAGGGACTGATTTAACAGCGTATTGTAGAGTAGTAATAGAAGCACTAAAATCTGTCTTTCTACCTCCAAGGGTTTTCTTTTAAAGGTTTAGATTGCAACAATAAACATTCTTTTAAATCTTCACTATGCAAGCAAGTCCACTTTCAGAGGCAGTCATTTACTTGTCTTGTAATAAAAAGTAATTTATGGTATGTGATATCGATTTACATTTATCCTTTCTCTCCATAGCAGGGGCATAATGCTCTTTGGTTGTTCTGGTAGAAAGTGCTTTACCATCATGTAATGTCTGAACAAAAATATTGCCAATATTTAAAAAACAAAGTTCTGAAAGTTGGAATGGGGTCTGGAATGGGTCTGAGTTACAAAGTCTTAAGTGAGCACTGAAAGATGCCCACTTAGCATTTGCTTCTTGTTCTAAACCACTGATGTTCGTTTTTACAACAATGATTGCATCTCTTTTCATTTGATTTTATTCCTGTCAGTGTTGAGTATTCTTTTCTTTCCCTCTACAACCCTTTTCTCTTCCCAGAGGTGTCCGGTTTAATCAGCTCACTTTGTCAGCTGAGAACTTCAGGGAGCAGTAGGACACCAGTGAAGATAGACGCAGCTATCACAAGCCAACAACCGCAACATCTGTTAACCACTAGATAAAATAAGAGTTGGCAAGGGCCATTGGGTCTGAATAGATTATTTTCCTAATGGGAGGGCTAAACTTCTGCTGATCAACGCACTCAGGATCCCGATTCACTTTGTGGCCTGATGCTCACATAATTATGTCATTGGCCTTGAAATGAAACGCTTACTTTCAGAGATGCTTCAAAGGCAATTTTTGGTTTTTGCTTTTTCCTGGAACCTGAGACTCTTACAAAGATAGTCTGGCCCATCTGTTGTGTGCAAACATACCTTTTAGGGTTTCTCCTAACAAATGGGTCCATATAGGAAATTATTTATGTTGTGGGTTTGAATAGAGGGCCACAAACTCAAGAGTACAGAAAATGTATTTCTTTTTTTTTTTTTTTTCATTGAACAATGTAATTCTGACTTTATGATACATCACATTTTGCTGGACTATAACCTCAGCTATCCATGCGGCTCTCCCCACCATGATTTTGCTAAGATTCTAGGAGTCAGGATGGTCCCCCTGGCCATCAAATGTCTGTCCCTACATTATCCCAGCCCAGGTCATCAGTGCATTGATTGATGACTTTGGTTTGACACTGGGCACATAGAAACTATGTCAAAGCGGGGAGCCTGGGCTTTGATTTCTCCTAGGGTCTGCCAGTTCTTCTTGGTACTGCCAGGGACTAACTTATAGTTTCTAATGCCAAAGAAACCACACACCTCTTTCCTTCTTCCAGCCAAGATAATGTTTTTAGTCTTGGAAAATTTCCCTTTCTCCCTATTTCCATCAGGAGCATGAACACAGACTTCTCTTCCCTCTAACTCTGACCATGAGAAATCTATTTTTATCTTGAGGAAATCCTTCTCTCTTCACGTTTTCCTCATACCCCCATCTCCTTACACCCCATTACTCTCAATGGGCTTTTGCTTCTGGAAACAAAGACTAAAAAGAGAAGTTTCTATAGGCAACCTTTTTTTCTTTCTCTGAAGAGGAAGAGGAAATAGAAAATGTAGGGTGAAAATTATAAATTACTATCACAAAAAAAGCATTCTAGCATAAGCATATATATACATTCTCAAAGGCAGTTGCATGATTGATTCATTTTTGCACTGGGCAAACAGACAAACAGAAACACCAGACAAAAGGACCTGCAAATCTTATGCATTGAGTAATTTATGAATTTGTCACAGTGTCCAAGGTAAAAGAGAAACTGAGTTTAATGTGTCAATGAGGAGAAAGTGAAGAGAGATTCAGCTTCCCAGAAATCTTCCAAGGAACCTATAATTGTCAGGTTTCCACTTCAAAATTAAACTGTTTTACCCATATGATTTTATATATAATTCAATGATTTTTATAGTCATCTTTTATCTATTAGCATTAGACAAATCCTCTACATTATAATGATTTTTATAGAGGTACATATTTATAAAACAGAAACAACAGAACTAATGAACCTTCTCATAACCTTTGCTGCACTGGACATGAGTGACCACTCTTTTTTGAAACTCTCTTCTCCCTTGGACTCCCCGGAAGCACTTTTTCATGGAAATTAATAGCCATTCTAAGTGGTTACAATGGCTGCTCTAGATTTCTCCGTCTCCTCATTATTGCTTTCATCCAGCTGGCTCTGGGACTCCAGATTTAACTGCATTCTTTGCTTCTGCCCCTGCCAGCTTGGTAATCTTTGGTGTCCCTTTCTGCTTCCTGGACTTCAACTTCCTTTTAATGTTTCACTCTCTTCTATCTCTCTGCAATCTTGTCCCATGCAATCTTGGAAGAAAGTCCCTGAGCCAGTGTCTAGGCTGCCCTCCACTGGTGAAGGATGTCTTGACTTCCAGGCTTGGCTTGAAGTCTTGACTCCTCACTTTTCTTCACCTCCTCAAACCACTAAGCCATCATCGAACCTGCTCTGAACTCTTCTGTACTTCCCTACTGACACTGCCTTAACTGAAGCCCTCATCCCCTCTTCCCTGGATTATTCAAACAGCTTCCATGTGGTTTTCAGTCTCCTATTTTATTCCCCACATGGCAGCCAGACTGATTGCTCTAAAATGAAGTGCTGATTATTCCTTTGCTTAAAACTCATCAGCAAATATTTGTAACCCTGATATCTCATCAGAAAAAAAAAAATCCATGAAATGTTTCAAATATATTGATTTTGGCTTCACCTCCAAAGATGGTAATTCAGTGGATCTGAGACAGGGCTTTGGGCACCCATATGCTGAAAGAGCTCCTTGGGTAACTCTGATGTGCAGCCTCCTTCACATGGCCCCCCCCCAGATTCACAATGACATGCCTGAACCCACACGTCCATCTCACCTCCTGCTCCAAAGGAGCTGGAGTGTGTATCTTACCTTTCTCTAACCCGAGGTCTATTAAGGTCTTAACGTTCATTGACATTAACTGGACAGTTGCAGGATGAAAGCAGGTATTATCAAAGAGCCAGAGCTGTTTTTGAGGTCATTAAGCACCCTGGAACTACAGTTTAAAGAATTCCTTTGCAGTTGTTCACACTGTAATTCAATGTATTCCTTTTCTTAATTCTATGTTCAGTGCTATTTCTGTAGAGTACTAGACAAAATAACTCCTCACCCTACTTGGTATTTACACCTTTAAAGTATTTATAGACTGCTTTTATATCCTTACTTAGTCATCACTGAACTAAGCAGTATGTATTTTGCTTCCACACTATTAATTTAGAAATCCATTCCTCTATAAGGTGATAACTTTTCCTGAATAATTCCATTCTTTTATGTAGTTCTTTTTGTTTTGTTTTGTTTTGTTTCCACTTTGGATAACTTGATTGTAAGCCCATTGAGGATAGCAGTTATGTTACAATTACGACTTCAGCTTCATTGTTACCTCTCCCATGCTTGACACAGACCTGGGCATAAAATATTGGGAAGTGAGGAAAGAGTTGATTTACCAAGACTATATACAGACAATAAGTTGTGACTCCCCTTTCCGTCATTTTTTTGTCCTGTTACCCCATACTTCAGATGCTCATTACTCCTACCACCAGGTGTTTTAGGCATCAGTATTTCTCTGATTGAACTGAGGATAAGTTATTCAAGATGCAATTTTCTTTGGTAAGAAAGAAAACCTAGGAGAAAATGGGATACTTTGTATTATTTTACGTCTCTGGAAAAGGATTGACCACATCATATAACTTGCTAAGAATCTGCCAAAAATCCAAATGATGCTTCTGTCAAGTGTTGTAAATTGTCATTCTGGATCTGTATTACAAGAAGTTGTATTTGGCTACAATCCAATGAAATGTACCCAAATGCCGTTTCCAAGACATTCAGAATAGTACCCTTCATTTGATTCTGTGCATGCCAACGTAGTAGGTGGAAGACATTCATTTCCTATTACTGAGTGAAACAATTCAGGACCCATTTCCATAATTAGACACCCTCCCCACCAACAGCCCTCTCAAGCACCTGTCCAGTTCTGTTCTAGAGAAAGATTTAAGTGGAAAAGAGCCTTTACCAGCAGAGGAATAACCCTTGAGCCCAACAGCAGTGAGAGCCACAGAAAGAAAAGAGAAGAACTGTGTTGTTGGAAAGTGGGAAGCAAGTGGCATCAATACATACCTTAGCAGCCCCTCGAGTGAGCTGCATGTGCCCCTTAGCTCAGTTAGTGTAGCTCTGCCCTCTGGAGGGATCATCCCTGTGCTCACAGGACCTCTTAACAAGTTCTGTCATCTTCCCGTGGCCACACCATCTACACCTGCATTTGTTGCTGTAGCTGCATGGAGGGAGTCATAAATAATCCGTAATTGTAGAGGACCCAAACTCAAATCGAGATTGATTGAGTGATTGATTGATTGGCATTTTGTTGGCCTGTTTTGGAAAGTGCAGATGTATGTAGTATATTTTTAAAGATTTTTAATTTAAAAAATAATTTAGTATAATGGTACACTTCTGTTCCTTTCTCTCTAGCTTTTGTGTATCTGTTGTAGGCTTTTGATTTGTGGTTACCACGGGGTTCATATATGTTGACCAATAACTATATCTAGTATTTATCTCTAATGAAACTGGGAGACATCTGTAACCCCAAACTACAATAAGCAAAGATGAAAAGCAGATGAATGTGAGAGGACAATGACATCAAATTTTGATGAATTCACGTATCATTTAATGGTTGACCGAGCCCACATGTCTGGGAATACTTTGTGATTTCATCTCCAGGCCATTGTGAAATTTTTTTTTCAAGTGTGATTTCCCAGACCATTACATCAAGTCTTCTCCTAAAGCAGGAATAAGTAATTGGCTCTTTCTCAATATCAATTAAAGTTGTTCTGTCAGAGGAAGCTATTGATCCAATCTTCTGTGATCTGACCTTGCTCAGAAAACATGAAATATGACCTTTAACCTCTAGTTCCTCACGTGCTTCCCCTTGAGTACCAGCCTCACATTTTCTATTTAATTTAATCCTTCTACACTGATGATAAGATGCCCTTACTGTTTACTTCCCCGATCCAAGCCTGTACTGTTTATTTCAGCATGGTAATGAATTAAGCATGCATTTACACAAAAACACTTCCATTAATTCCGTTCAAGTCAATGCATTTCTTTTTTTTTCATTTTTCAGTTTTATTAGGTAAAGTTGATACAGTTTGACTGCACGTATAGAAAATGTTACATGCAAATACATATATACAATATATTGCACATATTTTTAATTTACATGTATGTACTGTTCATTGTCTCTAAGAATAGTTTAGAGCTTTAGCTTTTCAAACTTACATAGTTATCAAAGCCAACCACAAAATAAGAATCAACGGAATTCAGTAATCCAATCGTAAAGGACAGTCATATGTGCTTACACATATTTGAGAAATCAATCATCTAAGTTATAAATAATAAATAATTCATTTGTGTCTGGTTGTTTTTAGATTCCACATATAAGTGATATCATATGGCATTTTTCTTTCTCTTTCTGGCTTTCAAGTCAGTACATTTCTGATAGAACACACCAAAAAGTACCGAAGAATTTCAATAATGAGCAACAGCATTAGGCTTAAACGACCATTAATTCCATCCTTTTTGATCTGTATTTTTTCCTGTAGTCCTTGATATCAATATTGTGGACGGTTTAATCTTCCAACTCTAGTTAGCTTTTTTTAGGTTGTAGAAAGTTCCCTCATTCAGGATGTGAGGCTAAAAAGAAATTTTAACTGTTGAACCCTTGCAGCTTCTTTAATGAGCCTGGCTGATCTTTAACCTGAGAAATTGGTGGGCCATCTGTTCAAGAGAAGCTTGATTCCTGCAGTTGTTTGGCTGGCGTCGCAGAAGGCATTTCAGCACACAGCCTCCATCTGGTCACTGCTGCTTGCTAATCTAAAAAGAGACTTGGGGATAAGGGAGAGTGACATTTCCAGTTAACAGTAATTATTTCTAAAAGCGCTCAGCTTCTTTTCACGTTTCCTCCTCCTCCTGACACTTCCATTTCCCATGGAAGACTTGGAAAATGAGGTTATCAGTAGAATCTTTAGACTATTTATAAAAAAGATATTCCTGTGCTGAATTTCCTCAGCTAGGCAACCTTGGTTTTGCTTTTTGATTGTTGATCTGTTACCCCTTCTACTCAATTGCTGTGGGTTCCAGCCAGAGTTGTTTGTTTTTCCCAAGTCCATTGCCCATATCTGAAGCATATGTGATGAAACAGGGTGATCTCACTAAGCCTGCATCTGAGCCATCACCCAACCTCTCTAGCTGTTTTAACCTGTCTTGATGACCAGTGAAGGCTGTACATGTAAATTCATAATGCATCTGTCAGTTTTAATTAACCTAGATAAAATTGTTGGATTCCCTACTTCGTGGATGTGAACATTTTGAAGCTCAGATAATCATATATAGATGGAGGATTATCATCAATGACACTCCTCTTGCTAACTTAAATCAAGACAGCACTGTCAAAATGTGGTATATATTTGCAATGGATTTATTCAGCCTTTAAAAAGAAGGACATTCTACTATGTGCAAAAATATGGATGAACCTGGAGGATGGTATGCTAAGTGAAATAAGCCAGACACAGAATGACAAATACTGCATGCTCTCACTTAAATCTAAAATAGTCGAACTCATAGAGGCAGAGAGTAAAATGGTAGTTGTCAGAGGCTGAAGGGTGGAGAAGTATTGGTCCAAGAGTATAAAATTTCACTTATGCAGGAGGAATAAGTTCTGGAGAGCTGGTGTACAGCATGGGGACTATATTTAACAGTTCTGTATTATATACTCAAAATTTGCTAAGATCTTAAGTGTTCACACCACCTAGAGAGGAAGAGAGAGACAGAGAAGGAGACAGAAAGAAAATGGTAGCTTTGTGAGGTGATAGATATGTTAATTAGTTTGATTGTGCTGACCATTTCACAATGTATACATATATCAAAACTTCAACTTGTATACCTTAAATATATACAATTCCCACTTGTTATTTATGCCTCAGCAAAGCTGGGGGAAAAGAGAGAAAGCTCTCTTTCCCTAATAGTCTCTAATACAAATGGATGAGGGAAATTGGAGAGACTTGTCTAGGATAACTTACAGACAGTTCTACCTATAAACAGATGATTCCTTTAGATTCCTTGCCACCAAGGTCCTCCTTGGGTGGGTAAAAACTATTCTGAAGCCAGGGGCAATTTGCAGCATTGTCTGACCACCTCAACAGACTATAGGGCATACTGAATGGAAGTCAAGGCAAGATTTCTTCTGCAAGAAATTATCTCTACAGAGCCCAGCTCTAGAAAATAAAACTCAGTAACTCTGGATTTCGGTTCACTGGGAATTAGTGATGAATTCTGCCACAAAGACCTTACTTACCATGCACTATTACATTAATTAAGCCTTGAAGTGCCCAAGCCATATATCACCACTGTATAATCAATGCTAAAGTTTTAAACAAAAATAGCCCTTCCTACTCAACACAGGCTTTGCAAATCTGAACGTTGTGACAGCTAAAGGGAAGCAAGCTTGTGAGAAGGTGTTCTTAGATCAAAGTTAGGAAGCCTAACTGTGTAGTGTTTCAAGATGCTAAAAATACCTTGACACCTAGGGATGAGTGTTGCCTGACCGCGCAAAGCTGAGTTACAAAAGCTGGAACCCAGTTTAGATTGTCTTTCAGATGTCTTGTATGGCCATGAACATCTGGCTTTTTTTAGCATGCATTTTATTTATTTTTTGTGTGTATATGTGTGTGTGTGTGTGTATATATATTTATTTATTTACATATTTATTGGAGCATAGTCAGTTTACAATGTTGTGTCACTTCTGGTGTACAGCAGTCATGCTTCAGTCATACATGAACATACATATATTCATCTTCATACTGAACACAGAAGCATACATACACAGTGTTGGGGGAAAGCATCAGTGCATTTACAAATGCCATCTAAAAGGTGCTCATAATAAAGTGCTTTCACTGCTTCATCATCCACTCCACATGGTGATTGTCCACTGCACAGCGTGGATGTTTTGCCGTTGCTTTCTTTATCACCAAGCTATTGCAAGGAGCTTTATGTCCACATAGGCCTGGGTTCAAATCCTGATTCTATCATTTATTATTTTTTTGATCATGAGCAAATTTCATTTCATGAATAAAGAGTGAGGAATGTGAATTGATAAAGAACAGTGAAAATGGGTATAATGGGCAGAATATTGGCTCCCAAAGATGGCCACACTCTAATCTTCAGAACCTGTGAAATTATTACTTTACATGGTGAAAGTAACTTTGCAGGTCTGATTAGTTTAGTTTAAGGACCTTGAGGTGGAGATATTATCCTAGATTATCCAAGTGGGCTCAATCTAATGACAAGAATCTTTAAATCAGAGAACGTGTTCTGGCTTACGTCAGAGTTAAAGAGAGATGTGACTGTGGAAGAAAGGTCGGAGAGATGCAACATTGCTGGCTTTGAAGATGGAGGAAATGGGCTACAAGCCAAGAAATTTCAGGTGGCCTCTATAAGCTGGAGAAAGAGAAAAACAGAATCTCTCTAAGAGCTTCCAAAAAAGGAAAACAACCTGTCAACACCTTGATTTGAGTCCAGCGAGACCTGTGTCAGAGTTCTAATGTACAGAACTATGAGGTTATAAATTTGTGTTATTTTAAACTACTAAGTTTGTGGTAATCTGTTATGGCAACAATAGAAAACTAGTACAGTAGGTATCCTGGTGGAGGGAGTGGAATATCCAAAGCCAGAGTCAATTCCACCACTGGATATAGCATGCATTTATTAGATGCCCACTGTTTACTTGCAAGGTCCTTTTCTACAAAGATGAGGAGATGCTATTGGTTATAGCCTGTATAAAAACAACTCCATGGGTAGATTATGGAAGTACCCCAAGAAGTAAAGTATGTGAACAGAAAGATTGCCGCTGGTTTGGACACAAGTTAATTTCTACATGTTGGCTTTGAAGAAGGAGTGGAGGTTTCCAGGCAGGGATGAGTGGGAAGAGTGCACTGGGGTAAGGGTATACAGAAGTCTGTGGGCCAGGAGGGTCAGGCCAAGGAAGAAAATAGCCTAGCCTGGTTGGCCGGGAAATGAGGTCAGTGGTTCTAAAAAGCTGGTCCATGATGAAATTGGCACCAAACTTCTCAAAAATGAGGAAAATGAGAACACTATAGTGAGTCCTTTCATAAAGCTAAATTCAGTGCATTTAAAATCCTTTCTTTTATCCTGAGATTATGTTCATTTCTGTTTTTCTGATATTAAAATTTCCTTTAACAAAATGATAGTAGAATGGTTGTTGCTATTATTATTGTTGTTGAAATGTTATTACCTAGAAAAATGAGATGTTGGCAAACCTATGTTGGTTGTCTTTGTGTGGGTAAGCTGAGGTGGGGTGGGGTGCAGTTCCTCATCCGTGAAATGTTGAAGTCTGGAAGGCAGAGTGTTACGGCAAAGGATGAACTAGGGGTGGATAACAGGAGATAATGATATCCAGCTGGAGAGTCAGAGGGGCTAGATTTATGCAGTGTTGACTGCGTACTAGGAGTTTGGGCTTTGATCTCTTGATAATAGGGTTGATGAAAATATCATTCAGTGACATTCAATATTGTGTTCTAGGCATTGTGTAAAGTGTGGGGAAATTATGTGGTATGACATGAGAATGAAATGGTAACACATCTTCCCGGCTAGAGTGGTGGTCCATGGAGGAAAGTAATCAGAAACTGTATTTTTAAAGATGGAAGGTGATATTGAAAGTGTGGTTGGGAAAGGGACAGAAAATTCTAGAGCAGTGATTCTAAACCAGAGCCATTTCCCCCCCAGGTGACAGGTATGTTGGTCAATGTCTGCAGACATCTTTGATTGTCATCTCTCAGGTTGGGGTACCACTGGCACCTAACGGCATCTCATCAGTGCACAGGATAGTACCCACAGCAGTGAGTTGTCAGGTCTCAAATGTCAGTCCTGCCAAGGCTGAGGATCATTGCTGTACAGGAAGTTAGTTTCAATATAATAAAATAACAGAACTGCTATGCATTCTGGAGTAGGGTATTACAGTTTGCTGACAACTTTCTATATGTCAGGCATTCTCACATGCAGTAAATCCTGATTTACCATCATAATGATAACGAGTGTTATTGTTATCTCCCTCGTACAAATGAGGACACCGAGACTAGGGAAAATTGTGATTGGCCTGTGACCAGTTAATGACTAAGATCAGATTTGAGCCTAGCCCTGTTCCATTTAATCATTCACCAGGGCCAGTCAGTTATTGATTATCCCCCTTCTGTCCATCCCCACTGCTGCTATCTTAGTTCAAAGCCGCCGTTACCTGTTGCCTGGGTTACTGAATGCAACAGCCTCCAACTGGCTTTCCTCTCATCCCTTCTCCCGACTATAGTCAGAGGGAGTTTTCTAAAGAGTTTATCACTTTCCTGCTTAAACCTTGCAATTTCTGGCAATCTCCCTCCTCACTGTGCTTGTGCTTGTTTTCCTCATATCTACATCCTCCCCACAATACACAAACACACACACACACACACACACATGCACGCACATGCACATGCACACGCACACACCGTTCACCCCCTGGCTAACTCTTGCTCCAGTTCCTTCAAAATTCACTTGCAGGGGAAGAACTTCCCTGATCCCCAAGGCTGAGGCAGGCGCCTTTCCCACGTGCTCCCCCGGCACCTGTGCGTATCTCATTATTGCCTTTACCACCCTTTGCATTAGTGATTCACTAATTTTTCTGTCTCTTCCGCTGAACTGTAAACAACTTGAGATCCAGGACAGCGTGATTCGAGTAGCACTAGGCACATAATAGGCCCAGATGATACGTATTGAGTGAATGACCCCCACTGTCAGTCTGTATGAACATTGAGTTGGGTTCAGTACTCTCCACACAGGAGAGCCAGATAAAAATCTGTTTTCTCCCACTAGGCAGAAGGTGATGAGGATCTTGAATAAGGTTTTGGCCATGGGGAAGCAAAGAGCAGATGTGAAATACACAGAAGAAACAAGTCTATAAGACTTGTTGACAGATTGGCAATGTGGGAGAATGGAGAGAGATTACTGAAAAGCACTCTTAAGTGAACAAGTGTGTCAGGATGCTAAGGTTGTCAAAATAATGATACAGAAGCATGCTTCTGCCTTGCATAATCTCAGTAAATGTTAAATGAATAAACTTGAATGTTTTCCTTAAAATTTGAGAACCATCTAAATAAAGCATAGATGGTACTTAAAACCAGAGTGATAAATGGGATCCCTGAGGGAGAACATCTAGCAAGGAAGAGAAAAGAGTGTAAGATGAAGCCCAGGGAATACCAACAATTGTAGGTCTTTAGGAGAGGAGGCTGGGAAGGCAATGAAAAAGCAGGTGCCAAGTGGTAAGAGAAAATCAGAAAAGTGAGAGCACGCTGTGAAAGACAGAAGAGGAGGGTGCTTGAAGAAAGAAGTGGTCATCTCAGTGCGGTGCTGCTGGGAGACAGAGCGAGATAAGGAAGAAAAGTGACTATTTCACAGAGCTTTCCTTCCTGGTAAGGAGAAGTACCAGGAGTGCTAGCAGACATGGGGAGCACAAAGATGACTATCATGGGGAAGGTGGCTCTGTGTTTGAGGCTCCAGTTCCAGAACCTGGTCATGGAGACTCCACCTTGAAATTATTTTCATTCATTATATCACTTTGAATTTGTTCCCCTAAGTAAGATACGGCGATTCAACTAGTGAATGTGAAACCCCTTCACTTGTCTGAATGGTCTTAAGGAGCCAGCAAGTACTTATCAATAACTTTAATGGAAGAGCCAGTGAGTAGTGGTCCCTCTTCTGAAGAACAGAAGCAGGTATGAGGACTGCCATAAAAAAAAAAAAAAAAAGAAAGAAAAAAAAAAAAAAAAAGAAAACCCAAGACCAGATGGCAGACCTGGGCTGCTCTTTGAGACTTCCCAAATTAGTCCTGAACGGAACATGCTCTGATATCCAATTCTTTTGTCCCATCTTCCCTCAAGTGGAATCTTGTAAAAGAGACCCTGCCCAGACAAGTCCTGGTCCTCAATAAGGCATTGTCCTTGCCTCCTCCCTGAATGTATCCATTCCCAAGTGAAAGGGTGCTGGAAGCATGCCAGTGCATCGAGGTGTGAGAAGACCATTGACATTGCTTCCTTTTTCATTGACTTACCTCAGTGCAAGAGCTCTTCTTAAAATACCTACTATTAGGAGTTTTCCATTCATTCAACCCCCAAAAGTGGGTGAGGAAGAACTCTATTGGACTCTCTAATGTTCATCCCTGCCAGTTTCTATCATTCCCTGGATTCCTGGGCTCCTCTAATACTGACCTCCAGGGAATATCCAAATCTTGTTAACAGTCAACTCTTCTGCATCTTTGACTGCTTGCTCTGTGTGGAGTATAAAGAAGCATCCTAATCTTTCAAGGGCTTTCTTCAAGTGAGTTTGATCTGGTTGACTCTGGTAGAATACTGTGTAAGCCACCACCTCCCCTCCAACTGTATGGGCAGCCCCTAGAGACACTGAAAGGACTTAGTTTTTGCCTATTGCATCCTCCCAACCAGCAGCTTCTTCTTACCACCCTCCCTTAATTGGAGGGTCCCATAATTGGAACTTGCTTCTTCAGCAAATCTGTTTGAAAAGTCTAAGAATAAGAAAATTACTCTGTCAGTCCTTCCTAGATCTGCCTCCTGCCTCCACCAGATCTACTTCCAATGGGGCACTGCAAACTGAAAAATGTACAAGTCAAACTCCTCTCTTCTACATGGAACAAGCAGGCATTTTCCTTTCTTTCTCAACTTGTGTGAAATTCTTCAGACACTAAAACTGTGTGTGTGTGTGTGTGTGTGTGTGTGTGTGTGTGTGTATATTATATATATATATAATTGAAGTATAGTCAGGTTACAATGTTGTGTCAATTTCTGGTGTACAGCATAATGCTTTAGTCATACATGAATATACATATATTAATTTTCATATTCTTTTTCATCAAAAGTTATTATAAAATATTGAATATAGTTCCCTATTCTACACAGTATGAACTTGTTGTTTATCTATTTTATGTATATTAGTATCTGCAAATCTCGAACTCCCAATTTATTCCTTCCCACCCCCTTCCCCGGCTGGTAACCATAGTTTGTTTTCTATGTCTGTGAGTCTTATTTCTGTTTTGTAAGTAAGTTTGTTGTCTTTTTTTTTAGATTCCACGTATAAGTGATACCATATAGTATTTTTCTTTCTCTTTCTGGCCTACTTCACTTAGAATGACAATCTCCAGGTCCATCCATGTTGCTGCAAATAGCATTATTTTATTATTTTTATGGCTGAATAGTATTCCATTGCATAAATATACCACAGCTTCTTTATCCAGTCATCTGTCAATGGACATTTAGGTTGTTTTCATGTCTTGGCTATCATATATAGTGCTGCTTGAACATTGGGGTGCATATATCTTTTTGAAATAAGGTTCCCTCTGGATATATGCCTAGGAGTGGGATTGCTGGATCATATGGTCGGACACTAAGACTTAATGGATTGTTGGCTGCATATGAGCCTGCTGTGAGCTAGAATATTACAAAGGATAGTGTACACACACACACACACACACACACACTGCAAAGGAAGAAATTTTGGCCTGGCATTAGCAAACTAAATTTTTATTTCAGAGGCTGGTTCTGAGCTATTAAGGCATATTTCATTATGACATAAATGTTTTCACTAACTTTCTGAACCACAGTGTACTTAATGAGTCTTCAGTGGATGCATGCTGTTTGCAGACTGACTTTGAAAGAAATATCCCAGGGAAAGAACCATGGAATTTGATTTAACACCTCATTTGTCATTTGTATTTTATTGTGTATTTCTAGTGGAAATATATGAATCCATAACAAAATATTTAATCTAGCACCTTTGGATCAGTAAATTTATCTTGGAAATTCCCTTGATACATAGCCAAGACTCATTGCCAACTACTATTAATCACACATTGTATAATGAAGGTTAATAAAGCATCAGATAACAAATGTAATTTTGTGTGTTGAGGGGCAGGAGGGAGACAGAAGACACTCAGAAGAAAGTCAAATAATGAAACCTAGTAATTGACATGAAGACTGATCTTTTAATGAATGGGTTCCTCCCTATAATGTAAGTGACAATGTAGATTTCTTTCATTGTAGTACAGATTGCTACTATTGCTCATGTACTTAGCAACACATTGAATTAAAGATCCACTGTACCTACAAAGGATCATGTAGGGAGCTCATAACCTACAGTAAATTCTTGGGTCCTCCAGAGGCTGCATAACTGACTTATGAATGTTCTTGTTTTGGGTTAGGAAATCTGGGCTCATATCTTGGCTCCACAGCCTGCTCTCAGAAAGCTGTGTGATCTTGGTCATTTTTCTGAGCCTCAGTTTTCTCTTCTATAAAATGGGGGATATAATCTGTACCCACCTCACAAGGTTGTTGGAGGATTAAATGAGAAAATGTAAGGTTCTGGCACGTGTATTACCAAAAATTCAACAAATGATGGCTTTAAATAAGTATAATCTATGCCAGTTAATTCCGCTGCTCCCAAATGGAATTAATTTATTCACCTGTCAGTGTAGATGGTTGCACTGGTTACTTCAAAATACTTGAGGGATATACTGCAGTTCTTTTTCAATAGTGTATTCCAGTGGTTGGAATCTGGGCTTGGGAGCATGAGAATTATAACAGGTGTGAATAATAAATAGTTACGTAGTTCTCGGGTGCTCCTTCAAGGTTGCCTCTTGAATATAAAAGCAGTTTATGTGCATATGTATCCTGTGTAAATAAATCATGATCGCTGATGGCGACGGTAGACAGAATTCTCCAGCTGTCCAGAGGGCCATGTTCCTCCATACTCCTCCCATGCTTAGAAAACTTCCGAACAGCACATTGACCTGCCAGTTCATTGGCCTTTCTCATACCGTAGTACATGAGGAAAAGTCAGAGACTGAAATGGAGATATAAACCTTCCAGGATCCATAAAAGCCTATGGAAGGAATATTTGGGCCATTCGTCTTCAGTTTTCATTTATATCAAATGCATCTAATGATAAGTAATATGACAACTAGCTAGAGTTTCAGCAATTTAGAAAAAAATATTTTCATTTGCCTTCACAGTAAATATCAGCAAATACAAGTTAAATCCCAGCTATTCCAAGTCTGGGAAAAGTGGTATCATTTAATGTGATTTTTCAGAAATGTGAAATACATGTAGGCAACTGTGACAACATGCACACAATTAATTATTACTTAAAGACTAAAAAATCACTACATTTTTAGTATTGTTTTATTCTGAGTAGTATTTTCATCCTCTGTTAAAGCTAAATAAGAACTAAGATGTCTGAAACCAATATTCTTTTAACCATAAAATTCTTTTTCCAGTAATTAATGCAGTTTTCTTCTCAATTTTGATTACTTGTCTTATTTTAAACATTTGTTCTTCTGTTGCATGTGTGTATATGAACACATAAATAGTTCTATGTTAAATCAAATGAGAGTAAGAGAGGAAAAGGAGAAAAATGGAGAGTTCAAGTAAATATGTCTTATCTATGTACATCCAGAAACGTTTTTTAAAAATTGGTGATTTTTTTAATTAAGCATCATATTTATAACTGTTTAGCTGTAGAAAATTCCCTTCTTTAAGTGTTCCAGTAGGAATCCCTGGCCAGAAAAGATATAGCTTGGCCACGCTTGCACTGGTTAGCCAATCCAGGTGAGTGGTAGGAAGAGAGGTGCCCACGCCCTCTTTCCGTGTCTTCTTGTGAGAGGGACACAAAGCTGTGGCTCTCTCTCGATTAGCTCCCAAGCATTACTACAGACTGTGAACTGCCCTGGGAGGAGATGAGGCAGCCGCCATTGATCTCGCCCTCCTACACAAAACTGCTAGACAGGAGTTCAGTACATTTCTTTTAAGTGTTTGATAGAGTTGTAAAGTCCCTAAGGGATTCTTAGAGCAGAATTTGAGAGTGGGGAAATACTTAGGAGAACTGGACTTGACTTCAACTTTGAAGAATCCAGTAGTTGGACCTGTGGAGAGAAGAGACTTCTATAGGTTGAGATGGGAGTTCATAAGATCTATATGGGAAATAATGGGGGAAACTGGTGCTTTGGAGGAAAAAAAGGAGTAAATAGCAAAGATGATTTTAAAAGTAATGTGGAAATCTACACTTGATGCAGTAATCTAGGTAGGCTTCTGAAAGGTTCTGGGTCAGGAATGATACTTTCTAGTCCTTACTATATTGGAGACATTGTTCTATTATTTGTTTATTTATGTATTTGTTTATTTACCCTCGCTACAACTCAGTGATGAAGTGGATATTGTTAATCCTCATTTTATACATTAAGACATTCAAGCACAGAAAGGTTAAGTAAACCACCCTAGATTGCATAGCTAACCTGTAATGGAGTTAGTATCTAAAACCAGGCAGTTGGTTCCAGACAGTACTTTCAACCACTACTTTATGGTACTCTTGAAGGGAAGTGCAGGAAGGAACATTAAGTGTAATGATTTTCTGTTATTGAGCTCAGTTTAGTGTAAGGGAATGAGTGGGAAATTGGTCCAGGAAACCTGAAGAGGTCTTGATAAAAGTAATCTTGTGCAAATAAGAGCTCAGTCTCCTGCCGTATAAAATGAAGGTGGAACTGTTTCTAATATTTTTCAATGCTAGGCACTTGGTAACCATTCTTGCTTAGCACAGATCATCAAAATTGACTAAAATAGGGGTATAGGAGTCACCAGGATAGCATTTTTTCAGGGTGTACTCTTTTCAGCACCCGCTAACACACATATGCTTACATATACAATACACATTTGGTATGCACTTCCTCTACCCAAATATGTGTTGGGATGGTGGGAGCCCACAAGGGGCATTGCTTTCAGGGGTTTGCTTTTATAGTTGGCAGATAATGAGGAGGAAGAGATGAGATTAGAAAAGAAAAATTATAACAGCTTTGATTAATCTGAGGATGATCTTTACACAATGGGGAAATTTTTGTTTAGCTTCTGTAGTTCTGTATCTGTCTGACTTTGATTATTTATGGTTCAACTTATTGTGTACCAGTCACTGTGTTGGGTGGACACTGTCCTCCTGGAATTTACAGCTGAGGGGAGGACAGAGATGTAAACCAATAAATATGATCAACATGCTGGGTGTTATATCATAGGTCTATATGAGGTACAGTGGAGGCCAAAGGGAAGAGGCCATCATTTTTGCCCTGAAAAGACGAATAGAGGGTGGGGCAGAGCTGTCACGTGGTGGTGTGACTGAGGAAATAACAGTTCAAGGGTGAGGAAGAGTCTGCAGACTATGTGGGAAAGGACATTCTGTCCAAAGACATGGAGTTATAGCACAGTCATTTGAAGGACCACAGAAGAAGTGGGAGAAAAACAATGAAAGAGGGAACTGGAAACATATAATCATTGGCCAGAATACCAAAAGCCTTGATGGTATGGCCAAGAGTTTTTAGGCCATGAGGAAGTCACTGGGATTTTAAGCAGCAAAGTATCCCAGTCATCAGTGTGTCTTAGGAAGGTCACACTGACCTCGCCTCTCACAAAAGCAGCAAGATTGTCAGCTCTATTTAAACCTGTGAAAATGATTTAAGTTTCTTAGAGAAGAGATAGACTAGTGGAACATAGCATTATTTTTATGATTTTTTAAACAGTGAAAATTATTCTAGATTTCTTTTTAAAGGTATTTGCTAAGAAGTTTTATTCGTCCTTGATACCTCTTTTTTTCAATCACAACTTCATAAAAAAGAACAAAATCCCTTCAAAAAATGTTCTTATCTTCCAAACAGTGTGAAAGCCTCTCAAAATTTTCCAGAGCTCTCCAAACTCTCTCTCACCAGGTTATATTTAGCTCAGCTATAGACCATGACCTTTTCAACAGACTGCACAACACGATACACTAATCGGAACATTTCTTAATAGACTTGAATGAGGTTAGCGGCCCCAACCCAGGCCTTGTCCACACACACGCACACACTCATTCATGTTTTGGAGTATTTTGAAAAGTAGCTTTTAAATTGGCCCAGAGGAAGACAGATGTTTTGTGATTTTGATAAAACAACATAGGTTTTAAATAGTCTTTATTTCTTTGATTTTAGGGAAAGCATTGATTTGCATTTCTTTTTTTCTTAGGAAATTTTTCTTTCTGTTTGAAAAATGTTGGCATATTTCCAGTAGCTATAAATTTGGGGTTCTATTTCTCAGATATGGTTTGCTTTGCAGGCAGGATCTATATGCAGAGATTCACCTGCAGCTGTGCAGTGCTCTTCCTAGGAACATGACCCCTCCCCTCTTGTCCTTCCCTTCCGCCAATTTTTCTGTGCTGCTCCTGTGGATTGGTTTTGCTCAGGGAGACCTTTGTCATGTTGTCAAGGTACTTTCAATGCAGAATCAGGTTTTCTTTTTCATGAATTCCTCTTTTATATTATTTATTATTGTAGTATTAATGGTGATACTAATTACAGTGTTGATGACAAAATGAGAGACCAAGCATGTTCTCCTGACTCTTGGCAACACAACTACTCAAAAATTAACCTAAAATAAGTAAGTCAGAAAGAGAAAGAAAAATACCATATGATATCACTCATATGTGGAATCTAAAAAAGAAAAAAAAAAAGGCACAAATGAACTTATCTACAAAACAGAAACAGAATCACAGACATAGTAAACAAACTTATGGTTACCAGAGGGGGTAAAGGGACAGGAAGGGATAAATTGAGAGTTTGAGATTTGCAAATGTTAACTACTATGTATAAAGTAGACAAAAAACAAATTTCTTCTGTATAGCACAGGAAACTATATTCAATATCTTTTAGTAACCTATAATGAAAAAGAATATGAAAATGAATATATGTATATATATATTATAAACTTATTATACTTCAATAAAAATATAAATTAAAAAAAATTAACCTAAACTTGGCAATCCTATTTACAATAAAAATATTGGTGATTCTCAGAAATAAAAATAAAGGAAAACTGAATAATCAGGGGAAATGCTGAGTAGTTCTCCCAAGGAGGAGTGTGAGAACAGGAAGAAAGACTCCTTTTGAAGTATATCAGTCTCTAAGAGGATATTCTTTCTTCATAGCAACTTGGTCAGCTGGCCATTTACTCCATTCATGGCGTGCTCTGCTCAACAGCCACCCTGTCCTCTCTGGAACTCTCAGTTTCATGGCACGGCACTTCCTGCCTGCTTCTGTGCAGTACTTAAGCCTTGTAGACCTTTATTTAGGGAAGTGATTGTATGTGGAGGTCGAGAGTGTGGTCTCTGCCACTGGCCTGGCTGGGTTTGAATCCCAGCTTCCCTGCTTGTTAGCCATAAGCCTTGGTCAAGTTACTTAACCTCCTTGTGCCTCACTTTCCTAATCTGTAAAGCCCTGCCTAGATAGGCCACAGAGCTTAAAGTTGTCCACAGCAACATTAGAGAGGTATTAGGCAGCAACTGTGTGAGCAAGACATGCACCAAGTAATCAACATGAGGAGGAATAAACACTAGCAAGACCAGCATGTGTAGCCAAGCTCAGAAAGAGACCAGCACCATGGACAGCTCTGTGCGGTGCTGTACTTTTTCCAGTAAGAAACTATTTCCTTCCTTCCTTCCTTCCTTCCTTCCTTCCTTCCTTCCTTCCTTCCTTCCTTCCTTCCTTCCTTCCTTCCTTCCTTCCTTCCTTCCTTTCTTTCTTTCTTTCTTTCTTTCTTTCTTTCTTTCTTTCTTTCTTTCTTTCTTTCTTTCTTTCTTTCTTTTTTTGTTTTTGAGGTGTGTGTGTGTGTGTGTGTGTGTGTGTGTGTGTGTTTTATTTACTTTTATTTTAATGGAGGTACTGGGGATTGAACCCAGGACCTCGTGCATTCTGAGCATGCGCTCTACCACTGAGATACACCCTCCCCCCGAACTATTCCCTTTCTGACTTACCATTGTAGCAGTTTCCTTCTAATTGATTAGGGCTCGCTAGATTTTAAAGGTGCCCAGAGTGTCACCCTGTCCATGGTTGGGCTGTTTGAGATCTAACCTGACAGATGTTACTGAGGGTCCTGTGAGGAGGATTTAGGTTCTGCAGGGGTGAGATAGGAATGGGAAGGCATCTTTTTCTCCCCTCAGAAAAATTATCTTTAGGATTCACCATCGCTTTTGCATTAAGCCATGGAGGTCTGAATCAGGTTTACAGTGTTAAAAGGGACAAATTCAGTTCTTGGCCATTTCTAAGAAAGTGCATGTATTACCTGTAATTAATCTGTGTTATGAAATTTATATATATGTAGATTTTATAATTGAAATATTTTGTGTTGTAGGTTTTTAAGCTTGCTGATTATAATCTAATGAATCCAATGAAGAAAATTGCTCTCTAATTTTTCTTCTGTTTTAACCTAAAATTTTATAATCTGGAAATATAGGGAAGGGATCAAGCTCACAAGTTCAGATCCCAGTTCTGCCTTTTATTAACTGTGTGACTTGGGCATGCTACTTAACTTCTTTCTGTTTTGGTTTTCTTTCTTTAAATGAAGATAGGAGTGGTACATATTTTGTGTGTTATCTTGAAAATTGGATGGCTTAATATCCATAAAGCACTCAGACTGCTGCCTCATTAAACATTAATCTATATTATGATTGTGATTATTTATATATTAGATTTCTTTTTTACAAAGTACCTCTCCACACCACCAGCTCAGTGTGCAGCTTTCGACTGTGTTATTTTGATCCTGAATCTAAAATAAGAATTCAGGTCTTGTTCTATAGGTATTTCGCAATATCATTGCCCAAGAGAAACAACATTTCACATTCTGAGAGTTCACATCTTTTGAATTGAAGCCAAAGTTTGGCCTTCAGATTAATAACTCAGGGCAGAAGGCAGCCCACAGAAACTGTTGTAAGACCCAAAAATATGCTCTCCTCTGCTGCTTTGCCACCTTTCTGTCTGTTTTGATAATAATAAGTTATAAAGGACCCAACATCCTCAACATATATAAGTTAGGTCCTTCTTCTGTTGCCTGACATGGTGAGGAATGAATAACTTGAGACCACTTGCTACTTCCCTAATCTTTGAACACCTTTCAGAAAATTCTAACCCTAACTCTCCTGGTTCAATATGAAACTGCCTGTAGGTCCAGTAAATTTAAGAATATGAGTCTAAAATGCAAGTGGCTTAAGGTCTATTTGTTCCCATTTCGCTTTTCAGTTTAACTTTTACTGTGCCATACTGATCTGCATTACATTCTTCATAAGCCTTAAGGCAATTTATAAAATAAAACCACGGAATATTGGGATTATTCATACTCTACAAATAGGCAAGTCCCCTTGGTTGCCATACTAACATCCCAACTGTTACTGACACTCCACGCTGAGAAGTAACCACTAGAACTTAATTAGTCCAGGCCTGGAGGAATCTTCCTTTTCCAGTAACTAGTGTCTGGCTAGACTAGAGGCTAGACTGTGTGAATGTGAATTATTGTGGATTGTGGATTCATTCTGATTTGTTTCCAGGTATTCACTTGTGATGTCTCTGTTCCACATCTTTTGTGAAAGCAGAGTTTCCAAAGTGATTTCTGGTGATTGAGAAACAGTGCATATTTTAGAAGCTTCTGTTTTCTTTACCAATGAGTTCAGTGACTCCTCCTCAGTAATTATACCCAAAGGAACACATGTGCAATAGAGCAAGGTTTAATCATAGCAACATCTTAAGCTCTCCAGATAAATCAGTCGTTCTCAGGAGATGCCACGGACTTGGTGGGCCTTCCTCAGGAGGTCCCTGTGCAGCTTTCATTCACCTCGGTTGTGCCCCGACTGTGTCAGGAGTTGGAGGCTTTCTTACATTGTTCTCCGTGAATGTCTGACGTCCCCAAAGCTCATGTGTCGGCCCATCTATGGCATCAGATAAGGACTTGGACAAGCTTTAGGGTCAAAACCAACAGACAACCAGGACAAAAGCATTCCTCTAGTCACAAAGCTATGTTTGTACCTTCCTCTTTGGGGGAGGTTCTAGAATCCTTGTAGACAGTATAAGAAAGCTGTTTTGTCAGAGACCAGCCCACAGTGAAGAAAGTGACTGGGTCTGGTGGTGAGGGAGGAGGACTCTTTCCTTTTAGTTTGTATCATGAAGATGTCCTGCCCCAAGGCCACAGCGCATCCTTCCACATGCACCCACGGACCCCGCCTCGTTCTGTAGAGGCCATACCTTCAGTACAGACAGATGAGCCCAGCTGTTGAACTAATGGTCATGCCAGCTGCATTGTCCTGTGGAACCTCCCACCCCTTCCAGGCCAGAAATACTTTTCCTCCCATCCCTCTAAGCCCTGGACCCTGTGCATAACTGCTGCCCTCTGAGTCAGGTCTCAGGGTACCAACAGTGCCTTCCCTAGGAGCCGTGCTCTGCTCTTCTGTAGGTTCAAAGATGTCTTGATGGAAGAGGCCTGAGTCTAATACCCTAGTTTAAATCACCTTCCTCTTCAGCCCCTACACCCCTCCTATGGGGCCTCAAGGAACCCTAGAGACAAAAGTCTTCTAAGAGGATCCCTAATAGGTATGTATCTGAGATTTACCTGGGGAGAATTTTCAAACTCAGGCTCTACAGAAAGCAGCTGACTTGGTAGATGCAAGAAGGAACTCCCAAGATGATTCTGATATGCAATCCTGGTTAAGCATCTGATACCGGAGTAGTACTCTTCCTCTTTTGCTGAAGGTCCTTGTGTTTTGCTCATCTCTCTCACCAAACTGTGAGGTCCTTGGAGGCAGGGATCATGTTTTGTTCTTCTTAAAATCTTATTATTTATCCTATGATGAATACTAAATATTTGTAGACGAGATGGGAAGTTCTTCAGCTGAGAAAACCAAGCCTGATGAATGTTAAACAACTTAACCAAGGCCACATATGAATTTCTTGCACAGTTAACACGAGGGCTCTGATCACCTTATTCCCAGGCCACTGTTCTATTTTTCCAGAACAGACATCTTATGTTTACCCTCTAACCTTATGGTATCCATGTAGACTGTTTCTGGTAGGACCTAACTAACCCCTGAATGCAGCCTATATGAGATGCTAAAAATCATACTGCCCATCTGGCAGCTTCCTTTTCCTTGCTGACTGTTTCTGTCTTCTTACCAACAGTGACATGGTGCAAATTCTTGTCTCTCAAAAAGCACACTGGTGGTTCCCTGCCAGAGGCCAGAGAAACCACAGCTCATTTCCTAAAACATTGTAAATCAATAACTAAACTTTTCAATCAGTTCCTCAGATTGCTGTTAAGTTTCCCGTCACTCTGTTCTTTGACATGTAAAACAACAAAATGCTACTAAAAATCTAGTGGGCTTTTCCTGAGTCATGTGAATTATTGGGGAAAGAAGCTTTGTTGTGACTGAATATAGAAGTGCATATTCAGCATATGTGAAAGTGACAGGCAAACATAAATGTATCTTAACAACAACAACAATAAAAGATCCCCCTAAGAATTAATAGATTTGGTGATTAGTCTTCATTAAAAGATTCAGTGCCTCTAATGCCGTATTTTTATTAAATTATGTTTTTCAACTCACCTCTTACGTTGTAGCCTTGAATGGATGTCCAGCTATAGACAAGATAGTGATTGAAGAACAGAGAATCAGAGGATGAGGGCTTCCCGTGTCCCTTCCTTCCTTGGGCCATGCTGTCTCTTACATTTATCTCTAGTGTAGCATCCATGACATTGTGCAAAGTATTTGTTTTTATGACTGTGTCCTCTGCTAGACTCCAAGCAACATAAGGACAGAGAAATGTCTTATCTATCCTCGTATCACCAGCATCTAGCGGATAATAAACACATTCAGAAGGTACAGAATGTACCTTCTGATTCAATTATCTCTTAATAGCAGCAGTTCTAAATACAGTATTCATAATAACATCTAACATCTCTTGAGGGTTTATTATGTGCCCAGCACAATGGCTAGTTTGGGATACTGTGTCACTTAATTCTGAGAGCAAGCCCTGTAAGATAGATGCTATTGTTTCCCCTGCATACATGATACAAAACAGGCTTTAAAATGTTGAGTGACTTGCCTAGGTCACATAGCCTACAATTAATGTAAATAAGATTCAGACAAACTCTAGTTTCTGTTTGGGGCTAGAAATTATCTTCTCAACTGCTGTGCTATACTGCCTTCTGTCCCCTTCCACCACCCAATTTTCCTGATTATCTTCAAGAATAATCTTAAGACAAACTCAATGAGAGTCATAAATATTTGCTGTAACAGAGACGTGACTCGTCTTTTGGAGCATGAGTCTTATATGAAAATGCTAATTTCTCCAAAATATGTTTGCTCTAACATGTTCAAAGTCCTGGCTTAAATTAAATTAGACTGTTTCTGTGTTAGGAAAGCTATCCTTTCCACAAGCCATAGGAAAATTGTGGATGGGGAAAATTTACCATTACAGAGTAATTACTCAATCCATTTTGATTACTCAACTGATTGATTCAAGCCTTTCCATTTCTACCTTTTGCCTGCTCTTGTCAGTCCTGCCCCGTGCTCAGCAGTCATTGGCGTTGCTTATACTCCTCATGATGCCACCGCCCTTTGGCTAAAGACAGCTCATGCATCAGCCTTTCCTGGTGACTTAACATTACACAAATTCTTCACCCTAAAGCATGACTTCCTACAGTGGAATTTCGGAGGCTATGTCCTCAGTGACGCCACTGTCTACTCAGCAATAGGTTAGGTAGCCCTGGATTCAAATCAGAATTTGGGACTGATGGTATGATTTGCATTTTTTTACTATGTCAGAAGCCAAAAAATGGCTCAGTTTCCTTGAATTTCAGTCTCCTTGATAAATGGGCAGCAAATTTATTTCCGGTACCTGCCATTGTTTATCCTAGAATGAGTGCCTCACAGCTGCACTGTCTTTATTATCATCAGTTTCCACCAATAGAATTGTTCCTAATAAGTTCTTTGCTGCTTTATTATGACCCCTTATACACAAACAACCCTGCTTTTCCTTCTAATAATCATTCTGGAATATTGGCTGTTCTTACCTTGTGAATAATCAGACATTTCCACATGACTCAGACGTCCTGCCCTCAGTGTTCACCTGATAAAAAGAAATGTTCTGGAGAACCCAGCAAATGTGAATAAAAGTAGCATCTGAATTAAAATGTTAATTTGATTATATTTCATACTCTGCTTAAATTCATCCTGCCTTCGTGTTAAAAACCTCTTATGGACTCCTTCAGCAACTTCATCCTTAATGGTTTATGATGTCAGTAATTCATACTTCTCATTTTCACACGATGCCCTGAAGTGTCTACTTTAGACTGTATAATAAAAAGGCCATGAAAAAGTTAAGAATTTGTCATTTTATCCAATCAAGAGACCATAAATGATTCTCCATTAAAATAAACTCTTTCCTCTGTTTTTTCGATCTTCAGTCAATAGCAAAAGATGGTGTGGAATGAAGTGCTGTGTTTCAGCACAAATCAGAGAATCTTCTATCTGGAAGGGGCCTTGAAGCTCCTCCATCCTCCATCCTTCGCCTTCTCACAGTGCAACCACCTCATCTGTGAAGTCGCAGGCTGGTGGTTCCTATGGCTTTTCTTCAGCACATTTAGTGAATAGGAGCTCACTCCTTTGAAAGAAGCCAAATTTACTGATGAGCGGCTCAGGTTATAAGAAAAATACTCCTTGAATAGAAACAAAAATCTGCCTTCCTGTTATTTCCACCAATTAACCTAAATTCTGCCTTCAGAAGAAATACCACACATTTTACCCCCCAGCAACCCTAAGGTATTTGCAGACAGCCAAGTCTTCCCAAGGGTAAATAATCTCACACTCTCATTCCTTCCTCTGAGGAATGGTCTTCACTATACTTAAAACCCTGATGATTCTCTAAATGTACTCTATTTTGCTTTAAAAAATATTTTAAACAAATTATTCTTATTTAAAAAAATCTAACTATGCATTATGTAAGGTAGAATATAAAAACCTAAAATCTTGGACATCCCTCCCACCCAGGAATAAGCACTCTGAGCCATTTTGTGGATTGGTGGATATTCTGACTATCAGTCCATCTTAAAGTACAGATTTTAACTGAGTAATTCTATTCCTTTCAAGAGATGTACAACTTGAGTTTCATAAAAAACCAAATCTGTCATATAAAAGAATGTGGTGGTGTTTTCAAGTGTTTTCCACATAGATTTAAATCTATATTTTGTTATTTTAAAAGTTGTTAAAATAACATACAATTATAATTTTAAGCTCATCTATGGCCCACCTATTAGAGATATGACTTTAAAGCAAGAGAGAAATGAGGGTTGTGGTTTGGCAAATGATCAAGTCTGTTTTTGCTCAAAAGAATATTCTTGAGAAGAATTTTATAGCTTCATAGTTTCAATTGGGGGATGCTAAAATCAAGCCTTTTAGAGAAAATTCCTTTTCTTCAAGCACTGGGAACATTCATCATAATGTTGTCCAACATTTTTATATAGCCCATTGTCACAACTACATTTTCTATCTCTCTTTGAAAAATATCACCAACTATATTATATTTCTCCTGGATAATTTTGCAAAAGAGCAAAAGAAAGATTATTACTACTCTACGTAGTTTCCTCATAATAGCACATACTTCCTAATAGTGCTCTGCTTCTAAGGGTTAATCTTGTACAGAGATTAGAGTAGATCAGTGCTTTCCTAAAACTGGAACTTCACCACTGGTTTTACAGCAGATGATTTTAGGCATCTTAGGGACTACAGTGAATACATTGAATAATAAGTGAGAAAGGTATTTCTTTAATTATCTTTAATAGAAGAACAAAGTCTCATGTTGGTCTCTAACATTAACCCATTTCTTTTTAAACAGAAAGAGCAAGTCAACCACGTAGTTTTGGCCAACCACAAGATTTAGCTAAAATTAAATGAAATTTTAAAATTTTCATTGTGTTTACATTAATAATTATTAATTTAATGTTAATCATAATGAATACATTTATAGTAATTGACTATTTTCCATTAAAGTTAATATAGGAAGTTTCCTTTAAGTCAATTCATTCAGTGAAGAAAAATGAGTTGATTTTAAAGAAAAATACCAAAAAAAAATAATACCACAGGTGGTATTTGGCTATTAAATAGTATATAATGGACTTTAGGAAATGAAGATTTAAATGAAATACCAACTTGTATGAGATAATTTTCCTATTTAGGTATTCACTCCATTTGGAATTTTTTTCTGTTTTTCCTGTTCTCAGCTATAGTCATCCTTACATCCTTTCATCAGTCTCTGAATGGCCCTTTCCTCTAATAGCAAGAATTCTGGATACAGGCTGGAAGAAGCCTGTTACTGTTTTGGTTTTCTTTCAATGTGCTCATCTTAGTGGCCCTGATAAAAAGGCGATTAATGGGTACATTCCCTTTCTCTCTCAATACCTTCATTTATTCTGGTCCCAGTGCTTTGCATTGCACAACTGACTGCTGCATGTTCCTCTTTTCTTCAAGGGTTCCCCATCTAAGCTTTGTCCTTTGCATTTGTTTAAAAGGATAGTATTCTACTTGAATTTTAGTGTCAGTGAGGATGACATTCACAAAAAAGCATGAATTGGAAGAGGCAAAGAATGGAGTGATTGACATTTGGGATAAAAGATTATTGTGTCACAGTTTTAAAATATTTACTGCTAATTCAGATCTCTCAACTGTGTCCAAACTGTACAGGTGGAGTCGAAAACAGGTAACCGTGGAAAACCCAAGCAAAATTAAGAAATTGTAGAAGTTCCCAATAATCTAAGTGTGATATCAAGTGAGTTTTCCAATTATATTCACCACTCATGATTGTCAACCAAAGAAAGTCCAACCAAGAGAGATGGTTTAATTATCTGCTCAGAACACCATTGCTTCAACTGAAAGAAGTGCAATTCTCATGCACCAAGTTCCATTAAGGAACAGGGACAGAGACGGCGACAAGCTGTGCTGGATAAGGAACATGAAAGTCCTACACTCTCATTAATGGATTATTAATTTTTAGAGAATTAGAATAGAGTAAAAGGCACTTAACGTAAAATTATGCTGAAAATATTACTCTCATCTTTTTATTCAGAAAAATCCCTTAAAGGACTTTACATTTTTAAAGTAAGAGTTTTAACAAATGTTAAATCTATGAACGACTGCTCAAAGCAAATAGTAGCTTTCAGAGTTCTTAATCCTATTGGAGCCTTTTTTTTTTTTTTTTAATGGGAGAAGGAAAAAGAACTAGCAAGTTGCCCTCTAGAAAATAAAATTTTAAAAAATGCTATAAGAATTTGAGGGTAATAAACATAGGTATTGCCAAGAATCCATCTACCTTATACATTTCCTTGATAACTAGAAACCTAACTATTCTGAAGTGATATATGATAAAGGATATTTTTTGACTTTGTAAAATCTACTTTATTTCATATATATTTTTTAATTTATTCAGGATTTTTCCCAGTCATGCATACTCTTAGGGTTTTGCCATTGGTAAATATTTTGTAAATGTTGCTGCTCTAGAGGAAGAGAATATAGTACTGGGGTTAAAGAAGAGCAGCAATAGAATACCAGGTGGAAAACATGATGCCCTATGCATGTAGGTCTTTGGAAAAGGATGAGAAGAGGTACCCTGTGCATTTTAACCACAATGTAATCGATGAGAGTTTCACTAGAAAATGGTCACTGCTTTTGATGAATAAATATTAACTCTTTAATCATTATTAATGTCCAATAAAGTAATAAATTATTTATTCATACATTTATTTCTGAGAGAATAGAAATGGAACATATACAACAAAAGACTTCCTAGAAAGAGGCTAAGAATATTTTGCATATCACTAATTCTTTAAATTTGAGAATTGAAAGTAGCCTTAGAGGGGATCCAGTTTCCCCAGTTTGGCAAATCAGAAAACTGAAGCCCAGAGAAACTGTGCCTATTTCAGTTAATTGCCAAGTCAGAACTAAATATCAAGACCTCTGCCTCTCAAACTATTCCTCTGTCCACTGCACCATTATCCTTCCCATTGCTTTTAAAGAATTCTCTTTAAGTGTTTGCATGTAGTCTATGATATGCCCCTAATTACTTTTAAAACATCAATAATCTTGAAAAGAAATTTGGAGATTAATTTATTTAAAGAATATAATGATAGAAATTGAGTATGACTAGCTAAACAATTTTGACTATAAAATTCATTGCAAGCGTTATGTGCATTTTTAATATATTATTTACAAATAAGCCTATTTTTAACGTGGAAAGTGGGTGGTAAAATTGCAGACAGTACCCCAAGAACTTTAAGAAACAGAAATAAGCAAGCTGCCTGGGTCACCGTGGTAGGCTTCTTCACTTTACCCTTGAAACATGAAAAGGGTAACTATTTCCCCTTACCCCCAACTGTTCTTGATGTGGAGTTCTTGAAAAGTTTGTCTGCAGAACTTCCAAGTAGAAGGGGCTTAAGGGAGGCCATCTTTTTGGAATGGGTGGTTAAGGAATTTTTCTTACAGCCAAGATTGTAAACACACTGTTTATATTTAGACTGTATGTTCATTCTGAGTAGTTTGAGGAAGAGAACTGTTGGAGATTATAGGTAGACTCAAGTACCACCAGTATCCTTCCAATGCTAGGCATTGCTATTAATTCTTAACCTTCCAGACTGCCTTCCTGTCTAAATGAAGGGTAGATTTCCCTACCATAGCAAACATAGGTCTTCCTCTCAGGACAGATCTACTGATCCTCTGTTCTATTGGAGAAAGTTGCTGTCCTTTCTGACATGACTTATGTTGTTTCATGGACCATTCATTCCCCATTGCCTTTTAGTCAGCAGTCTCATACCTTGACCTCCAGGTTCCCTGAGAAACAAACAAGTTATGGTTATATCCACATCATGGCTAAGTTTTAACAGGAGAGTGATTAGTGCCAAATTTCCAAAAACCATCAGTCTTATCTGCCATCACTTCCTAAGGGTCTTTATGTGCATGTATTAATCTCTCTTGACAGTCTCTCATTGGGTCCTTGTCCACAGTGAATCTGTCCCTAAAGATTCTCTGCTTACATTCCTTGGGCCCTGGGCATTAGCTAAGTCCTCTGTTTAATCAGTTACCTTCTGATAACTGTTACCTTTACGATGCGCTACAAAATCAATTGAATCTATATAGCCTCAGCTTTCCTGTATTCCATGAAAAGGGTCCAGCAGTTCACTGATTTATTCATTCAGTACACATTTACTGAACATTAAACATGAATCAGGAACTGCTGTTTTAAGGATATAAACATTCAATTCTTACCCTCAGGAGAGGAACATATTTTGTAGATGAGAGAGCTAGACGTCTTAAATAGATAAGTAAAGACAGTGTGCTTTAGGAGAGGCTATGGGAGTGTGTAGAGAAGTAGGTGGGAGCCTGGGGATGTCAGGGAGAGCTTCCTGGAAGAAGTCACTCATAATCTGAATCTGAAAGGGTAAGTAGGTGTGAAATAATGACTAGTGAGAAAAAGGTATCCAGGCAGAAAGAACAGCATAAGCAAAGGCCTGGATGTAAGAATCAGCACAGAGAACATGGAGAATTTCAACTAGTTCAGCGTTTGGGAGCATAAAGTTTTAAGAGGAAGTGAGTGGCTAGGCAATCGCTGGGGACTTTTAAGCATGGGAGTAGTCTAGAAAGATCATTCTCACTAAAGAATGGAGAATGAATTGAGATGTACACAGCTAGAAGTAGAGAGATAATTGAGGAGGCTGTGGCAATAATCTAAAGAAAAAATTATAAGGGCCTGAACTAGACCAAGGAGAAGACAAACGTAAGAGCTATATGAGACTCAAAATAAGCAAGACTTTGTGGTTAACTGGCCTTGGGGTATATGAGAAAGAAGCAGTTGTGCAGTTAGGACTCCGCTTCTAGCATAAGGATTGGGTCCATGGTGACTTCCCCAACTCGGGGAGACAGTACAGGGAGAACGCTAACTTAGAGGAGGAATAATGAGTTTGGGGAAGGAAAGCATCATCACCAGTTTGAGGTTCAACAGGAAGGTTTAGTATTTTAAGGACTGAAAGGTGCCCATTAGATGTTGCAAGCCAGTGCAGGAGGATTTGGTAGGGTGGGAGGGGTGGTGGGTGATGACAGCCTGATTGCAGTTGGCATATAAATGAATAGGTGGAAAAAGTAAAGGTGTATTTGAGAGTTTGGATGAAAAGAGGAGAGAAAGATGAATCTTATAACTGGAGGGAAACAATCAATGGAAGTGAAAGAATGGTGATGACTGATGATATGGGCAAGGGGTAGGGGATGGCAGATAAAATATGGTTCTAGAGCTCGCTGGAGAAGGTATGGTCAAGGGCAGAGTATTGGACTTGACCCACTTCACCCTCTGAAACTTGAAAATACATATGAAGATGAGTTGGATGTGGGTAAATTTGGGGAAAAGTAAGGGGAGCCTGAAACAGGAAGTTGCATGAGATCATGCCCAGTGGCCCCTTGTGAAGTGAGTCTGAGATTCTAACTGAGGGGAAGGAGAGAAGGAAGTAACTGAAAACAAGTAAAGAGATTGATAGGAGATACTTTTCTGGGCATTTCTGGGCACTTGGGACGCAGGAGTATTGATGCTGGACCCAACTAGCAAATAAAGGGCCAGAGAGGATGTCCTTGTTTCAAACTCATCCCAGTAGGTGGTGGTAGCAGAAAGGCTGTGACGGGGTCAGGGGTGGATCTGGGGTGACGAAGGAAAGAGAAGATCACTCTCCCTTGTTTCTGAAAGTGCCAGTGCCCCAGGAGAGGGTAATTTAGTTGAAGCTGGCAGTGGGCGAATTAGACCTATTTTTATGATGATGTTTCAAAGACATGTCTCAGTGGTATGTGTGTGTGTGTCTGTATTAATGGAGGGCCAACAGTTGAGTCTGATGTAGCCTTCTTGTTCTCCTCTCTATTCTGACCCCTTCTTTCCCTGGCTTCTCCTGAGTCCCCCTCTCCTGGGTCTAAATTTGTTCTGTGATTCTTAATTCCCAGCATTGTGAAAATAAGAGCTTAAACTGTTTTTGTTCTAAAGCCAACTGTATTTTAACTGATGTCAAAGAAAAGTATTTGATGTCAAAGAAAGTGTTTGAACTCTTAACAGTTAAAATTCAGGCATCAGTCTTCACATGGCTGCTGACTTGGTGCCATGGCCCAGGGTTTTCACCTCATCTGTGAACTGGCCTGTCCTTCACTGCAGAGCAGCCGGTATGTCAGAGACACATTTTACTTAGTGGGCCAGATTCCATTACAGAAGGAACAAATGAGAATGTTTGGCTTGAGCCGTTCTGCCTCCTGAGAATACTTGAAAAATCCAGTCACAGGTCCTGTTGATTTTGTAGTGTGTGCGTCAGTCAGGGTCAAGGATAACCATCACCACAGAGAAGGTTTTAAGTCAGAGTTTAAATGTTTTATAAGCCATCTTGCCTCACCTTAGAAACCTCGGAAATAAGAGAGAAGAATGAGAGTTCCACCCAAGTCCTTGAGAGAGAGTTTCACCTTTGGAACTCATGATCTGGGAACTCTCCACACATGTAAGCTGTATTTTCTTTAGTTCATTAGCTAAACTCCTCCTTGAAACATCCTCTTTGAAAATATCTATCTGTTCTATTATTCAGCACACATGTATGAACACCTAGCATGTGCCAGACTGTGTGCTGGGTGCAGGGGGCGTGAAGGTGAGCCAGACACAGAGCCCCAAGGAGAGAGGTGTGGTCCCACCATTGTCATTGTGTGATGGCAGCTGTGACAGCAGGATGTTTTGGGAAGGAGGTGATAGTGCCACCTTCAGGTTTCCATTTAAGAAAACTCATTCTTGCTTGGAGATTTAAATGGTCCTGAGCCAAGACTCATAAGCACTTGGCTGGTATCCAGAGACAGTTGGTATGGTTGCCAGTCCAGAAACAGAGCAGTGAGGAAAACTTCAGGATTCCAAGATCCTCTTTAATGAGAATTGCTTATGTGAACTAGGTTTTCTCTGATTATCTCATCTGGTGGGTCACCTACAGAACTGAAAATTAGAGCTGAATCTTTATCATCAGCATACAAAAGAACTGATGTACTCAGATCGTCCCCCTGTGCCTCAGTTTCTCTACTGCATCAACGTGAAGTGGCTGTGGAACTGCTGTTCTCAAGTCTCAGATAAAATTCTCTCCCTGCCTCTCTCTTCCATGGCCCCAGGCTACACACAATAAATTACCTTAATCTTGTCTCCTAATTCAATCGCCTTGTGTTAATCACTTGCTGCTGCCATTCTCTGAAGTCAGGCCAAATTTTTTACCTCCTTTGACATTGAAAGCTCCATGTTCTACTTAGAGTTATCTTGACGTATGTGAGGAAAATAATCACATCCTTCTCCTGTGTACTTTAACCTTTGTGTTTACAGAGTCTTAAACTTTTAGCCACTGCATTTTGTTATAGAACCACATGTAATTTATTTTCTTTCAATGCTCTCAAATATTTTAACCTTTTCTAAGGATTTTTCTTTCTGTTCAGTGTCTGCAAATTGAATTATCTAGTCCCTCGTGCCTTATAAGCCAGTACATCCCAAGTGTCATTTAGCTCCTGTTGGATGATAAACTGTCAAAAATTAAAATTAAGGGAGGAGGGAGGATATAGCTCAGTGGTAGAGTGCATGCTTAGCATGCATGAAGTCCTAGGTTTAATCCCCAGTACCTCCATTAAAAAAAAAAAGTAAATAAATAAAAATAAAACCTAATTTCCTCCCCCAACCCTCCAAAAAGTAAAGCTAAATAAGTAAATATTTAAAAATTATAATTAAGGAGTTTGATCCTTTTTGGCTGTGTCAGAGAAATTTATTTTTGCATTTGTATTATTTTATTAGTGAAAATCTACTCTTGACTTTTTTTTTTTTTTACTCTTGACTCATGATAGATTGTAACTAGTAATAGTCAATTCAGATATTTTGGGGGAAATCAGAGCAAGAAGGTGGAGTAAGAGGATATGGAGCTCATCTCTCCCCACAAACACATCAAAAGTACATGTACATGTGGAACAAGTCTCACTGAGAATTAGCTGGAAACTGGCAGGACTCCTTGTACAACCAAGACTGTAAGAAAGATCCATTCTTAGTCATAAAAAGACAGAAATTCTGTCAGTTGTATCAACATGGATGAACCTAGAGAATATTACGCTTGGTGAAATAAGTGAGCCAGGGATAGACAAATACTATATGATGTCACTCATATATGGACTCTAAAAATAATACAGACAAAGGTATATAGCAAAACAAGCAAACTCACAGACATAGAAAACAAGCTAGTGGTTACTAGTGGGAGAGGGAAGAGGGAGGGGCACATTGGGGGTAAGGGATTAAGAGATACAAATGATACGTATATACTATTTCCTTATGGAAAGCTTGAAAGGAAAACATACTGTCACATCAGGGAAACAACAGATTTCTCTACCTACAAACGGCTCAAGGACTCCATGAGGGAGAGATTCGATGGTCAGGGGTGTGGTTATGTAACACCACGAACTAAATGATGTTGTTCTGGTTTAAACCCTGTCCTTGCTATTAGCTAAATAGCCTTCTCTCACCTAGAATCATTACTGTTGGTTTTTCATTTCGTAGATCCATTTTCAAGGAAGCTATGATTATTATCAAAGGCAGTGTATTTAATAAGAGGCTTTCTCATAAATGTTAATGAGAAAAGACATCCTTGGAGGCTGTGAAGATCTGTCCTTGGCGTTTCACCTGAGGGTAGAGGAGCTGAGATTGCATGGCAACTCAGTAACGGATCTCCTCATGATTTCATTTATATTGGTTTTAAAGGATCAACATTAGGAGCCAGAAGGCACCAGGGAACTCACTTTGTTTACTTCGTTTTGTAGATGAGGAGCCTGAGCTGCAGGTTGGCTAGCTTTCAGCTCAGGTGAGAACCTGCTCCTGAGTTCCACACTGTGTCGATAGTCTTATAAAACATCATCTATACAGCACTGTGAGACTCATTCTCTGGGGGCACAAGAATCAAAACCATAGAATCAGCTAATTGAACTAATAGAAGTTTTTTTTTTATTTCAAATTTCTTGACATTTCAAATTTCTAGTCATGATAACTTTAGAAAGAGCTAGTTCATTTTGTTTAGTTATTCAGCAGATTTTCACTGAAGACCACCTCTACATCAGGCATTGTGTTCAGTACCTCGTTTATTCTCAGTAAATAATATTAAAACATACCTTAAATTTAATCAGTGGTTTAACTTGGCATCTCATTAAAAAATAGCCAATAAAAGTTCACATAAAGCCTTTCTTCTGTAAGCTTATGTTTAAGTTATTTGGAGATTAATTCCACAAATTTTATTGTTCGGGTATCATTTGCAAGGTAATTGCTGTGAGATTTAAAGGAGAAGAAAGCTTTTTACTATGTACATCTCAGAATTGCCAGTCTGTGAGCATGTCCCTTTTGTGACCAGGACACCAACACACGTGCCAGAGGTGTATTCAATCTGCCCTTTACGTCAGTAGTTCACCCAACCAAAAGTGGGAAGCTCAGTGCAGTGTGGAGGCTAATTCACTTCTTTATTATGAACATTCCACTTGCCTCCAAACTGGATTTGAAGAGCAAACAATACAAGACAGGTACCATATTTTATCAATTCTAAGAATGCATTTTTTCTCATTTTTTTCTCTGAAATTAGCATGAGTGTGTTAATATCAATAGATCTTAGCATTGTTTCATAGCTTAATTAGCAATGTTTTTTCTTAGTGGTTCATACAATAATATTGTTTTATAATCTTAGGTTGGATCAAATAAAGTACAATAGGATAATTACAATAAGGGTTTTTTTTAAATAAACGCAAAATAGTTAGAAGTGAAAAAAACTAAGTGAAGTAGGCTAGCTGCTGCAGTGGAACTACAAATCTGACTCTAGGTTTCTAAAAATATAGGTAGAATGCCAGTTAAACATGCCAGCACCCCCTGCTCCCCCCAACAAACCTCCTCAAAGTGAGAGTGCAGGAATAAAATAATACAGCTATCACCTATCCACTCTGTGCAAAAAAAAAAAAAAAAAAGACTACTCAATAGATGAAAGATTTCAACATATTTTCACAAGACAGAAAGCTGAGTGGATCCAGGAGTGATAAGTGACATAACAGAGTCAGGTGGCAGTGATCTAAATGCCTGTAGAAGGGATATTGATGGTTGTGAATTGAACTATAGCTTTATGAGAGTATTTTGAGGGGCAACTAAAATTAGGTAGCCTGGGTAGATGGGATTTTCATAAGTACTCAGAGCGTCTTTTTAACCATCCCTTGGGAAGACTTCTCCAGGCCGGGGGTGGGGTGGGTAGGAGAAGGAGGAAACCGGCACAGCAGCTGCATACCTTCTGTGGGGTCCACACTCCAGCAGGTTTCAGTCTGATGTAAATCTGACTTATATTATCTCACCTTTAATATAGCTTTTAAAATTTGTTCAAGATTTTATTTAATTTGGAATAGTTTTTAAAACCTAGTCACTTATACTTTCTGTTTTAAAACATATAATGTTCCATTCTTGGGAGGATTGGCTCAGGTGGTTTAAATTTCATTAGTATCTAAATATAAATGTAAGTATGAATATATATATATAGTTTATATATTTATAAATGTATATATGTAAATGTATGAGTACATGTTTGCATATGTGTGTGTGTAAGTGGATGTGTGGGTGCAGGATGAATTCTTATTTCATATACAGGATCTTAAACCAACAGATGTTTCTCCCTACTGTCCCTCTGATATTCAGTGTTTTGCTAGAAGTTCTCCCCAGGTTTCATAAACTGTGCCTTCTGTAAATTCTAATGGCTAAGTAGGAGATGGAGTTTATTCTCCATAATGTGAGGCATATTAAGCTGTGTTTTCTGTGAGTGGTCATTCTCATTATCTCCTTGTATATTCTAGAAAACCATCAGTGTGCCTATTCTGCCCCAAGGCCCCTAATGCATTCTGACATCTTTAATAAATACTTAGACCTTTTCCACAGTAATGTAGACTCTCTTTTTCCCACAACCGTGAGGAATTGGGAAACTATATTTGGGTCTGTTCCTCTATGGAAGAATAAAAAGAAATTCTGGAAGGAAATTCTGTCAGTTTATTATCTTATATTGTGGCATATGTGGAATGTCAGGAAGAATGGTGATCTTTATCTCAGATAAAGAAACGCAATAAAGGACAATTATTTAAGGCATTTTTCTAAGTCACTTGATATTGGTTGGTTGTGTCTCAGGTGTCAAGAAAAAGTTATAAGCAGTTAGCTTTTCCAGCAAAGACGTTTCAGAAAGAGTCACTGTGATTTATGTTTGAAGATTCACAGTATTATAGACTTGTTGTAAAAAGGCTTCCTCCAGGCATGGATAACTCCCAGTGAGCCCCCCTACTGAGAAGCCTCCGTGGAGCTGCCTTGCGATGCGTCTGCTTCAGTTATAATCCTTGTCACTTTCCATCCCACTTCATGAGACATTTGAACCCTGAGACTTCCCATCTATCATAAGCAGATTCTGCCTTTGATCTCCATATCCACACACCCTCCTCTCCAGCCAGGGGTACCCTCTGCCTTTACCTGTGCATTCCAGACCTCAAGGCAGCAAGGCAAAAATGTTCTGAGGATCAAATAAAGCATCTGAAAATATTTTAAAGCCTCAAAAGTTTTGATAGTATATTGTATTATATTACATTATATCATATTATGTCATATCAAGTCATATTATATTATAATCTGCTGTCCACTACTATCCTTGCTTCAGCTTTCCTGGTATCTAATCCTTAGCATTTATTCTGGGACTCAGCCCATCAGTACCCCCACAGTAGACATGATGGATGCTGCTTGACAGCATCACCAGTAGGGACCACCCTCTACCTTATCCTCCTCACTCTACACTTAGGTATGTCCTTGAAAAGAGTTAAAATTGATAGATGGGCAGATCAGCAGATAAAGTCAAAGACAAACTGAAATCCAATTATTATGAGTGGTCAATCAAAAACCATTCTTGGCTACTCCTGAGCCTAAAGTAGAATTATATTTTAAGTCTCCTGTATGATTTGAGAGCCCTGCCATCAGTTTCCTGAAGCATCCTCATTGTTTGGCCGACTATTGAAGGATGTAATAATGCATTCTAGAAGTAAATGAGAGGTCTACTGGGCTGCTCTACATTACCTAATCTTAGCTTATGCTTGTCTTTTCCCCATAATCTAAAGGCCCGAGTAAATCAGCCAATTACCGTTAGCGCTTGTTGTTGTCATTGCTACTGAGCACTTACGTGGTATTTATAGGTATCTATGTTACTTCGTTCAGTACTGAGTACTGAATTAGACCGGATTAGGACGCTAGTGAAAAAGCTGAGCCCAACCCATAATATTATCTAGCCACTCAACACAATAAATATTTACTGAACATCTATTATGTGCAGGGAGCTCTGCTAACATTGGGAACCCAGTACTGAGTTAAAACAGTTTCTGGCCTCCTGAAGCTTACTGTGTAGCTAACCTGCAGCTTGCTTATAGGGCATGTTGTAGCTCTTTGGAGTTGAGAGTTAAGTCTCCTTACTAGTTAACTGCACAATTTACAACTCAAAACTTAGCTTTTTGCAATGACGTAGTTACCTAAATTGTTAACTGTTGATGCTAGATTCTGTGCTATAAATATCATTGTTCAATCCTAAATTGAAAAGGTGAGATACCCAGCAAGGTAGTGGCAAAGAAGCTCAGGAGATTTACAGAAATTAAAACACTCACTCATCTTTAGTCAGAATAAGTTTTGATAATATTTTCATGCTTAATACACTCTTTTTAGCTGACCAGTCAGCTCTGAAGTGCTGATATATGCAAATCATTGGTGACTATTTGTGAAGACTCACGAGTACAGTCTGTCACAGGTGACAACTGCAGTAGATGTTATTTTTTCTTTTCCCCAAACATTTTATTATGAAAATTTTCAAACATAGGAAAACTTGGAAGAATTGTGCAATGGTCACCCATGTGCTTGCCATCTAGATTCGAGAATTGTTAACAAGTTTGTGCTTTATTGTATATCTTTCCATCTATCCAACCATCAATCCATCTTATTTTTTGGGTATTTGAAGGTGAGTTGCAAGCATCAATGACTTTAACACCTACATACTTCAGCATGAATATCATTAACTAGAATTCAATATTTTATTATAAGGTACAAATCTCAAGTGAACTATTCAGTGATTTTTGGCAAATGCATACCCAACAGCTACAAATACAGATGCAGAACATTCCTATCACCCCAGAAAGTTCACCCGTACTCTTCCCAATCAGTCCTAACTCCTACCCTCAGAGGCATCCACTGTTCTTCCCCACCCCTACAGGGTGTCACGGGGGCCATCCACTGTTCTGATTTTTTCCACAATGGATTAGTTTTGCCTGTTCTAAAACTTCATATAAATTGAAGGAACTCTTTTGTGTAAGGCTTCTTCCACTCTGCATAATGTTTTTGAGATCCATTCATGTTGTTGTGTGTATCCTAGTTCTTTTTATGTTGAGTAGCATTTCTGTGTATGGATGTTGGTTTATCCTCTCCTGCTGTTGGACATTTAGGTTATTTCCAGTTAATGAATATTATGGGTAAAGCTGTGATGAACATTCTTGTACAAGTCTTTTTGTGACTATGTTTCATTTCCTTTGCATAAGAAGTGAAGAATGGAATTGCTGGATCACAGGGTAGATGTTTAGTCTTGTAAGATACTGCCAGAATGCTTTCCAAAGGGGTTGGACTACTGCACACTCTCGTCAGCAAAATATGAGAGCACCACATCATTACCAACATTTGAAGTCATTAGTTCTTTTAGTTTTAACCATTCTGATGGATGTACGGTGATATCTTACTGTGGTTTGGTTTGCAAATCCTGAAGCCTAATGATGTTGAGCACTTTTTTGTGTGCTTATTGGCCATTCATGTATCTCCTTTTGTGAAGTTTCCATTCAAATATTTTTCCCATTTTTATTGATTTGTTTGCCATTTATTATTGAATAGAATATTTTTATGTTCTAGATGGAAGTTCTTTGTCATATATATATACTTTGTAAATTTTTTTTCCCATTGTGTGGCTGGCCTCTTTGTTTTCTTAACAGTGTTATTTGATGAACAGTAATTTTTTATTTTGATAAAGATTAATTTATCAGTTTATTTTATGCATATTTGCTAGGTCCTAAGAAACCTTTCCTCAGCTTGTGAATATTCTTCTACGTCTCCTAGAAATTTTATAGTTTTAGCTTTTACATTTGAGTCTATGATCCATCTCAAATTAATTTTTGTATATGATTAAGTTTACTTTTTCTGTTTAGATACCCAGCTGTGCTAGCCTCATCTGTTGAAAAGACTTTCTTTTTCCTATTGAATTATCTTGGCACATCTATCAAAAAGTAAATAACCATATAAGTGTGGGTGTAGATCTGGGCTCTCTATTCTGTTCCATTAATCTATTTATCTATTCTTATGCCAAGTGCTACACTATATTGATGTAGCTTTATAGTGGGTTTTAAAGTAAAGTATTGAAGTTCTTTAACTTTGTTGCTTTTTTCAAATTGCTTTAGGTGTTCTAGATATTTTTCATGTCCATGTAAAATTTTAAATTAGCTTGTTCATTTTTACCAAAGAAAGCCTTGATGGTATTATTATTAGAATTGCAATAAATCTATAATCAATTTCAGGAAACTTAGTATCTTAACTATACTGGGTCTTCTAATCCAAACGCATAGTGTATCTCCCCATTTATTCAGTCTTCTTTAATTTCTCTCATCAGTATCTTGTAGTTTTTAGTGAAGAGGTTTGTACATCTTTTTAAAATGTATTCCTCTTTTCAAATCCCTTTTTAAATTTACTTTGTGTTTATTGACACTATTATTAATAGAAATGTTATTTTCCTTTTTCATTGCTATTTTATAGAAGTGTTATTGATTTTTGTATGATGGCCTTGTAACTAAGTTTTAATTATTAATTCTAATAATTATTTATTTTTCATTTTTATTAAAGTATAGTTGATGTACAATGTTATGTAAATTTGGGGTGTACAACATAGTGATTCACAATTTTTAAAGGTTATATTTCATTTATAGTTATTACAGAATATTGGCTATATTCCCTGTGTTGTAGAATATATCCTTGCCGCTTATTTATTTTATATATAGTAGTTTGTATCTCTTAATCTCCTAACCTTATCTTGCCCCTCTCCCTTCTCTTTCCCCACTGGTAACCACTTGTTTGTTCTCTGTATCTGTGAGTCAGATTCTTTTCTGTTATAGTCCCTAGTTTATTTTTTTAGATTCCACACATAAGTGATAACATACAGTATTTGTCTTTCTCTGTTTGACCTATTTCACTAGCATAATACCTTCCATGTTGTTGAAAATGGCAGAATTTCCTTCCTTTTATGGCTGAGTAGTATTCCATCGTATACATATACCACATCTTCTTTATCCATCCATCTCATGATGGACACTTACATTGCTTCCATATGATGGCAACTGTAAATAATGCTGCTATGAACATTGGGGTGCATGTATCTTTTTGAGTTAGAGTTTCCTCCAGATATATGCCCAGGATGTTAGCTGTAGGTTTTTCATAGATACTCTTTACTAGATTAAAGACGCTCTCTTCTATTCTACTTTGCTGTATTTACTATGAATGGGTGTTGAATTTTGTCAGATGCTTTCTTGTATCTATTGGGATTATCGTATATGCCTTTTTTAAGTCTGTAATGTGGTGAATTACACTGATTCATCATTTTGCTAAGGATTTTTGGGTTTAGTATATATTATTTTTAATAAACCAGATTAAATAAAACTTAAAATCATTGAGTAGCTGATCTGGCACTTCTGGAGGCACTTCAGAGAGTATCTGGATAGGTGATGAAGTACTGCCAAAATAGGCTTGTCCAAACCAAAACATTGCAAACATTCACTTTCCCCACTTTAGTCAAGCAGCTGAAGGGAAAATAGAGATCAGTTACTAAATCTTTATTACTAAAAAAGTTTTTGACATGATTTTATTTCATTTTCCCAGCAATTAACTAAAGTAACATCTAAAGGTAAACCAACTGGTAAGCCATTATCCAGTAGTAGAGGTCAGTTGTTATTTATCAGATTAGAAGACTAACCAAGGTAAGAAAGTCTCAATGAGTTCTTAGTACAGAATCTTGAATATTTAGAAAGAATGCACTTCCTTAAGGATGTATGCTTATGTTATCATATCAAAGAAAGAGTAATACTCGTAAGTCATCAAAATAAAAATGAGTCACTAGATAGTAGTCCTTAAGAGGGAAAACTCACTGCTCATAGTGGTCCACAGAGTAAACAGAAGTCAGCACAGTAGCTCAGTGACCTCAGCTAACCTAAATTGACTAAGAAGTGTTGAGTAGGTTTACCAATATAGGTGGCATCTGTAGGACTTGGGGTGGGGGGTTATGTTTTCATATGTTTTATGTTCACACTAAAGCCTTATGTACGTACATGAAGGGCAGCCATTCCATCACATCATGGTCCCTCAGGGGCTCCTGAGCCTCATGGGTGTCTGCCATGATTGGTACTTTTTCCTCTCTCACATCCTCTCTCCTTCTCTCTACTCCCAACATTCTGTAGTAGTTTTCTGCCTGTCTTCCCTTTCCTCCTTTTACTATCTGCCCTCTCTCTCCCTTGTGCCATGGGCCTGTCACGGATTCTTGTGGCACCTGGTGACTCCCACAGGGGCTATTTTGCCTGGGGGTTGGCTAAGACTAAAAGGATTCTACCAAGAAAAAGTTTGAACCAACCCTCTGTTCCTCTAAAGGAAGATGTTGACATTTTCCATGTATAAGTCTTTCTTTTGTCAAGATCTTCATGGGATTCTTCAGCATTCTCCATCCTCCTCCTCATCATTTTAATCCATAGCCACTTTATTTGAAGATGATGCAGCTAGTCCTGGAATTAGAATAAGGCACTGGGGAAAAAACAACACACACACACACACACACACACACACACACACACACACACACACACACACACACATTAACCTGGCTTTGTCTCTGATAAGGATTGAAGAGAGCAGGAGCCTTTGCATGATGAGGGTTTTAAACAGATTACATTGTTCTAAAATTTATCACTTGATAACTTTTGCTGCCTCCAAGTCATTGTATTTTCCCAAGTGAAGAACCTTTGGCTGAGCCTTGGAAATATACACGTTCCACAGAAATGAAAAGTTATTAAACTGAGACTGCAAAGGAGTGCAGAGGAGTGTTCTGTTTGTAATTCTGGGGGAAACAATTTAGAATGCACTTTTAAAGCCTTAACAAAATTACTTAAAATCTTGCAGGGAAACAACCAGCCTTATAAAAATCTGGTCCCCGAGGATTTCATTTATCTTTTAGATCTAGTTGCTGTAAAATACTGATAATGCTCAAATTCTGTGAGGTGTTAAATCTGCATCTAACAGTGGCTTTCTGAATTAATCAAATTACCTTAAAGTTAATTCTGCCAGTGAGAAGCATTTAATGATATTCAAAACCTTCATGGTAATAATTACAGATGAAGAGGGTCAGTCAGTTGAGAATTAATGTGAAAAATGAATAGAATGAAAATCTGAATTAGGATATCAGACGTGCATGAATTATGGGGAAGGTGAACCATGAAAATAAAATTCATTGATGTTCATTTGAAAGGAGGAAATAAAAGAAGGTGTGTTCGAATTTGAACCTAGGGAAACCTTAAGGGTTGGATAGTTCCAATGGGAAAAGAGAAAGAGGAGTTAAGTATGGATAGGAAAGCAAGCTAGAGAAGAGCAAGCATTATTTCTTCTAACAGCTGCTTTCCCCCATCTTTTAAAGTGCTGAAAATAGCTTTTTATAATTCACTTACCACTTCCACCCCACAAGTGTCTCCTCCTTGATGTCATCTGTCCACACACCTTTTCTTTCTCCTCTGTATTTTTAAGAAAAGAGATAGCACAACGTATAAATTACCCTTTCTGCTCAAAAAATAATTGATTGTACAAGTTATTACCAAGTAGAAGATTGAGAAGACTTAAAGTAAATTACATTTTCTTCTAATTCATCTCACCTTTTCCAGAATCTGTTTCTTAAAAGTTGGAAAGGTATGTTTTTTAAGGGAATATAAATATTCTTTTAAAATTTCTAACAGGTGAAAACATCTTAAATATTTTAGAATTAGCTTTATCTACTCATGTCATTTTTATAGAAGCCAGTCACAACAGATGGTGTGGTAACTTTTAAAAAACAGATGTGGTTCTGCTGTATTATATGTCAGGCAATATAAGGGAGTTTTATAAAAACATCTAACAGAGCACTTTACCCAATCTGTAGACCCCTAGTGAGTCAACTGGAAAACTACTGGAAAAGTCGGTAGGCACCTCTGGGAGTATGTGAAATGTCGAAAAGACCCTTTTTTCACATGTACCCTATTGAAAGATTATATCCATGCTCTTCTCCAGTTCAGAGGCATAAAATTAGGAAGTTAGTATACATAAGTATGAAACAAGACAGAAATTATTCCTATTGTGATGCCAAAAATAATCTAGAGAGAAATGCTCATTGAGTTAGTCATTCATTCATTTATTTAGTCTGCTTTTATTGAGCATTTATGGTATGGTCACTGTGATACGCACTGCACTTGAGATACAGAAATGAACATGAAGGTGGCTCCAGACAGGAGGCCTCTGTCTGGAGTACAGAGAAACAAATGCAGCGACACATTCTGGGTACCACAATAGAAGGGCGTACAAGGGCATATAGAGAGATCAGGTCAGAGACACATTCAGTGTTGAGTCTCACAAGATGAGTGGATGTTCCACTGCTTGGCAGAGGGAAGATGGCATGGGAGCCTGGTACCAAAGCAGCCTAGGGCCCCATTGAATGGCCCAGTTGTGGAAATTACAAGTAGCTAAGTTTAGCCAAAGAGTCGAGTCACTAGAGGGCTGACAAGTTGGAGAAATAGGTAGGTTCCAAGTTATGAAAGCTCTCTTAAACTCTGTCTGGAGTATGGGCTTTATCTAGTAGGCATTTGGGAGTCCTGAAGGTTTTAGGCAGAAGGAGAAATAAAAACAGAGTTGATAGTTATGAAGATTACTCTAGTTGTAGGAAGGAGGACTTAAGTATAAGGGGAAAAGTTTTAAGATATTTTAGTTTTAGCAGTGTTCTTCTAGGGCATTCTACCCAGGCAATAGAAATAAAACCAAAAATAAACAAATAGGCCTAATTAAACTTATATGCTCTTGCACAGCAAAGGAAACCATAAGCAAAACAACAACCTACAGAATGGGAGAAGATATTTGTAAAAGATGAGACTGACAAGGGCTTAATTTCCAGAATATATAAACAGTTATACAACTTAATAACAACAACAACAAAAAAATTCAATCCAAAAATGGACAGGAGGCCTAAACAAGCAATTCTCCAATGAAGACATACAGATGGCCAATAGGCACATTAAAAAATGCTCAATATCATTAATTATCAGATAAATGTAAATCAAAACTACAATGAGGTATCACCTCACACCAGTCAGAGGGGCCATCATTCAAAAGTCCACAAATGATAAATGATGGAGAGGCTGTGGAGAAAAGGGAACCCTCCTATATTGTTGATGGGAATGTAGTTTGGTGCAGCCATTATGGAAAACAGTATGGAGATTCCTCAAAAAAATTAAAAATAGACTTACCCTATGATCCAACAATCCCACTCCTGGCCATATATCCAGAGGGAACTCTAATTTGAAAAGATACACGCACCTCTGTGTTCACAGCAGCACTATTTACAATACCCAAGACATGGAAACAACCTAAATGCCCATCGAAAGAGGACTGGATAAAGAAGCTATGGTATATTTATACAATGGAATACTACTCCGGCATAAAAAAGAATAAAATAATGCCATTTGCAACAATACGGATGGATGTGGAGATCATTCAATATATTCAATATCAATATTCAATATCTTGTAGTAACCTATAATGAAAAAGAATATGAAATGAATATACGTATACATATGTATGACCGAAACCTTATGCTGTACACCAGAGATTGATGCAACATGGTAAACTGACTATACTTCTATTTTTAAAAAAAGATATTTTAGTTTTACCAGAAATTAAACATTCAGCAATTATATTGCAAAAGTCATCTGGGTGACATGGAGGGTAGGTCATAATGCCCATCGTGGACTGCAAAGGCTGTTCTTCCTGCTGCTTCTTTTGCTTTCACCCAGGAGCTCCAAGGTTGTCTCAGTTCCTATTGCTTCTCCACCACCCTCCTCAGCAAATGTATTTGTTTATTCAGTGAGTGCTCCTGTGCCAGGCCCTACAAGGGCCCTCGAGATAGCAAGACAAAAAGAGCCCATGGTCCCTGCCCCCCGGATGTTCACTGGGGCCATCTCTGAATGTCTCTCTGAAGCTGAACATGGCCCCAAAGACTTGTCATCTCATCCTGTCTCATGCGGCCACCTCTGACCTGTCCCTCCCCCTTCCCCATATCAGACTCATTTGTTACATCATAAGATTCAAGTGCCAACTGAGAAGTGAGAAAGTACACCAGAAATAGCAACCACGATCAGTTTCATTTTGAGAGCTGCCATGAAGGGAAGGGTGGGAGGGTTGAGTTTCATGGTCTACTAGTGAGTTAAGGCCTCATACACCAGTTTAAATAATTTAAAAGGTGACTGCTTTTCACAAGCTTGCTATATATTAAGTTGCCAAAAATTCTATCACTCAAGGATTCAAAAACATCAGATGCCCATGATAGACATGTACGTTAACATACTAATCATTGTTTTGGTAGCTAGAAAAACCACCCTGTCAACTACATTTCAGAGCCTCTCAGTTACATAAGCCAATGGCTCACTTAATATTCGGGAAAAATAAAACTCATAAAATGTGGTGCAAGCGTAAGAGGATTCATTAAATCCAAAGAAATGTTATTTTATAATTTTTTTTTGTTTCGAGCCTTGTTATAATAGGATAACAAGCTAGTACAGAAAGCCCACTTGAGTAAGAGTGTAGCTTTGCTCTCCTGACAAATCTTTCCTATTTGGTTTGGTAAATTAAACTAGAAAGAAAGATGTGTAGTGCGTGGAGGGAAAGGAGTCTGATACTTTGGGCTACATTGAATATGGATCATTTGCCACAGTTTTAGACCATTGCTATCTGCACTACCTATGACTAAATTCACACTCAGTAGTGCAGCTTTCCCTTTTATGCTCTCAGTTTGTGGGGAACATCTTCAGAAATCTCTTGCCAACTTCTTGGAGTCAAGTTGTTTCAGTGACATGAATTTCTTGGAAATTGATCGCGAGTAGTGTGAAACAATTCCTGAAGGACTTCCATGATGTCCCTCATAATAAATGGAAACTTCTTTTTAAAGATGCTGTAGACCTCACAGCATAGCTTCCAGCAGTGAAAACTTGTTATCATTGTCTTGCAGACTTCATGGTAAACTTGTCAACTCTGGCAAAGAGTTAAACAGCCCATGCTGTTCCATTGTTAATTGAACAAATGTTCATGAGAGCCTACTGCGTGACAGGCACTGCTCCATGTGCTGTTTTCTCTGCCTGGACACCCCAACCCCCAACCCCACATCCACCTAGTCATTCTCCAGGTCTCTGCCTAAACATCAAGGAAGACTGCCCTCAATCCCCTCCACCAGGTTAGGACCCCAGATGGATGCTCTCATAACCTTCCTCAACTCTCTATAAACATTCAGCACTATCAAAATTGTGTAATTTTTTTCTATAATTTGAAGGGAAGGAAAAGCCCATCTTCCCCACCAGACTATAAGCTTTGTGTTAATGAGAATCATTTCTTGATTTTACACTTACTAGGATCTGGTTAGGCCATAAGTAGGAATAATGAAGTATAAAGAATGAAAACAAAAACTTTATTTTGTAATTAAATTAAATGGTATTTATAATATTGTAATTACAATATTCCAACTAGGAATCATGTAATAAGGAGCAGAGAGCCCTGAGGCACAACGTATGACTATCATGTAAACAATCAAGATTGCTGAATGCTCCGTGATATGACCTGGTTTGATAGAGCCTGGCCTTTTCTAATAGTTTTTGAATGGAATACTCCCTCCACATGCCCCTTCCTCATGCAGAATCTGCTTCAGACATCCTTTGCAAGCACATATGAAGGTAACTTCAGACATGAGGACGGTCGTTTATCTGATGCTTCCAAGGAGGGTCTGGAGCAAGCCTTTGCAACACTCCCCTATTGTTACAGACAAACATGCTCTCTCCAGCTTTCGTAGCAGTGTCCAAAGCTCACGTTGCCCCTTTAATTTTCATCTCATGGGATGCAGTCTCCCTACCTAGTGCCTTCCCAGGGCACATAAACGTGTGTCTAGGCAAAAGGTGCCAATGAAGACCTTCACTGTGAATTCCACTTCCACATTGAGCATATGACTTATTTAAATACATCCCCCTCAGGATTTGTGATTTAAATCTCCTCCTTTGTGATTTTTTTTTAAATTGAAATACAGTCAGTTACAGTGTGTCAATTTCTGGTGTACAGCACAATGTCCCAGTCATGCATATACATACATATATTTGTTTTCGTATTTTTTCATTAAAGGTTATTACAAGATATTGAACATAGTTCCCTGTGCTATGCAGAAGAAACTTGTTTAAAAATCTATTTTTGTGTATAGTGACTAACATTTGTAAATCTCAAACTCCCAAATTTATCCCTTCCCATGACTGGTGAGTAGCTACAAGTCTAAGTGAGCACTTTTCAGGCCTCTTCGTCCAACAGGAAGTAGAGATAACAATAGTAACCCTGCATCTTTTTGGATCTTATCAAAGGTTAGGAAATAAAAATTACTCTGTTTAAATCTGTTTGTTTGTTTCAAGATAGATGAAAGGCACATGAATAACAAAATATAGCTAGTGACACACAGCTCCTCAGTATACTTCATCTCTGCCTTGGTAATTATAAGACCTACTGTTGTAGAGTGGAGGGTGCATTCAAGTACCTAATAATACAATTTAAAATTCACACTCCTAGACTTGGCCTGCTTTCCTCCTAACAGCACTCCAGGTCCATTGCCAGAAGGTGAGTGGCTAGGCTTTTGCACTTTGTTGGAGTGACTGATGAGCTCTGAATAGTTGTCTTTTTCTATCTCCATCCTCCCCAGTGACCAAAAGCTCACTGAGGGAATTAGTGACCCCATCTTGTTCATTTGCTTTATCCCCAGCATCCGTCCCAAAGCCTGACCCAAATCTGAGTGCAGAATAACGATGTTGATTGAACTGTCTCTTCTGTTCTTCCCCACTGAAAGCCACTCTAGTCCTCTGCGCTCCAGAGAAATTCGTGTTGAGTTTCTTTCTAAGGCACAAAGCTATAGCGTGATAAATGGATATATAAGATGTTGCAGCCAATAATACTTTGCTTAATGGGAGGAACATTCTTTTATGCATTTGTGTATATATAGCATGTTGAGGCATTTCTTTCCATTTAAAATTCTTTGGGGATAGTTGTTCTTTCTTTTTGTCTTTTGCATACTACTTAATTCAATTCAGTTATCCTTTTTGTGAATATTCATTAAAGCTGCCTTTAGAGTTCACTACAAAGTGAAGTTTCCTTTTCCAGTCTTTACATTTGAAGCTTCGATACAACTGAATCATTAAACGCTTTAGTTAAGACTTGCAGATGCATCTTTAAATTGATCCCCCTTGATTAAAGCTGGTTTGCAGGCTTCTGATAATACAGTCATACCAGAGGAAATTAAATGCTTATTATTCTCATTAGATTATTCAAGTCTACTCTGCTTTACTCTACTATGTAAATAGACAAGTAGCACCTGCCTCTGCTGAGATATATGGGAGAAAATAAAATGTGGTTACTTACTTGCATTAATGCAGAGGAAAGACAATCTTAATTAATTAAAGTCTGAAATGGACTGAATTGTTAAGGAACTAGAATTGTCTTTGCTAAAATTCTGACTCAAATTTATTATCTTTCAATCAATATATAAAACTGCTTTGTATATTGACAGCACTGGCTTCTGCTAGCACTATGATTGCCCCTTTTGCATGTATATGAATTCTCCTGAAGGACTTCAAGGCTCTGCTTTTCTTTAATAGGTAAATATTCTCCCAATTATGTCCACTGGTTATTTTTAAAGATAATAGAGGAGAAAACTTGGCTCTGATTCCCATTTGAACGATCACAAGTTGAGAAATAATGACCCAATAAATGAGTTATTCCTGTAGATTTCTCCAAGTTTATGTGATTTTTAAACCCATACATGTTGAGTTACTATTATCACCACTGATGATTTCTATCATAGAAGTGTTTTATATTTACTTTCCTTTCATTTTCATTGGAATTAAATTTGGCTTTCAAGTTCTATTTTGGAAATACACTTTCTCTCATAAGTGTAATGGAAGTTCTTGGATTGGAAGTAGTGGAGGTAGAAATGGTCAGAATAATGAAGTTAGGTGGTCCCTGATAGGTCAGCGAATCCTCTGTCCTCTCCTTATAGGTAGAGCAGCATTGGCTTTGAGAGTGAAAGAACACATCACACGTTTTATCCTTTCCCTTACTTGTTCATTCAACCAGGCTAGAACCTTTTCTATGCCAGAAACTATGCACAGCAATAGGAATAAGAGGATGAACCAAGCATATATCACTGCCTAATGGAGGAGACATCAGAAATGTAATACTTGAATATACTGAAGAAGGTCTGTGACCAGATGTACACCAGGTGTTAGGGAAACATCACAGAGGGACCTAAACCAGGCTTCTCTTCCTTGCAGCAGTGGTGAGGAGGGGCCAGGGGCCTGGTCTCTTGTTTCCCCATTCAGTCAGCCAAAGTGCCTCTGCCAGCCAGACATCAGCTGATGTGAGGCCACTTGATAAACAAAGTCTGACTACGCCGGCAATCCTGAGTTGTGCTAGCTTAAAGTTTTGTAAAAGCCTTAGACCTCTTAAACTCAGACACCACCCAGAGCTTCCCTGGTCCTACAGCTATAGCCCCGGGGAGCACTATGACAGTGGCCCTTTGGCTCTGGCCCCCAGCCAGGCCCGAGACTCCCCATCCTATGCCAGGAGCTTCAGATAAGGACTTAAGCCTCTTTGCCCTTGGCCTGATGTCTATATAGGGTAATGCACTCAGCCTTCCTCTCCACTCTTATTTTGTATTTAACCCTTGTAACTGTAACTCCTGGCCCACTGACTCATAGGTAATGTTGGGGAGTGAAGGAAAAGGAAGGTATCTGAATTCATAGTAGAATTGTTCGGTGGGCTTTCTCACCACACCATTACTTCACTATGGAATACTTCCTGAGCTGACTACTTTTGAGAATTAAACCATCATTCTTCCCCTTCAACAACTATTTTTTGAGATACTGATCTCTGTTCTGTGGAGAATACAAACCCTCAGAAGCTTAAGGAACTGTCTTCAACTTTGTATCCTTTCCATGTCACCAAGCTGATCTGTGACTGAAAGATTATTGTCACACAGGTTCTAAGAAGACCTTTACTGTTCAGTCGAGCTGTTATCAGAGCCATTGAAGCCATCGTTTTGATGTTGATGATGGTGATGACAAAAAGCTCATGTTCCGTAATGCTTTTCACTTTTACAAAATATTTTCCAAGCTATTATCTCATTTCATCCTCACAGTGAAGAAGTAGATAATGCAGATAAAATCCTCTTTTTACTGATAAATTCTTAGCGGCACCAAAGACTGATTTGGTCACTTAGCTCATGGTGAAACCAGGAACAGAGAGCCTTGTGCTTGAATGCACTCTTAGTTTGTAAGTGGCTGTACTGTTATTTCATTCATTCTTTACAGTTTCCCCATGAGTTGGAGTTACTCCTCTTTCACAGATAAGGAAACAGGCTCATAGAGGTGATGTAGCTACCCAAGGTCATGCATAGTCACATCCAGCTAAGAGGCAGAAGCAGCTACCAGGCCTTGTGCTGAGTGTATTCATCTATAATGTCTTATCTAAAACATAAGAGTCTGTGAGGTAGGCACCGTTGTTTATGTTTGATGGAAGAGTAAACCAGTTAATTACCTGGGTCTCCATTTACGAGCAGTAGAGTCAGTTCTCAAATTCCTTTCTAATGTTCTTTCCATTAAGCCAGAGGTTCTCAGCCTTTTCCCAGCCCCAGTCTGTCTATAAACAGAGCACATTCTCATTGATAATACCTCTTCTTACACCACAGAGATTTTTCATAAAGGATTTGATCCCCTAGGAGATAGATCAGAATCTGCTGGCAGAGGAGGTGAGTAAGGAGAGGGGCATTCAGGAGAGAGGGTAGGTTAAGACTCTTCCCTTCCCCTATTAGTGACTAAACTATATCTCTTAACTCTTGTAATCAGCTTTTTTTAAAAAGATACAACTTAATTTTATCCTTTCAACAAAAATTTGAGTATTTACATGTGCCTAGTGTGTTCTAGGTGCTGAAAATACAGTGAAATCTATGAGGCTCCTCCACTCATGAAGCATATTCCAAACAGTGACACGTTCTCTGAATGGAACTAAGCCAGGGGATGAGATTGTCACTGAGGGGAGTAGCTGCTGGACACAGTGGTCAAGGAGTTCCTCCCTGAGGAGTGACATTCAGGCCAGGACCTGAATGGCAAAAAGCAGCCAGCTGTGCAGGAAGCTGGAGCCAGGTTTTGGGTGTTTTCTTGCCTACAGCCAGCCCTGGCGCTGCTCTCCCACAACCCACGAAGGCATCAAGCGTGAATTCAGACTACTAAGCCCCAGCTCAGGCCAGAATGCCGAGAGCACCAGGCAGGCCTGTCGTCACAAGTCATTCTCCATGCCCAGGCCTGGAGCTGGCTCTGGGCCACATGACCTGGAATCATGACTGCGCTATCCTTGGTTCCACGGCCCTCCAGGCCCCTCGGGGTACTCACCCCATCTTCGGTAAGGGTGGGAACCTACACACAGAGAGCCCCTGACTCACATGATAGTTGACTTTCAGAGTATAGGTTTTTTCCAAAACTGAAAAGCATTTACATCAGAGGCTTATTTTTCTTTTCTTTGTGTTGTGTGTGTGTGTGTGTGTGTGTGTGTGTGTGTCAATTTCTGCTTTTAATTATTTTTGCTTTTGTATTTTGAACTGATGTTGTTAGGGGTATACACTTTCATGGTTGTGAGAATTTCTTAGGGCAGTGTTCCTTTTTTTTAACATTTTTTATTGATTTATAATCATTTTACAATGTTGTGTCAAATTCCAGTGTTCAGCACAATTTTTCAGTCATTCATGGGAAATATACACAAAATGTTATGATAACTCACAGAGGCTTATTTTTCTGTAAGGAGTTTGTTGGGGGTCCTGATTCTTTTCTTTCCTTGCCCAGAAGGGACTTAACATAAAAGCAGGAGACAAGGCAACTAGTGGAGTGAGTAGGAACTAGAAGACTCTGGAAAGCAGCTTGACTCATTCCCTGCTTGACGTGTCTGTACCCCCATGTCCTGTAAGTTTGCACATAAGGAGGCTGGCAGCTATGTTTCCATTCCATTTTTATTACAGAGGGAGGCCGAGTGGTGGAGTTCCCCATAATTAAACCTCAAGGACACAGTGGTGCTTTCAGAATTGTGTCAGTAGAAGTGCTTCATGCAAACCAGTCACGGAAATAGATCAATCTAAGGACAGTGAATGGAAACCAAGTTTATGTTTGTATAAAAGTGAAAAACACACTTTAAACCATAGCCTAAAAGATCAATGATGTGGGTAAAGGAGGTGTATGACCCCTGGGGAGATTTTCTAAATTAACATTCCTTTCTCTCCTTCTGCGAAATTATGATACGTATCTTGGGGATATGACTCCTTTGACAATAATCATTATACTCATCTCGGCTATTCATGGTTTGTATTGGAGCAGAAAGAAAATTCTGGAACTGACTAGAAGAGAGTTTTTCACAAAGCCAAGCTTTAAATAAATTATAACTTGTAGAAGCTGTCAGGCCAGGGTCAGGATTTGCACAACCTTCGCTGATGACCCCCAAGTTGTAATTCACACCCCCCCTTCCATAATACTTGCTGTGTCTATAACGGCACCTCTGCATCGCATTGCACTTGTAATTTGAGTTGTCTCCCCCACCTCAGGGTGAAGACAGACAGATGTCGTTCACCTTCATAGCAGCACCGTGCCTCATTCATAGATGCTGAAGATTTGTTTAAAAGAATTTCTTGTATTCAGACCCTTAAACACGTCCTCATTTTTTGCAGTGATGCCTTTGGACAAAATTCTGGATTTCTAAGATAAGCTTCTCAAGTAGCACTTGGACCCTAAATCGGTTTACTCATTTCTTCAGCAAGTGTTCATTAGCATGGACAATACTGATCATCTTACCTCTCATAGATTTTTAAATACATACTTTAAAATAACAGTTATCATTTTTGAAATCTCTATAAGTCCTGGTGATTTAATTTTAAGGTTTTTATGACTTAAAATGCTTACCTGTCTAATTTGAATCTACTTAAGTTGGCAGAAGCTCTGATATAAGTCCCTCCAGGATAACAGAATAAACTGTGTCTGTCGCTATGATAGGATTTTTTTTTTTTAACTTCTGGGAAAAGCAAATAGCAGGAAGATCAAATTCCTCCAATAATGGATTTTTCCACTCAATTATTCAGCTGTCGAAGCTGCTGAGCCATGCAGAACTGGTTTCAAGACTGCGCCACTGCCAGATGAAGCTGTGGGGATTGTCAGTCTCTGGGGAGCCTGGGAATTATTTCAGAATGGTCACAAAGGACCATCAGAATTAGATGGACTTTACTGGGGGAAATCGGTTCTTTTCACCCTGGGGTTTACCAGCCTTCTCCTTCATCCTTCAAGGTTCTGAAGAGTCTCTCAGTAAACACAATTCTGTTATTTTCAACAGTCTCTAAAAGGTATCTATAACTAAATATTCAGATAACCTGGGTTTTGGCAGTGTAAACACAGCCAGTCTCCTTTTTTTTTTTTTTTTTAAATCCATACGAAAAATTCTACACTATCAAATAAGGTTCCTAAACTTTTGAGTGATAGTTCTCAATCAAAATAATGGCTTTCACTTTGTTTCATAAGGACAATCCTTTTACCTCCCTCTCCTTTCCAATAATCTGACTTTTCAAAGACTTTTCTTAGTAATAGAATAAAAAGGAAATGGAGAGTTTTCTCCTATTAAAGCAAGTGAAGAAAATGGCCAGTTCCTTTGATTCCAGTGACAGTGATAAGCATGTATATTAATTTTCTTAATGGCTATCCTAGCTGTGTTTGGTTAAGTCTTACAAAATCATGCTCACTCATATTATAACTGCTGCAGTAGTATACACTTACGGCTTGAGAATGCTAGTCATAGAGTAATGAATGAAAAATATTTTATTGATGTGTACTTACAAATTACAAATACACACACACATACACTCATATGCACCATATACACAAAAATTCCAAGATCTACTCTGCACTTGATAAAGCTGACTGTGAAATTATAAACTCACAAACCTCAGTAAATGACATTTCTTAAAAAAGCAATCTTCACTTTAAGAGCCTCAAGTCACATTTTTGGTGATTCAGTTTACAGATAACTTTCAAGAACATCCCTTTCGCGTAAAGCGATGTTTACCACTGTTGATACAATGACAGAAAAAAAACCCACCAAACTTACTTTTATATTAAGAGAGCAGAAAATTTAAGTCTTTTTTTTGAAGCTGGACTAAATCAAAAGGCCAGTTACTAAAAAGAAACACCATAAAAAATATTGAAAAGCTACTGCAGATTTGACAAGCTCTTATTTTTAAATATAAACAAGACATGTTTAGATGATGGCACTTGGGAGCTCATGGGGACTGAGAACGTGTAGTATGAACCCTATCATAGTCATCCATCTTTGTTTGGGTTACTTAAAGAGCATGCTTGGCACTTGGCCAAGCAGCAGTGAGTGAGATTTGGAAGTAGGGAGACAAAGATATGGGAAGGCACTATTGCTTTTGTCATGGTTTTTTTGTTTTGCATTGTTTTGTTTTTGTTTTATTTTTTGTGGGTTTTTTCAAATTCATCATTTGATCGTGTCTATAGATAACAACTAGCTTTGTTGTTTTAAACAGCCTGACAGGTGACCAGGGCTGACTTGCTTTGACTCTGTATTTGAAATGCTCCATCATTTGTGAGCTTGGCAAATCACTTATCCTCTTTGAACCTCAGGTTTCTGTAAAAATGTAAAAAGTGGTGACGATGATAATATCACTCCTGCCTGCCTCAAAGGGTTGGGAGGAAGGTCAAGTGAGATCCTTACAATAAGGAGCTTTGAAAACCACAAAGCAATGCATAAATGTACGGTTCCATTCTAATGGTCTCAGAAGAGTTGTCTGCCTGACACACATCAAGCAATCCCTAAACCTTAACTACACTGCAAAACTGTGTGTTCAGATCAGTCACTTGTATGTCTGCCAAAGGCTTTGCAAAGCTCCCTGTGTGATGTTCCTTCTACAAACCATCACCATGGCATCACCATAGATTTGCACAACTGAAGACTGAGGGCTCGTGGCAGAGGGTCAGGTCAGCACCCACGGGATGCCAAGCCTGAGACCAAAGGCAGCACATCTGGCACCTAGAAGCACACCCACCTTTCCTTAAAGTGTGAATGAAAAGTAAAAGATCCTAATGCTGTTCTAGACATTGTGTCTGTCCTGTAGAAAGACTTAGGAAAACTCTGGCAGAAATCTAACCTTTTAAGCAAATGCATTCAAGTCCTGGTGTGGTATTAAGCCAGTCTAGTACAGAACAGTTTACAAAGGGAATTCTGCTCGATCCACCTACCTATGTGAGCAAGTTAAGTAACCTCTCTGTGCCTTGATCTTACCATCTGTGAAATGGAGATAGTAATGCACATCTGATGGGGGTCGTTAAAAGGATTAAATCTAAAAAAACCACACTTGGAACAGGCAACATAGTGAGTGTTCAATAAACGTTAGCTACAATTAGTTTTTTTTAATTACCTTATTTGAGATTTAAACTGCTATACCCCTACTGGTCCATCTATAATATGAATGTAAGCACCTACTCATCTCCTGCACGTAGTGATTTTTTTCCAGTAATTGAGATATATGTGTCTTGAGATACATAAGTAAATAATTTTTCTCTTTGGTTTAAGAGGCTGGACAAGATAAGGGATCTCTTAAATGAACAGGAAGAGGCACAGAATCACCAGTAATGGAAGTGGTGCAGAGGGTGCAAAACAGTAAACAGGAGAACAGTAAAGTACATTTAAAATGACACTACTGGTGTTACATGCTGCCCATAAAGCAGCCAACATGCAGCTCCTGCCAAGCTTATTCGCCATCACTTCCTAAATTTGGCTTGTGAGCGAGGAAGACATCTGGAAAAACAGTTAAAACAAAACAGTTTCTAATTAGTTTTAAAATATTTTAGTTAAAAAGTACAGTAATTAAATAATGAAATTCTGGGGATAAAAGGAAGAGGCTATTCTGGGAAGACACGATATTGCATTCTGAGACATTGCCAGTGGAGACATTTGGAGCTTGTGAGGGAAGCCTAATTATTTCTTCTTTAATTTTCCATAATGAAACTACTCAAACTGAAAAAAATACCCAAAATAATAACCTTTTTCCCACCACTAAGATTAAACAGACATCAACATTTTGCCTTAATTCCTTCCCAGACTTATTGTGAAAACCAAAATTATATCCACTTATTATGTTAGCTGATCCCCATTCTAGTATTGATTCTAGTTGGCTGTGTAACTATTTTCTGTGACAAGAGATCCAATACAACAAATTAAAACTTGGGAGTAAATGTTAGATTCTGAGTTGTAAATAAACAATCCTCCTTGTATCTTCGATAAGACTCACTCGGCATCTTTGATTGAATTAATTAGTTTTTTTTTAATTGACCAAAGCAAAGCCAACTGTCTACATTAGGGGGTATGATTTAAAGTACCTTAGAGATCTTACTTACTCAGTAACATTTTTCCCATCAAGTTGCCAATTCACCTATTGATCAATTGGAATTCTAATCACAACACACTCCTATGGGGTCTGTATTAGTTTGGGTTCTCCAGAAAAAAAGAACCAATTGGGTACACACATTTACACACACACACACACACACATACATATACATATACATATACATATACATATACATATACATATACATATACATATACATATACATATACATATTAAGAGATTTACTATAAGAAATTCATACTGTCCTTCAGGGATGTCCCAGAAAGGAGCTGTAGTGCTACGACAGTCCACTTTCAGGTGGTGCCTGCCTAGCATGGAGAGCCATCTCTAAACCAGCCTCAATCTTCCTCTGACAGCTGATCAGAGGGAGCTCCCCATGCAGCCATAGGTACAGGCTTGGAGAAAGAGGGCCGTGTAGCAGGTGTGGGGATCATGGGCATTTGAGCCAGTTCTTCATGTATTCATGTGTCCTCTCAGGGCCTGCTGAAGCTCAGTCCCATGTATTCCACTTCCATTTGGTGATGGAGTTTTGCTCAACATGCCCACCTTCAAGACTTGGTGAGTCAGGTAACACCCAGTTCATGACAGGCAGCTCAGGCTGCCTGGGAACTTGGTAGCTCATGGTCCAGCCTCAACCAAGGCCCAGGAGGCAGCCAAGAGCTGTTCCTCAAGAGGAGAGTATCGTTGACTCTGGAACAACACAGGTTTGAATTGCTTGGATCTTCTTAACATGCGATTTTTTTTCAAAACATGCATAGTACAGTCCTATGTGATCTGTGGTTGGTTGAATCTGCGGTTGTAGATACACACAGCCAACTGTAAAGGTATACATAGGTTTTCAACTGTGCAGAGGTTCACGTTGTTCAAAGGTCAACTATAGTTGCTTTGCTCCAAAATCCTAAAAGCTCGCACAGTGATTCGGCATAGGGAACTGACTGCCAAAGGCTGCAAACAGCATCCCCTCCATCCTCTGACTCTTCAAGCACCCTTGGATCTGCTGCGTCTTGCAGCCAGCCAGGAGGGTGGTTCCACAGCAGCCGGAACCTGTTGCAGAGCTGCTTTTGTTCTCAGTCACGTTCAAAACTAGCAGCTTTTTGGCTCACTCAGTAAGTGGTCCAGGCTAACACACTTAAATGAGGAATGTGTTGCCTCTGTTGTAGAAGGGGCCAGATGCAACGACTTATCCTTCACCTCAAAAGGTGAACGGGCATCCCAACATGCCCCTCACCACTGCACCCCTAGACATTTCAAGAAAGTGGACGTCCTCTGAACTTTTGTCAGATTTATTTCTCAGCCTCTGACACATAAATGTCTAAGAATAAGTCTTAAGTGGTTTCTACTTCTTGCTCACTACGTTCAAGCAGCACAAATTCATCAGTGTAATTGGCCTGTATAATATATTATTGAAGGAAAGGGCAATTTAGATCCCTGCAAACTAGATTAAGACATAGGGCTGGAGAGTTGAGGTAGGACAGCAAAGGTGTATTGCCAGCTGAGAGCAAACTGCTTTTGGTGGTCTTTACCAACACATATCAAGAAAAAAGCATTTGCTAGATTAATAGCTGCATACCAAGTCCCGGGAAATGTGTTAATTTACTCAAGCAATAAAATCACATTTAGTACAGCAGCTGCGGTTTGAGTCACCACCTGGTTAAGCTTACAATAATTCACTGTCATTCCCAAGATCTATCTGTTTTCTGTGTAGACCTGATAGGTGAGTTGAATGGGATGTGGTGGGAACCACCAGTCCTGCATCTTTCAAATCCTTGATGGTGGCACTAATCTCTGCAGTTCCTCCAGGAATGCAGTACTGCTTTTGGTTTACTGTTTTCCTGGGCAGAGGCAGTACTAGTGGCTTCCACCTGGACTTTTCCACCGTGGTCCTTCTCATTCCATAGGTCAGGAAATCACTGTGGGGATTCTGCCAGCTGCTCAGTATCCATCCCAATGATGCATTCTGAAACAAGAAATAACCACAGGATGGATTTGCGGACTCACTGGGCCCACTGTGAGACAAACCTGAACTGAAAATCCATTGATCACCTGATCTCCATAAGCCCCTACTCGCACTGGTGGACCATGATGACATTTGAGATCTCCTAGAATTAGTGTCAGTTCAGCACCAGTGTCCTGTAGCCCCTGAAAAGTTTGATTATTTCCTTTTCCCCAGTGCACAGTTACCTTGGTAAAAGGTCATAGGTCCCTTTGGGGATGGCTGGAAGAAAGATTAATAGTTCAGATTTGGGCAGTACACCAGGTTCCTTCCCCAAGGGGACCCAGCCTCCCTTTCATTCAAGTCGTCTGGAAACTGGCTCATATCTGGGAAGTGATTGGGGTGCCATGATTGTTTTTATGACTCAGGTTGGACTTTTATTCATTTGACCTCCAAAAAAATTCTGCTTATGCAGCCCAAAATTTAGTAGACTCCTGTCTGTTTTACTTCTATGAATACCATGAACAACTAGCCAATACCACAGGTTTGCAGTGTCAGACTATTCTGATCTCTGCTTTGACTCTGCTGTCCATTATGGTAACCACGCCCACCTCGCCTTTGAGATTCAAATGCTGCCACTTGGCCCTTCCCATCCTGGTATCTAATTACTCCCACTACCTTTAGGTTACTGAAGTCAGTGACTGCTGTCCCCACTGTAACATCTAGTCTGCACAGAAGAGCCATCAGAACTCTTTAAGGATACTGGGGCACCCTTCACAAACTTATTTTTCACAGCAGTGGTAAAAGATATATCTTCTGGTGGGTGAGTAGGTCTTAAATAGTAAATCCTCTCTAACATTCCAGTCTCCCTAAGCTTTTGAATCCTTTCCTCTACATTAAACCAAGGCAGGTCTGGTATTCCCAATTTGCATACTGTGGATCACTCTTTAATCTGTGTTTCAGCGAACCAAACAAACAAACAGTTACAGCCCTTTCTAACTACCCAAGCTGCAACATTAAATGCAAAATCCCTGCTTAGTGGGCTTATATCAATAAATTCTGCCTGATCCAACTTTGTATCCCTTCCACCATTATCCTACACCCTCAGTATTCATTCCTATACATGTTCCCCAGATTTCTGTCTATATAAATTAGAAAACTCAAGTAATTCTTTTGGAATGTAGCACACCTCCTCCTGGATCATACTTTGTACCTCACCTATAAGTGCCTCCTGGGACTTGAGACTAGTTACAGGTCTAGAAGTGAAGAGAGGTAGGGATGAGTCCTAAGGAGAATTCCAACCTACCACGTGATACTGCTGGAAACGAATATCATTACCAAGAAATACAGGCTGCATGGGGAGGGATAAAGGCAGAAAACACACAAGGGCACACTTCATGCACTGCACAGTTTTGCCCTAGCTAATTAGAGGAAGGATGTATTTGTTAGAACACCTGAAAGTACCTGAATCAAAAGGCAAACAAGGAAGACTAGTCTCTGATGTTTAGCTCAACTCAGAGAAGTTGGCAGTGAGGATAGTTGACTGTAGTGAAAGAAAAAAACGAAAGGGGTAAAAGAGAAATAGAATCATCTTTGCTCAATCTTCCCATTCCCAAGCTTGAAATTAATTATAGAGGCAAAAGAGGAAACATGGGGTCAAAATAAGATGGTTGATTAATTAAAAGACAGAATATATTAACAGAAAAGAAATTTAGATAGGTTTCTGTGTAGGGATAATAATGGAATAAGAATAGTTACAAATATATGAATTAAATCCCAATCTAGATCGTTTGAGAGAGAGAAGTTAATACAGAGGTGTTGAGCCTTGTATGATAGATATTGCAATCCTGGGCTGCCATGTACACCTCAGGTTGGTGTGCAGGCTCTTTGGGAGCATGTCATCCACTTCTGACACAGCATTTGCCTACAGTAAGTGCTCAGTGAAACATGTCATATCCCAGCTTTGCATTGGACAATTATCACAAGTACTTTTCCATTATTAGGCAACAGTCTAATTTTTGTTCTTCTTTTGGAATTACATGGTATGTGAAACATCAGAGAACTTAATTACTTAAGTATGTTTGGAAATTCTAGACCAGAGATTAAGAATATAGGCTTTGGAGTCAAATCAGATTTTTAATCCAAACTCCTCTATCTATTAGCTCTAGGACTTTAAATGTTAGTGAATGCCTCTGACCTCAGTTTCCACATTTGTGAATTAGTGCTGATTTTAGTTACCTCGCAGGTTGTTAAGGATTGAATAAAATATGTCACGTATTATCCTGACGCTTCAATAGTGATGATGGATGGATGGATGGATGGATGATGGATGCTTGCTCAAGAACCGAAACAAATCAATAAATGCCTCAAAAAGAAATGAACGCACTTAGAAATACCCAGTTTAGAATAAAGAGAAGCCCCACAAAATTTTATAGGGTACTGCGACCTCTCTAATTACTGCTAGTAGGTTTAGAAGTTTTTGAATGCCCACACAATGTGTTTGGTTGGGCTTCTAAAATTTGACTATGAATTCAAAAGCCGAAAAAAGAGCTCTTGATGAAAGCCCCCCAGGCACCTGTGCTCAGATCTAAGCCTTCACACCTCTCAGCTCGTGGAATTGTGGGCCAGTACAGAGATGGGCTGCTGTGAAGGATGACGCGGCTGCTGTGCTTAGAGAGGCTGACGTTTCATTTTCCTAACTGCCTTGCCAAATGATCCTCTTCCTTTTCCTCCATAGGCTATCTTTGAGAATCCAAATGTTGTGAATTAACCTGTGGCATTAATATAGCTTCCATGTTCTTGAACTTTTCATACCAGTGTTTTTCTAGGCCATACTCAGCTCTCATGTTTATGCTTGAGAGGTGGAATTGGAGTAACTCATTCAGAAACAAATATGCAAAGAAATGTATTTAACAATCATAGTGCTTGTAATGAAAGCTCCTCAAATGTGGACTCCAGAAAATTTGACTGTGAATTTACAAACTCATATCAGAGAATAGAATGGTGGTTACCAAAGGAGGTGGGGCAACGAGGAAATGTTGGTCAAAGGGTACAGACTTTTAGTTATGAGATGACTAAGTTCTGGAGACCTTAGTATAGCATGGTGTCTGTAGTTAATAATAATGTATTGCATACTTAAAATTTGCTTAAGGAGTAGATCTCAAGACTTCTCACCTTACACATACATACACAAAAGGTAACTCTGAGATGATGGACTTGTAAATTAGTTTGATTTGTTGTAATCATTGCACAATGTATATGTATATCAACACATGTTGTACACCTTAAATATATGCAATTCTTATTTGTCAGTCATACCTCAGTAAAGCTGGGGGTGTGGGAGGAGTCAGTACTAAATGATGCCAGAGCCTCAGAGCTTTTTAAAAGCTCCATGCCCAGATAGAAACTCCACAGATCAGCAGATCTAGGTGAAAAGCAACTTGAGCCATTTAAGAATTTTTATGAAAAAAAGCTCTATTGCCTTGAATCCTAGAATTGCTTTTCTGTGAAATTGCAAATGACCCTCAATGCCTTTTAATTGCTGCTGTCAAAGAAAGGGATCCTGGGCCTAGAAAAAGATCATGCTTTTGAAATTACCTTTTCAGAACCAGTAGAAAGGCTAAAAGTGGCCAATGGTTGATGAAAGGTGGTGATAAAGAGTAGTTTATTCCTCGTTGCCTTGCATACCCACCCCATCCCCAACACCAACCCATCTACCCTCCACTCATCAGCGTTTGCCAGGATAACTCCAACCTGTCTTAATCATCACTTCCTTTGTCAAGTATCCCCAGCCACTCTGCTACTAAAATTAGATTAGACTATCAAAGAAAAATTGCACCAGACAAGTTGAATAGGCAGGGAAGATTTTATTCAAGACTCTAGCAACAGTAGAGAGAGACTGAACTCAGCTCTGTTGAGAAAGAAGGTGGGAGAAGTTTTAAGCCCTGGAGTGAGCAGTGGAAAGGTTGGTGACTGTGAGTAGGCCACCTGTGTTTGCCAATTGGCACTTAAGTTAGGCATCTACACCCACCTCACCACCCAGACTGAGAAGTAGGGGTGGTATTTTTCTTGATGATTACACTTCAAAGGGATGGCTCCCAAGTCCTTGAGAAAGACATTCTTAGGCTGTAAAACTGGCAAGAGGTTGGGAGATTTAAATGCCAAAGGGACAGAAAAGGAATTTACAATGACAAGTTTTCTAAGAAAAGGGTGACTATGGGGGCCTAATGTCAGGATTCAATCTGTCTAAAAGTCTTGTCAAGGGGAACATTAAAGACATCTTAGTCAGGGTCCTTCTGTCTGTTATATGCTTTCATGCACTTTCCTAATAGTTGCTCCAATGACAATTATTTGTTTGGGCTTCTAAAAATTTCACTGTGAATTTACAAGTTTAAGAATTTTTGATGAGAGCCCCAAAGGTACCTGCCTTGAGTGTAACTGGTTTGTTTAGTGTTTGCCCATTTGGGCAGGGAGAGCGTCTCTACTTTGTTCACCACTATCTCTTTAGTACTGAGTGCCTGGCACATAGCAGATGCTAATCGAATATTTGTGGGAAAAGCAGAAAGTATTGAAAGAATCCAGTTTCTTTGGAATTCCTCCCTGCTCTTTCTTTGTTATCACAGGGTTAAAGATTCATTTGGATATTGGATAAATGAAGAAGGACTTAATTTGTTAATTTAGAAATATTTACTGCAATGACCACAGCACTGTCCCATCTAAATAGCTTTATCTTTTACCTGATTTTCCCTTGCTAAGTCAAGTAAACACTGGTGTAACAGAAGTCTGCACATGGAATGCGCAAAATATTTTTTCCTGTATGTGAGCTGGCTCAGACTGATAGATTAGCCCTGATAAGTGTGGGAAAATTTTGCATACCCTCAAATTCACAAAGATGCTTTAAGAAGATAAATAGCACGTGTCTCCTTAAAAAATTATTTGGGAATGTTTGTACTAATGTCATTTTTTTTTTCAAAAATACTTCCTCACAGCAAGTAAAAGCATTTACAATCATCCTTTTGATCATTCTTTTTCAGAAATAGTCATTGTACTTTTATAAACACTTAAAATCATTACTCAAGCCTCTATCCTTGGACTAGAAGAATAAGTTCTAATAGAAGAATGAAAGTATTCCCAGAACCTGGAACACAAGCTCCTCAATAGGGATACTTCCCCTAAATTCAGTAAATCAGCTGCCTTTTTAAAAAGTAAAGATGATTGTTAACTGAATGTGAAGCCCTATGAAACAAACTTGATTAAAATGAATCTAGAAATTTTAAAACTTTTTCTAGCTGCCAAGAATCACTCAGCGTTTTCCATACATGGCATGAAACAGCATTCTTAAATCATAACACAAAATAAAGTCTTTCACTTCTGCCGGGACTATCCAGTGGTTGCGCGGTAAAGACAACAAAAGCGAATTTACTCCTTTACATATTTCATTGGTCCCTTACAAAGTTTCAGAGTTGGCAGAGTTTTCATAAAGGCATCTTACATTTCTTTTGTATTTCCTAGATACAATTCATGTTTACATAATGCTTAAACACCTGGACGCAAAGATAGAAATCTAATTAATACTTTATGGGTTTTTTCTAGATAATATCTAGTATCTGTATGTTTCCAGATGCCTGAATCATAGACACATAGTTTTCAACAAATAATTATTAGATGTATGGCTTGACATCCATCCAAATGCTCTAACTTCAGATAGATCCCGAACTCACTACTCTGTGGCTTCAGTAATGACTTCAAGCTGAGACTTCAGAGTTTTAGGGTTTTCTTTAACCTATTCATGACAATAGTAATTCCATAGTTTGTTGAAGACAATATCTGAGCCACTGTCTGTGTATCTAGAGGAAATTTGCAATCTGTGCATGCATGCTGTATCAATTATAGTGCTTTACCTGCCAAGCAACAGAAAATGAACTCAAAATAACTGAGGCCTTAAGCTTTGATAATAAGGTATAGAATTATCTCATTGGTGAGGTGATTCCAGACTAGTTGAATCTGCAGCTTAACAATAGCATCACTGGCCAGTATTTCTGTTCTGCAGTATTCCAGGTATCTTCCTTTCCCTTGGGACCAAAAGATAACTGCCCCAGATCTAGATATTGTGTTGAAGAGACAGGACATCTTTTCCTACATGTCCCTTTTTATCAGCCAGGGAACTTTTCTCTGTGGTCTTTCACATTGCCTCATATTATTCAATCACTCGTGCAGGCCTAAGCTAGTCACTCTCCAAAAGAATGAGACCATCATGAAAACAGAATACCCAGGATCTCCCCTAATTGGAGGTCCAGGCTCCACCAGTAAGGAAGGAGGGGATGGCTTTGGGTATTCCAAAGTCCCTAGAGCTCATCCAGTCATTTCTTCATACGCAACATTTTGAGTGCCTACTTTAGAGACGAGGGATAGAGCAGTGAGCAAAACAAATTAAGCCCTGCCCACATTAAGCTTATGGTCTAAAGACAGGAGATATTTAAACATAAACAGAAATAAAAACAGAAACCAAGGAGATGAGTGCCATGGAGGGGAAAAAGGGAGATAAAGAGGCTTAGGGTTTTCTGGTTCTGAAGGTAGTGTGTGTATATTTGTGCACTGGGGGTAGGGGGAGGGCATTTGGGTTGTTGCTGTATTATATCTGATGAGGTGTCATTTAACCAGAGACTTGGGATGTAACTGAGTGAAACGAGAAGACATCACAGGGTTTGAGGAATGATGTGATCTGACTTAACATTTTTACAAATAGACAGTAAGTGGGCAAGTGCCAAGGAGGAACACCATGAAGATGCCATGGGTGTATTGAGGTGAGAGATGATGTAGACTTGGTGTAGGGTATTAGCAGAGGAGGAGAGAAGTGGTGGCATTCTGGATACACTTGCTAATGGAAGATTGGACATGGTGTGTGAGAAATAGTCAGTGATGATTCCGGAGACTTTGAGCTGAGCAACCAGGACAAGATTACCATGAACTGAGATGATAAAGATTATCCAGGGACTAGCCTCAGGGGAATAGGGGCAGGTTTCGTTACTGCCCACTGGATTTAGCAACATGGAGATCATTGGTGATCTTAACAAGAGAAGAGTCTTTTGGTAGAATGGTGGAGATGGACATCTCATTGGAGCACCTGCCTACTCCTAAGGAATGGGGCTCTGAGAATGGCAGCTCTGTGTTATAAAAACTTAAGTAGTGCAGAGACAAGCCTTTCAGTAAACACTCTGCCCAGAAATGTACATAGGTACAAATCTTGTCTGTCCTGCCAAAATACTTGATGTTTGCAGAAGCCAGTAGCACATCCCAAAACTGACATAAGCAGCTTGCACCACTGTTCATTGGCTTGGTGGTGGCGGTAGTTGTCGTCTTGATAGGGGTTTCATTTTCCCAGCACCTTTCCTCCACCATCATGAGCAATTTCATCATTTTCTTCCATGGTACCCATTTTATTCACCATTGTATCCCAGCACAGTGCCTGACACAAAGTAAGATTTCAGTACACATTTATTGACTAAATACATGTCTATTCACAACAGGACTCCCAGGTATGACTGAAAAAAAAGGGTTATGTTCAGTCCTTGTTGGTTGTTTTTTTTTTTCCCCATAATCTCTTTCCACAGTAGCTCCATAAAACAGCTGTTCTTTTTCTTTTAATAGCCAGACATTTTTTTCATCTTGGCTTCTTGCTGTAATATATAATACCCATTACTGTACTTTGATAAAGATTGTGTTTTATAACCATGAAAACAAGTGAAGAATAAAGAAATTCTGTAATGAAGAAAATAATACCTCAGTGCTTCAGTGAACAGATGCTTGATTAACAACCGCTGCCTTGTGCAGTACTTACCACAGGCTTTCACACAGGCTCATAGAACCCTCATCACAGCCCTACAGGGAAGGTACTATTATTATCACTCCCATTTTACAGATGTGGAGATTGAGACTTAAAGAAGTTAAGTGTCTTGTCCCAACTTTCATGGCTGATAAGTCCGAGAACCAGGATTCAGACCCAGGTTGTCTGGCTCTGGAGTCCACGTTTTTTAACACCCGTTTCGGCTGCCTCCTTTTTAAGGCCTTGCCTCCTCCAATTCCTTGTACATTGTTTGATCATCTTAGCTTTACTTGTCTTCCCATTTCTGAATAAAAAACTTACTTGGGCTATGTCATAGACCTACATAAGCTAAAGAAACATACTCATTCTTTTAAAAATCGTTCTTGTTTTCAAGGAGAGGAGCTGTACATTCTGAAAAGGAAGGGTAATGTAAAAATCACTAGATTTGGATTATTTGATCCAAATGAGAAAGTAAGATGCAGAAAGGTCACATGATAGCTAAAACCCCACACCCCATACCTTTTAGGTAGAACTGGGACTAGTACACATATATTTTGCCAGCTACTTAGCTGGGTTTGGGGATGGTATCTTAATGAAGTTCAAAATGATGTGTGTGGTACCCTTTGCAGATTCAGGACAGCTGAAAGAATAGGCCCCCTGGTAGCTTCTCAGTTCATCCCTACTTAGTAATTTGTCACTCAGTGATCACATAAAACCATTAGTTGTGTTGTAGCAGGAGCATTGCTCAGGCTTAATGCTGTCCCTTTGGACTCCAGGAGAAATGAGGCAGCATGCCATGTGTTCTGCGGAGAGTGGGAAACTCGAAAGGCTTTGTAAGACTGTACAAATGGGTCTTTTTTAAAGATATAAATGACTTTAGTAAGAATAATATACAGTTTCTCATATATAGTGACAACTTATAGTATCTTATTTGTCACTAATAATATTTATTTCTGACACTATTTTTAAACCACGGTGTGAAAAATATTCTATCATTAATTCCATTGCTTTCTTTTAATCTCTTCTCTGTACTTCTGCTGTTTTTCACATACTCCTTTTATCATGACTTTCTCTAAAATTTTTAATCTAATGCCACTGGTACTTTAATGCTACGTATCAGCTTATAAATAATAGTCCCTTGTTCTTGCTTCAGAGTTTTTTGTTTCGTTTTGTTTTTGCCAGTGCTCATCATGTTCCTTTTATAATTCAATTAAAGTTTATATTAATTCAGAATGATTTGGATGAGAGATATTCTGGTTAATAAAATAATACACATTTATTCTAGTTAGTAGAATACTACATGTTTATTAAATCAATATGCTGAGGTATCAATTTTCAAATAATTCAAATTAAATAAACTTAACAACTTAATGCTCATTAATTTATTCCTTTAATAAGAAAATATTTATTAGCCAAATCAAGCAGTGTTCTAGATACTGGGAAAATAATACTGTCATAACTTTGCTCTTCAAGGAGTTTATGGTCTACTTGGGGAGTAGACAAGTGTCATATGGTACAGCAAGTGTCATATGGTGAGGGTAAGAACACAGAGCTTAGGGGACCTTCAGACAAGTCTGTGACCCAGCCTTGGGACATCAGAGAAGCAAGCAAATCTTGTTAAAGATAGTTTGATCTTGAATGATCCAGAGAACACTTTGGGGTCTAATAGTCCTTACCTTTGTTATTAGAAACAGTTACCACTCTATTAGTTCATAAAAGTGTTTGTTAAGACTTTGACAGACGAATGATGAATAAGTCCTTTTTTCTGTATCGATTGTGTTACAGATTTTTTGCTTCCACCTCACCTTTTGCTTCCTTGTCCAATTGTACAACTTTTGCCTCCATTTTGACCATTTATCACTGCATGACGCTCTGCTTTTTCCCTTCAAGTCTGTGATTCTTTCAATACTTTCATGAATCAACATCCATTTCATTTCTGCAGGGACTCCTTATCAGTCTTAACCCCTTGTCTAAGCCTCCACTTTGGTCTTTTGTTACACACAACAACTCTAGTCAAATAGAAATACTTTTTATCTTTAGTGTCACTCTTTTTTTCCCCAAGTGATTTTCCATTTCTAAGTACTCCATGGCCTAGAGCTCTTTAACTCATCATTGAGGGTCTTGAAACGGCAATAATTCCTGTGTGTAGGAGCCCAATTTGGGGGTTTGTGATTAACAAGAAGGCAGAATGAAGTACCCAGCTACTTTTTCTGGTAGCCAGAGTGCTAATGAAGAGAAAGATACGATGTAGTTATGACTGAGGTTGACCTTCAAATGTCATGAGGTCAAGGAACATCTTTTGTTTCCGTCCTCAGAGAAAAAGCCCTTTCCTTAACCCTTTATGGTGTAAGTCTCTACCCTCTTCAGGAAAAGCCCCAGCCCCTGCTCATAGAAGTTGGCTTTCTTCAGGCATTTGTCCAATACATCCTCCCTTACACAGGCAGTCCAAGGAGCAAAATGAGGACTCAGGTTTCAAGTTTCTTTATCTTCTACAACTTCTGTGGACCCATCCCCAGTTCTCCCAAATTTTAGTCTCCAACCCTACCCATGATCCCATAACACCTCTGCTGCCCATCCAAAGGCAGACTGAGATCTGGCCCTAAAAATTAATTTGGGGGCTCTTGAAGTTTACTTGAATTGGGTTTTTTTCCCCTCCTGTTGATAGATTAATAGAAAACCCTAATATTCCATGAGAGAGATTTCACTGAAAGAGTTTGCCACTCCAGAAACAAGCATGCTCATGTTTTTGCACGTGGCCTTTCCTAAGAGCACAATGCGCATCTGTGATTTCCCAGAGGTAACACATTTATAAATGGAATTACTGCCCACTCTGCCAGACTCATACTGAAAGAAGCAGCTGCTGCTGGAATGAATGACAAAGACCACTGAAGAGTGAGCAGGGCAAGAGGGGGCACCTAGAACTTCCAAACAGAGGTGATGACCTTGACATCTTTCCCTCCATGGAGCTGGCGGATCACTTAATCTTCCTACCATCTATGGAGATAATGGCAGGCTAGGGAATTGTTCTCTCTCTCACAAGGGGGTTGTAACTGGCCTTTTAGTTGCATCTGTAACTAGGATAAGAGATGGCAGCATGCACACTCCAACTTCAGTCCTCGTATTTTATCATAGAATGTTAAAAGGAAGGAAGGCCAGAAGAGAGGACCCCTCTACTGATATAGGTCACAAAACTTTAGCTTATAACAACTTTGAACTCTATGTCCCCAAAGAATTTTTTTTAAATTAGCCTCTCATGCTCAATCTTCCGGTCTTTTAGTAATCCCTGCTGACACCAAAACACATCATCTTCCATCCACCAAAAAATCCTCTTCCCACCCAGGAAGATGAAGCATATGTGTTTACAATGACTTAAATTCCCTCAATTTCTACTTACTGTGGCGTAAACAATGAGCCCTCCGAGTGTGCTAGATCGTGTGGGGCAACAGTACCCACCAGCCACCAAAAGCCCTATTGAGATATAATTCACATACCATAAAACATACCTATTTAAAGCATACAATTCAGTGGTTTTTAATATATTCACAAGTTGTACAACCTTTACAACAATTTATTTTAGAACATTTTCATTACCTAACCCCCTCCCCCCATATCCTCATGCTCAGTAGCAATCACTATCCCTTTCCCTTCCCCGCTTCCCACCCTCCAGCCCTAGGCAACCACTAAGCTTATTCCTGTTTCTGTACTCCCTATTTTGGACATTTCATGTATGAAATCATACAGTATGTGTTCTCTAGTGACTGACTTCTTTCACTTAACTTGATGTTTTAAAAGATCATCCATGCTGTTGCTTACAACAGTACTTCATTCCTTTTTTACTGCCAAATAACCTTACGTTGTATGGATATACCACCTTTTGGGTATTCATTCATCAGTTAATAGACATTTGGGTTGTTTCCACTTTTTTTGACTATTATGAATAATAGTATACATTTGTGTACAAGTTTTTGTGTAGACGTATGTGTTCATTTCTTTGGTATATTCATAGCAGTAGAATTGCTGGATTAGATGATAACTCTTATGTTTAACCTTTGGAGGAGCTACCAGACTGTTTTCCAAAGTGGCTGCAACATTTTACATTCCCACCAGAACTGAATGAGGGTTCTGATTGCTCCATATCCTTACCAACACTTGTTATTTTCTGTCTCTTTTATAATAGCCATCCTAATAGATATGAGGTAGTCTCTCATTGTGGCTTTTATTTTCATCTCCTTGATGGCTAATCACACTGAACTTCTTTTCCTGTGTTTATGGGCCATTTATATATCTTCCTGGGGGAAATGCTCATTTTTTATTATTGAGCTGTAAGAGTTCTTTATATATTCCAGATACAAATCATATGTATGCTTAGTGAATGTTTTCTCCTCCCACATGCTCTTGTGCATTGTGATCTTGATATTCCTCTTTCAGCCTGGGCTGACTCTTTGGCCCCTTTGACTGATATGTGACAGAAGTGATTCTGAGTGACTTCTGAGTCTGTTTCTTAAAGAAGTGTCAGATTATGCCTTCAGACTTAGAAAAAACTTCTCCTTGGAACCTAGCTGCCATGCTGTGAGAAAGCCCAGTAGCCCTGGGGAGAGGCCCACGTGAAGGAAAACTGAGGCCTCTGGCCAATGCCTCCCACTGAGCTCCCAGCCAAAGTCAGGGTGAACCGCCAGCTACGTGAGTGAGGCCATTTTGGACCTTGTGGGTATTCCAGCACCCCAGTCAATGCCGTGTGAAGCAGAAGAACCATGCAGATGAGCCCGGTCCAAATGTCTGACTCAGAATCATGAGTACATCAGATGCTGTTGTTTTAAGCCACTAAGTTTTGAGGTAGTTTGTATCACAAAAGTAGATAACGGAAACCCTGGGAAAGTGACTGTTTGTGTCTGATTTAGAAATAAAAGGTTATATTTACTGAGAAACTTACTATAGAAGAGATGATGTTCTTTGGTGTTACAATTCTGATCCTAAGTCTTGACTACTGTGGATGCTGGAAGGTTTTTCAGGCCGTTAGTCTATAGTTATCCCTCAACTGGAACATTGCTTCAAATTTAACCCAAATATCCTAAGACCTTTACACATATCTAAAAATGGAGCCTCCACCTTTAAAAACAATTCAGGGTGCAGTTTTTGGAGTTGTAGCTGAGCTCAGCAACCCAGCTACTAGCTGAGTAGGTAATATCGAGAATCAGAAGCTTCCTGTAATTAATTCCTGTGGTTTGTGTATAAAGGAGGATCTGCTGAAAATCAGAAATTCCTAGGAATTTCAACTATTCTAATAGTCACTTGTGGATAAGTCACTTCTTCATCTCCTTGGAACTTGTCTTCCTCCTGAGCTCCACAGAGTCCCACAGGGTATGTGGCGATGCTTCAGCTACAGTTCCAGGAGGAAGGTGGGGTGAGAAAGGAGAACGAGGCCAGTGGGTGGGCCTCCACAGCACCATCCCATCAGTCAAAGTATCTCTGCTTTTTTTCTGACTTAAATATTGGAAAAAAGAAGGGAGTCATTATTTTGAATTATTGTTACTATTTTGAAGAAAGAGAGAGAGGGATGGATGGAGGATGAATAGGAGGATGGATAGAAGGATGAACAAGAGGAAGAAAAATGTTCTTGAGAGATCATTTAGTGATATCCCTTCAACTCAAAAAAAAAAAAAAAACAACCCACAAAAAACAGAAGCATCACAAGAAGTGACAGGTTGAGATTTGTGAATGGTGTTCGCTTCTTCTTTCTTTCCATAGTGGAAAAGCTGGATGTGTCTTTGGTTTTCATACATAAGAGATATTTGTCTCCAGAGAATTCATTAAAGAGCAAAAGGAGAATAAATCTGGGTTCAGGTATAAAAAGAACTTTCTGACCATGTGGGATGTTAATCATTGAGATGGTTTATGGATAATAAGCATTGTGTTTTTACCACCTTAAAGATTATGAAGAATTAAATATTCATCTTCCCATACCTGTTTAGGTGACACTTGCCTGTGGGTTATATGCAGAGGGCCCTTCTTGCTTCTAATTTGTTAAAACATCTCTGAAAATCATGTATAGTCAGATGAACTCTTCACTTAGATGGTCCTTGCATTAAGTCTCCACCCAGATAATTTTTAAGTATTGTACAATTATTTGAAAGATAATAACTATATTTAATATATTGTCCTACTTCATCAAACAAAATGTGTGAAAAGAAGGTGACATTCTAAATTAATTGTGACGTTTATTTGAAAACAATGACTGTAATTACATTTGGCATTTTGGGCTTATCACAGAAAACAGCCAACTTAAACAACAAACTTACAATTCTGCCTTTTTGTTCTATGAGAAAAATGCTGCCCATCTCAGTTCCACAGTATAGGAGACCAGACTCCTCCTGTTCACGAGAAGTCCAGCAGCAGTAATAAGCATGGCACTCCAGCAGGGAGAGAAGCAACACTGTGCATTTTCTCTCTTCAAAGTGTCTACTAAACCTGCCTTAATTTTGTACCTTTATACCTTATCTATAAAGGAAGGAAAAGACAATATTACCCTTTTTATCCTTGGTGTTCCTGTTGAGACTGACATCACTAGGCATTTGGGATGCGAACAGTAACCTCTCTTGCTCATTGACTGTCCTCCACCTCTAAGTTACAAACAACTGCAGTCACTGAGTGGTCAAAGGCCCACCTAAACTTGAAACATCAAGGGGAAACTTTTTTACCAATCTATGAACAACTCCCTGGGATCTTTCATGCACTGGATGTGACTTTATCAACCAAACAAAATCAAGTTTACCCACACAGGAATGGCAATGTTTAAAATGTTCACATGGTACTCACATCATGAAACTTCTTCAGAGTTCCCAAAACAACACCCCAGCCAGCTGTCATCTTCCCTCCCATGGCCCTGCTGCCAGAGCCAATTTTGCCTGACAGGCCTTAATAAGCTCCACTTTCACACTTGGCATATACTCAGTAAGAATAAACAATACAACATTCTGTAGTCATTTCTTTCATATAAATAAGATGGTAATATTGTGGGGAAAACATCCTCCAAGCCTATGTAATTTTTTCACTTTAATCAAAATATGCACTAGCTCCAAGACCTAATACTTTAGGTCCTGCTCCTTACAAGATTGCTTTCCAGAGGGGGTGGTGTGTGTGACTCATTATCAACCCCAAAGACACCTAGGGCCCTGAGCATCTGACTTCCTGCCTCTAGAGTCCAACTGTTCACAGCTACAAGTGTCAATATCAGAGGCAGACAGTTCAAACTTGCATTCTATTTTTTCACTTTCCCAATTAGGAATCCACAATAAGCTGAGTTTCTCTGACTTGCCTGATAGCCTTTCTTTGTTCTCTCTTTTAATTATTTAAAATACTTACCGCCACTCCATCCTTCATTTTATGGTCCTCTTTGTTGTGATCTGGGGTCCTCAATCTAGTATACAAATCTTTGTAATTTAGGATTTTGACAAATGGATGCTGGACATTGTAAAATGCAAAAGAATTTTAGATATTATGAGATACTGGGGTATCTTGGTTGGAAACATCCAGAAACTAAATTATTTAATTGATAAAACACCCTTCCTGCTGCTTTTAGAATCTAATTGTGAGGTATGTTTTGTTATGATAATGGAAGGGACATCTTCCAGAGGAACTAGGAGAAGACATTGTACTATTGGACAGATCTGGGGTGAGAAGTCTTCTCTATAAAATTAGGTCTCCTCCTGGGCTGTTCTTCCAGTGCAGAGACCTCCTGGTTTTGCTAGGACCTCATGAAGATACCATTCTTTTTACTATTTGTACTGAATGTTCTTCTGAATAACACACTAGGAAGAGCTCAGGACCTAGGGTAGTTCCTTGCATACATCAGCAGCTCTGTGTTGAGAATCTGAGATTGGAACTCAGAATTTCTTATATTTGATCCACAATCAAACCACCAGCCTATACTGCCTTCAAGGCAGAATCCAAAGACAGTACTTTCGCTTCATTATGTAATGTTATGGGGAGAGAATTACTGAAAAATCTAACATTCTTGCTCTGTGGTTGACTGCTGCTCTTGCAATGAGGGAAATCAGGAAGTAATTGTAACCATGAATTATCCAAACCAGATGTCTATAGTCCATTAAAGTGGTAAATTTATGACCCTTTTCATCCTGAATCATCAGAGGAGGCAGGGTTTCTAACATTCCTCTGCAGTCAGGGAAGCTATGCCTTGACTGTTGAATGTCAAAATAACTCTTGAATGCCTTAGATGGAAGGGCTTGTAGAGCAGAAAGAGGGAAGCACCAGTGTGAGGTGCATGACAGAAATAGCTGTTCTCTTGTCCATTAAAATTCAAATACACATGGCTCACTCCTGTCTACATTAATGCTGATAATTGTACATGAGTATGGAATCTCATTGGGGGTAATGTTTTATTAGATACATTACCGAGGAAGCCTTAAATAGAAATGTACTTTATGGCTACAGCTACTACCCTAGACTAAGGCTTTCCTAAATCACTGCCATATTCAGCTAAGACAAAGCACCAGAAACCAAAACACAGCACTGCCCTGGAATACATAAACCTCAGATACTGACAAATCAAGCTGAAGAATTTGACAAACAACAAAAATAAAATGCTCAGTGATTTTTTTTATCTGATGATGTACGAAGGATCCTTTTATGTTTACAAAATATTTCTTGAGGAGATATCAGTGATGACATAAATAACATTTACTTTTAAGTCTGTGATACTGCAATATTAAATTTGGTTAATAGATCTTCCCTTGTGGTCCCATAAGGTGAAAATTGTCAAGGATCTCATGGCATGTGCAGAATTACTAAGTTATTACAACTAGTGGCAGTGTTTTTTGATCATTGGAAATAAGTGGCTCTGTGTGTGTAGTGTGTGTGTAGTGAGAAGGAGAGGGACAGTCATATTACTGAGATTCCCTAGAGCTAAATTTACATCTTTTCAGTTAAAGCTAAATGTGCCATTTTTATAGGATTTTCCTAAGTAATTTTAACTAAAGGTTAGTTCTTTTTAAAGAAATTAAGAACTGACCCCCAATTCTACTTTAATTGATTAATAACGGTGTCTTTGGACATTTAAGCATAATTATTGGAGGCTACACCTTAAGTGGGAATGTTTCTTGATATCAGATATGAAGCAGGCTTCTCAAATCCAGGGGATCAATGACTGTCTGAGGACCAGTTATAGTAACATTAACTTAAGATATCTTGGAGATGTTCTTTGCTAAAGTGTCTAAGAACATTGCTAAATAAAATACCATCTTACCTTCTGTCAGATAAATTTTGTTTGGGTTTTATTCCTTTTGTGTAAATTGTAGTACTGTCACTTAAGCCACCAAAAATATCTAATATGTGTTATCTCCTGGTGACTGGAAAAGTCTTTCTCTCCTTTTTGTGTCAGCGTTCTCCCCCATTTCTTCTGACACATTAGACCTGTCTTACTTACTGCCCTTTGTATTCGTACAAGGATGCTGTTGACGTCACTGATGCTCATGTGCTTTCACATGGTGATAAAGACTGATAGGGATCAGCAGCTCCTTACTTACTGCATCTTCTGGAAAGTTACCTGCTGACTTGGTCACTGTTCACAATTTTGCTTATTTACTCCCCAGAATTTGTGGTCCCATAGTTCAGAACGCTTTACTTTGTCTCTGAGGGCCACAACCCAGGCTGATTAGCTTGCTTCTTCTGCAGTATTTAGAGTATAGTTAGCAGCACCTTCAGTCTTTCTCAGGAAGTCTGCACCACATTTCTTTTTCCTGCCCTTCCCTTCCCTGCACAGAAGCTGGTTAGCAGGCCTCCTGTTATCTGTCATTTGTACATTTCCAACCCTGCAGAGCTGATGCTACTCCAAGCCTGGCTGCAGTGCTGATAGCGTGGCTGTGTTCCAGCTCACCGCTTGTGACTCAGACTTTCCAACTGACGCATAAAAGGTGTTGAGAAAACTACTTAAGAAGCTCCTCAGAGTAGCTATAGCCAGTCTGTATCCTAGCCACATTGGCCTTCGGATGTGGTCATCCCTACTCTGTTGCATTTAGCTAACTCTTCAGCTTGATGTAGTGTTGCTGCCACATGGATGGGGTTTATTTCTGACCACAACTCTTAAGTAAGGAATGTATAAACTGGACCATGTGCATCGCCTCAGTGTCACATATGCCCCAAGGTGTGGATGCTTCTTTGAGCATTTTTCTTCTCCTGCAGCAGTTGTCAGCATATATCATCTGTCAAAGAAATGACAAAGAATCGAAGGTTCTGGCTGTCCCTAGTCATTCAGTTAGCTCTGACTAAGTAAGTTGCCTCCAGTGAGCATAGTACCAGGTCCCTCAAGGAAGACATGTAGGACAAATAAAAGACAAAGTCCCCGCCTTTGAAGAGTTCGTGATTTACTGCCAGAGTCTCAACAGACTTATAAAAGAGATTTCAAACATTTAAAATCCCTATTTTATATTCTACATGTACACCAAGGCCACAAAAGTACCAAGGGCAGAAGCAGGACAAATGAGCAAGTAATATGTGGTAAGGTTCATTCAGAAAGTTTTTTTAGAGAAATTGAGTGGTGATGCAAGTTTTTAAGGAGATTGGCCTGGTTCAGAGGAGGAAAACAAGCATTCAAGAAGGAGGTAACCACATGCAAAAAAGGCACAAATGGTTGAAAGAATATCGGCCACCTTGTGGAAGGCAGCAGTATGCAGATTTGGCTAGAGTAAAGAATGCTGACAATAGAAGAATGAAAACTGAGATTTCGAAGATGGTAGAGCAAGATAGGGACTATTAATGGGAGGCCTGGAACACAACGCACCGGAGTTGAGTCTAGTAATTCAACACCAGACAATTCAGGGCAGGGGACAACTCCATTATTTTGTTTTGCATTTGCCAGGTTGTGTCAAGATATTTACTCACTTCATCTCTACAAGCTGGAGTCAATTCTTTCTTATGGCCCTTATGTAAAAGTCAAGTTCCAATTAGGAGAGAAAAACCACACAGTAGCTTGAACAGGAAAGTTGAAAACAAAGAATTATTATCATAACCGGGGACTGAAGCAACAAGAGATTGACTAGTTTAAAAAAAAAAAAAAAGCTAAAGAGTTCTAAAGAAGATAAGAAAGTAAGTTCTAAAGAGTAACCACTACCCTTAGAGCTTAGACAGTGTCCAAGGAAGAGACTCTCCCCACCCCACCCTTGCCTCAGGATTAAAATCCAGACTTTAATGGAGAAGGAAGAGCTGTGGCTCACTGAATGGTAGAGAAGTCATCGGGGTACCATGATGGTGCAGCTTGCTGGGAATCTGCCCTTGGGTGCCAGGAAAAGCAGTTCACAAGGAGGTGTCTCATTTCCTGCAGTATCTCTACACCTTTTATTGATGAACCTTAACATCGTAGTAGCTGATGAAAAAAATGTCCCCTCTCCATTTTTGCAGAGCAAGCAATGAAGTATGAATTTGCAGCTGAGTAATAAATTGATGACTGGAACACCTTTACTTCTCATTTCCTGAGAATTTACCAATGTCCTTTTTCATTTTTCAAATATAAAACCGTGTTGAATATGCTTTTTAAGTTAGTCACCTGTGTCTCACCCACCCAACCAACTCCACCTTCTCCAGAGATCTTGATTGGTCTTTGGAAGGAGCATGGCTTATGATTGGGAATCAGCGGTCTAAACTAACATGCTTATGTTCAGTGGGTCTATTGATCATCTCTACATGCAAAGGATGGAGGAGGAATGGATTTGTCAGTCTTTGTGAAAAAATATCTGGAGGTAGAGGGGTTAGTTTTCTCTAAGGACACTATGGGCCCACCATTTGATATGATCTCTTAAAAAAAAAACAAATTCAGCCTTAGAATGCATTAAGGGGATTCAGAACAAGAGGTATATTAACCTAGTTTTTGTCTGCAGAGCTTTTGCTATGGCCTAGATACGGCATTCAATTCTAGGCACCTCCTTTTCAAGAAAGACAGGAAGAACTATAGCACTTGCAAAACCGTATGATGAGGAAGCTGAGAAGGAGGGAAGGACCTGGAGATATAAGCTTAAGAAAAAGAAGGCAGAAACAAGTCATGGTTGCAACCTTTATAAGTGCCTTCATGTCAGAAGATAATTTTAACTTATTCATTATCATCCCAGAGGGCAGAAGAGGAACCATTAGGATTAAGTTATGGGAAGGAATCTGAGATCTAATCTAAGGAGGACTTTCTCAGCATTAGCATTGCTTAGAAAAATCAAGGACTACTTTAGGAGACAATGAGTCACCTCTCTTAGGATCGAGGTGGGACAGATTTCTTTGGGTTTCCTTCTTTCTCTAGTCCTTGAGGAGATTCTATGAACAGGCCAAAGTAACCCTGCTTATTATCCCAATATTCCTTCAAAGAGACAATGTTCAAACCTCGTATTTAACCCATTCTCTAAGTTACTTGTATCTAATGAGGTCACATCTCTTTTGGGAAGGAGACAATGAAGAGACCAGTAAAACCAGCTTTTCTTTTTTTTTTTTTTTTTTTTAACATTTTTTATTGATTTATAATCATTTTACAATGTTGTGTCAAATTCCAGTGTTCAGCACAATTTTTCAGTTATTCATGGACATATACACACTCATTGTCACATTTTTTTCTCTGTGAGTTATCATAACATTTTGTGTATATTTCCCTGTGCTATACAGTGTAGTCTATTCTACAATTTTGAAATCCCAGTCTATCCCTTCCCACCCTCCACCCCCCTGGTAACCACAAGTCTGTATTCTCTGTCTGTGAGTCTATTTCTGTCCTTTATTTAAGCTTTGTTTTTGTTTGTTTGTTTGTTTTTGTTTTTGTTTTTTAGATTCCACATATGAGCGATCTCATATGGTATTTTTCTTTCTCTTTCTGGCTTACTTCACTTAGAATGACATTCTCCAGGAGCATCCATGTTGCTGCAAATGGCATTATGTTGTCGGTCATTATTATGTCATCCCAGTCCTAGAGACACAAATAATTTAATTCTTGTACATAATTAAGTTGCATAGGACCATTACTAATACCACTATTTGAATGTGCTCTTCATGGTGTAGACATTATTATTATAATAAAAGGAAAGGATTTAATAGTTTATTTTAAGCTGTTATGTGAATTCTTAACCGAAAGATGATTATAGTGCTATAATGTGAAGCAATTTCTAATATATAACTATTGTGAAATAACCTAATTACATTTTAAAAGGAGAACAATGACTATTTTATAAATGTTTCCTAAGAAACTTGATTCAATTTCTCTAATTTTCTATATAGATAACACTTTTAAATTAAGTCAGAGTTATATATAATTCAGGTCACCAGGTTAGATGTTAAATGTTAAGGGTGTAGATATGAAAACTATGAATATTATGCAAGTAGTTGTATAGTCTTAATAATGCTTTGAGCACCTCAGAATAACATTTTTCAGTAATTACAAGGGATGATGATGATGATGGTGATGACGGCAAAAATAATAATAATGAAGTCTAGAGACAATTTTTAGTGCTGTGAGAGGCTTTTGAAATTTTCCCAACCCTCGCTAAGGCTTCTATTTTGGTTGTCAATTTCTCAATATCAGATACTCTCTGGAAAACATCATTCAATCCTAAATGCTAGTTAAACATTTGGAAGCATAATTTAGTGATTTGTCTTCCATTCCCAGTTCCTAGATTATATTCAGCAAATATAACTTTCTAGGGAAAGAATAATAATTTTGTTTCTGTAAGAATAGAAACCACCTAATATCTGCATCTTTCAAAGCTTCCTTCCTAAAACTTGATATTAGATGGAATGGCCACATGTTTATGATATTATGGCAGTGAGGGATCATTTTTCCAATATGTACAATTTTTGTTACATAATTACATTAGTGGAAACTATCTTTTTAATCTGTCCTAGATATAAACCTTCTCACTTGGGAAAAATTTGCCATCTGTGTATTTTCATCTTCTAAAAAAAATCTTATTTTTATTAAAGTAACTGCTAAATTTGCCAGCATTAAACTGATTCATTGCACTGTGGGGTGACCACTTTTTCCTACCCATTTTCCACCCATTTCTCTGGACCCAGCCTACTTGTGGGTCCGGCCTACTCGTGACACCCAGCAGCTGGTGTTGGATCTAAAGACCACTTTGATAGTGTTAACCACCCCTCTTTATTCACCTACAGTTCAGAGATTCCAAGACAGCACTGATTAAGTACCACTATCGTCCTAACCTTTTATAAGAATATGTAACAAATACCTTTTTTCACTGATGTCTTCTTTATTTTCCAAAGTAAATATGTAAAGTCTAATAGCTAAAAAGCATGTTTTCATTAAAAATATTGTCACTATGTACATTGATCAGCTGCCATAACAAATACCATAGGCCAGATGGCTTAAACATCAGAAATTTATGTTCTTGGTTGTGGAGGCTGAACGTCTGAGATCAGGGTGCCAGCACGGTCAGTTTTGGCTCCCAGTGAGGGTTTTCTTACTTTGTGGATAGCCACTTCCCACTGTGACCTCACATGGTAGAGAAAGAGAACTCTGGAGTCTCTTCCTCTTCTTATAGGGGCACCAGCACTACTGGATTAGGGCCCCACCATTATGGCCTCCTTTAATTTATCACCTCTTCACAGGCCCTATCTCCAAATACAGTCACATTGGGGGTTCAGGCTTCACGTCTTAATGAGGAAGGGACATAATTCAGTCCATAACACTGTGTCTTCAGGATTCTTAAACTATTTGCTGAAGAGTGCCAGACAACTGTGCTAAAAATTTAACACATATTCTCTTAATCCTTACTGCAACTCTGAATTTAATAATAGTAGAGAGACTATAAGGTCAAAGAGGTTAAGTGAATTGTCTGAGATGAGAAAGGTAGAAAAACTCAGAGCTCGGATTCAAGCCCAGATCCTTCCATGCCCAGAGCTTGTGCTCCTTCCCGTTATACCATATTGCCTTGAAAAATACTTTGTCATTCTATATACCATGAGCAAACAACTTGCTAGACTAACATTTTACTCAATGAACTGAAGAGCCATTTTGACACATGGATACAGACTGTTCGAGGAAGTGTATGTGCCTATCTTTTTGTCCTATAACTATGACCCTTCTCTCTCTCAAAAAAAAAAAAAAAAAAAAGCTAAGACAGCAGAAAGAACAAAAGCAAAAGCACAAATACTATTTTGAATTAAACAAAGAGATATGTAGCATCCTGCATCACAGCATATGAAAAGAGAAAGAAAATATAAGAATGGTAAATGACTTATCCAGGAAGAGTAAAGTTGAGCCTATGCACCAGAGGCAAGAGGAGGAAGGGTGATGACAAGCAAGCCGATGTTCTCTTCTGTGGGACTCTTAAAAAGTTTTAGAAGTTGGAGACATGAGTACCAGGGAAGAAGGAATGCTGTGGCTGACAAGAGGAAGGGTATTTGAAAGTCTGCATAAGGCATAGATGGAACCCCTCAACATTTCATATACACCCCCATGCAATTAAGAGACAGATCTTCCCCCACCTCCATAGAAGATAGAGGTTTATGCCTTGAAAAACACGGATCGGGTAAGTTCTGGATCAAGAACACCAGTAACTAAGGAGGAAAGAGTGTTAGACTTTAAATGAGGGGATTAAATCAAAGTCTGCAGACTGAGCAGTGAGGCCCCCAACGTCTTCTTCCTTCTCCCAACTCTAGTATGCTAGCATCCAGAATCTATCTCCTAAGCAGGAGATTGGGGATCCTTCTGTGAAGAAAGTGAGCGATGCCAAAGAACTACAGATACTACAGATACAGAAATTTGGATATTGCCCCAAAATGCCAGCTGGCCATCCACTTCCCTACAGGAAAGCCCTTGAGTGTATCAGTTCTGCCTGTGCACAGAGAACTGCCAATCATCTCTTTGGTGCCTCACTCTTAAATATAAATGGACAACACAGGATCATGTGACACTTGAAAAAAGTTTCCAACATGAAATACAACATAAAACAAACAGAAGAACAGAGCCCAGGAGAAACAAATAGTACAGAAGGGAACAGAATCAAATATCAAAGAGACTACAATTGAAATGCTTAGAAAGCCAAGAGAAGAAACACAAAACAAGAATAAGACGTTATGTTAAAGAAAAAGTGAACAATTAAAGACTAAGTAAGAACTCTTGGAAATTTAAAACGGTGTACGCAAATAATTTTTTTCAATGGAAAGATCCCCCAGAATGTAGAACAAAAAAGAGAGACAATATAGTAGGGGGAAAGGTAAGAAAATAGAATATCAATCCAGAATGCCCAACATCTAACTAATAGGTGTTATAGAAAGAGAGAACTTAAAAGACAGTGAGGAAGATATTTATAAAGAAATGAAACAGAATTTCTAAGACAGGATGATATTAATTTCTCATTTGAGAAGGCTACTAAGTACTCAGACAATGAATGAAAAAAGGTATACTCCAAGGTACATGATAATGAAATTTCAGAACATCAGAGGAAGAGAGGGTGCTGAAAGATGTTCTTCTGCAAAGAACAAAGGGACAAAATGTAAAGGAAATGGAATAAAAGAGTGTGGGACCTCTGAATAGAAACATTGGAAGCTGGAAGACGATAGAGCAATGCCCTAAAGACACTGAAGGAAAATGATCTTTAAGCGAGAATTCTATATCCAGCCAGACTAACATGTAAACAGGAAGGTAGAAAAAACATATTTTCAGACATAGAAGCCCGCAAAAAATTTATCTCCTCACTGTTACTCAGGAAGTTACTGAAGCATGTGTTCTACCAAACCAAAGGGAATGAATGAAGGAAGGAGACAAGGGGAGATCAATACAGGAAAGAGATGAAGGAAGCTTCCAATATGAGAGTGAAAGGAAGTCCTAGCATGATGTCTCTGCTCCGGGCCGGAGCACAGGCAGCCAAGATTGGGGCAGAAAACTAGAGGACCCCAGGAGGTATGTCTCTAGGGGAGAGATGCACCAATAAATTAAATGACAAATTTGACCATGTAGAAAATCATACCAAGAAGCATTCTATAGAATTGCTGGAGGTTGTAGGAAAGACTTAATCAGATCTTCCCCCCAAAATGAGTAAGTAAAAAAGGAATTATTAGCTGTATGCATACCAAAATGTAATTCAAGAAAGGAAACGGAGTCACATTAACTTTCTGGTTCAGCAGTGAGCAATCCTTACATAGTCATTATGATGAAAACACTGAGTACATATGGACCTAACCAAAGTTACAATTTAATTACATTGGGAGTAGGAGAAGAGTATTTACCGATAATAAAGGAAATTAAGCCTTTTTCAATAGTTAGTGTATAAAGCAGATGTGTTAAGAGGCGGCAGTATATGTATACACTTAGAAACATGGACGTTAATGCCGGAAGAAACAGCTCAAAGAGTTGAAAGTGGTTACCTCTGAAGAATGGGGAAAATATATATGTTTGGTTTTGGACCATATTACATGATTTTAGAAGCATATTTGCCCCTTTGCAAGATGCTTTCTTAGGTTAACTCATATAAAGACAGGTTTGCTTTTCCTAAGTGCACATATCCTATGGGTAGAATAAATGAATAAATAAACAAACAAATCTAATTACCCCCCCAACAATAAATAAATAAATAAATAAATAAATAAATAAATAAATAAATAAATAAATAAAGTTTTTTAAAAAGAAGGCCCACTAGCCTGAAAGTAGGACAGGGAATAAGTAAGTGGGCTGACCACATTTTTTCTTAGACAGGCTGTCTTATTTCCAATGGGATGCCAAATAACTTGAGAAATATCAAAAGTAATAAAAGTGTGAATTTCAAAATAAACCAGGCATTACTTCGATCACCAGCAATGCACATGCCAGAGAAAGCTGGCATTGTCAGACTTTACATCATCATTCGGTGATTTGAATTAGAATTCCGAGTCTTCACTGGAATGGGACCATGCTACTCCCTCCCTGAATGCACCACAGAGAACATAACACACTCGGTGAATTTTGTAGAGAGGATGCATGAATGAGCTCATTTTGTTGTGAAAGAGGGTCTGGCTGGTGGCTTATGGGATAATTACCTCTCAGTAAGTACCCATCATTTGTTTCATTTCATTTGAGGTCAACCGGAAAATCAGACCTGATTTCTTCTACAGAAAGGATAGTCTTCAAGTAGACACTTCTCTTTCTTGGCAGTTTCCTTTAAGTAAAATATGAGAGGGTTCCCTCTGGTAACTAATCACTCAGTTTTGTTGATATGCTCTGGCCTGTGCTTTCAATGACAAGTTCCTTCTTAAATTGAGTGGGAAGAACTTTATATGAAAGGAGAAATAAAAGGGAGGGATTATAAAATGTTTGCAAGACTCCTCACTCACATCCTCAGAAGATTAGTTTCCAGCTGAACTTTTTTTTTATGTTGCACTTCTTTTTATATTGAGATATAACTGACATAACATTATGTGTATCAGACTTTCCCATGGTTATTATTTACAAAGAAAAAGGACCTTCTTATGAAAGTAATGGGTATTTGTTCTCTGCACCTCGTTATATAAGCCAGTGTTTTTGAAGTAATACGTAAACGATGAAAAACAACCCAAGTTTTATAACCAGACATAACATTCATAGACACTAAGAATAATAAATCTTTGGCTTATTGCTCTTAAGATTCTTCGGGAGCAATATTTAAATTGCTTCACACCGAGATTTTCTTCTGGCCCATAACTTCTAAGTTTCCCAAATTGGTCTATTTTCTTTTCCTCCCCTCAAGTAATCTGGTTGTTCAGGAATAAATATGGTAGAGTACAAACATAAATAAGAATGTTTCCAACTGAAAAATTTGTGTTTTACTCCCTGTTTCAATTTTCAGAGCCCAGGACATCTCATGTTTACGAAGCCTCTTGCTTGTGAAGTTTCTCTCTTCTTCCTCCTTGTTAGTCACAGGGAGAGGGTTGTTTTCCTTTCCATGTAGAAATAAAGCCACTTTTTCCCCCCTCCTTCACTCCTCCCCATAACCTGGACCCCCACTCTCCCAGGCAGGACGTGGTAGGAGAGGATGAGGGGAGCAACCTTGCTTCTACTGCTGCCAGATCTATTAATAAGCTCTGATAAGCTGACATAGTTCGAATCCAAGGACCATGAACGGATGTCAGCTACTTGTTCTTTGCTGAGTGTTACCTGTACTAGGAGACTGTAGCCACTGATAAAACATTTCCATTTTTGAATTGACAGTAGTCAAAATAACTTGTCATTGATTTCACAGATTAGTCAAAATACTAATTATCAAGTTTCTCCTTCATCTCCAGACAAATATTTCACTGATGCAGTCATAAATTACAACTGCCATTTCTGAGTCTTTCTAATAGGCTTGGGGACCTGTGCCTGTAGAATGATCAGTCCCGAGGCTGTAGGTACAAACTTCGTGTGTCTTCTGCATCCTCTCACCTAGAGCTCTGGTTCATACACCAACCCGAGCTCAGATTGCCCGCACTGTGAGAGTTCTTTACTAATGTTCTTTAACCCTATAGTTCCCAAGAAATCTTTTTTTCACACACTTCCCATAACACAGCCAGAAAAATAGTATAGGGCAATTATAAAAAAGCAGACACACACACAAAAGCACAGATGAATTAGTATCCATGCCCACTCTTGGGAGAGCAGTATCAAGAATTGGCCATCATTAAACTGGCTTAGTGGCATTTTCTTTGTCTGCCAAGCTGAGCACTTTACAATGGTCAAGATTGAATTTTCTCGGTAGAAAGACTACTTGATACCTGGTAGTGTGTGACATCCAGCAGGAGTAATGGCTTTATCCTTAGCCGCTGGAGCCCTGCTGAGGGCTATGGCTCAGAGAGAGGCCTTGAGTCAGACTCTCCTTCCCTGTCAGTGCCTGCTGCCTCCCCTAGGGACATGCATTCTCTGCCCTCCCTGCCTCCCATCATCTCTCCCAGCGGTTTTCCAGCCCCAGCTGAACAAATGACCTGGAGGGGCTTTTAAATTACAGGAGGCCCAAGCTTCACCCCAGATCAATCAAAAAAAAAAACCCTCCAGGGTTTTTTTGGGGGGTATTTTTGGTATTAGTATATTTTTAAACAGTCCCACGTGGTTTTGATGTATACTGAGTGTTTGAAACCACTGACCTGAGTCTCTCATCCATTACCCACCTCACCCCTCCCCTCCCCACCACCTCGCTGCAGTTCCCAGATCTTGTGTCTACTCTGATCTCACTATAAAAATGTTCCCACCATAACAAAGAGGCACCCACTCAGGTTTTTCTGTTGAATCTAGATTATCTAGATTCTCCCATCTGCCGTGTCCATGCGGACACAGCCTGTGCTTTGCTGCATTAATACCTGCAAAGTAGCCCCAGGTTCTCCTCTTTTCAAAAAGGAAAACCGGGCACAAAAATGAATTATGAGCAAAACTGGGACAAGGGCGACTGGTGGGCATATAATCCAGACCTTAGTGAATGGAATTAGCATTTGAAACAAGAGCAGTGGCACAGAAACATCCCTCAACCTACAGACGCTCATTAAGACCAGCTTCAAGAGTGAGTTGGCTTAAATTTTCCCACTGATTCTTGTAAGATAAAGTCAGTGTTTGAGGCAGCATAACTCACAGACCATACTTCCAACTCTGGCTTTAAATCTTGACTTTCTCAAAACTGAGCAGGCATTTTACTTAACATACCTGGGAAGTAGCCACGTCTATAAAACAGGATTGGCTTGTTGTGGGGATCAGATGAGAGAGTATGTAAAGTGCTTAAACTCAATATTTGGTAAGCATGTAATTAATGTTCATTATTGCTATGGTTAGGTATTTAAGAACATTTTTAAATGTGGAAGATTTTTAAAGTTTTTTTCATATTATTATGGAATTAATATCGATCATTTCATACAGAAGCATTGACTGGCTATATTAATTTACTTTTGCTTGCAAGAAACAAAAACCAACTTCAGCTTGCTTAAGCAAATTGAATTATTACAAGGATATGATGATGTTTAATAGAATCCAAGGATGGGAATGCAGCCCGGAAAGGCCTAGGTCCAGGGACCACACCACGATTCTCATCTTGTCATTCTCTGTGCATCTGCCTTCTCATTCTCTTGCTAAACCAGCTTTTGTGTATGTTCAAGGTAGTATTGCAAATCAGTTAGGGTAGACTAGTCAATAAATGGTGTTAGAACAACTGAGTGCAACTGAGAAAAACAAAATTTGACTTAGCATATCACACCATATGGGACAATAAATTAGAAATTAAAGAATGAGGCTGTGAAAATACAAGAAAATGCCAAGGAAACTTTTATATAATGTCGGAGTAACTCGATTATATAAGAGCTCCTAGAAATCAATAAAGAAAGAAATGCAGCAGAATGAAAAAAGGCAAAGGATGTTAAAAAAAAAAGCACATCACAAAAAAGAAATTACAAATGGCTTAAACGAAAAGACGTTCAACCTCACACATAGAAATGAAAATTCAAATTGCACTGAGATACCACTTTCACCTATTAGATTAGAAAACCTTCAATAACTTGATAACCCATTGTGTTGGCAAGGCCATGGAGAAATAAACTTTCATATGTAGCTTATGAAGAGTCAATTGGCTTAAATTTCAATGAATGACACATCACAATATCTATCGGACTGCAAATGCACACATCCTTTGACCCAGCAATTGAAGGTCTAGGAATTGATCTCACAGATATGCTTGGAATGTGCAAAAAATATGTAGAAGCTTATTCATTGCAGCAAAAAATTAGAAACTAGGTGTCTATCAAATGGGGGGCAGTTAAATGATGGCACATGTATGCACTAGAATTCAAAGCAACTGTGGGGGAGGGAAGCAAGGTGAAGAGTAAAGTGTATTGTATGCTAAAATATATTTTAAAGGGGTTAAAGGACATGTGTGTGTGTGCATGCACTTGTGTTTACTTGGTGATGCTCTGACATCTCAGAAAGGATTGACAAGTGACTGCAACTTGGCTGTTACCACTTTGGTAGGAGGATAGCAAATAGATGAGGAGAGTGGTGGAACACAGAACATATTAACCTGTTCAGACTTTGTTTCTGAGCTATGTGCATGTAATCTAATCAAAACTTTCAATAAATACACCTTATTTTTAAAAAGACTTATCACATAAACTATAACTGCCCAGTGAAAGAAATTTTTTTAATGGAGGCACTGGGAATTGAACCTAGGACCTTGTGCATGCCAAACATGTGCTTTACCCCTGGCCCCCTGAAAAGAGTTTTTTTTTAAGGATTACTTCATAAGTACTATGTTCCCTCTGAATATCTCACCATAACTGGGCTCCTGACAAAAAGACAATATGAAGTAATTCTGTGAAAGAAATCATTTATAAATACAATTAAATGTTTCTAAAGGAACGCTGTCTAGCTCTCTGGTGATATAAGAGAACTCTCCTGACATTTCTGCTCTGTAGGGGTAGGTTTTCCATATGCTTGCTCTTTAGAATTAAGATCTCTCATCCTAGGAAAGCAGAGCCTCACAGAGAGGCTTCCCCACAACACTCCAGGCACCGTGGCTTAGGGGAACATGAGGCTTTACCCTCAGACAGGACTGGCTTTGATTCCAGGCACTACCTCTTATTAACCAGGTAGCCAAAAATAAGGTACTTAACCTCTCTAACCCTCATTTTCCCTGATTACTTGAGAGCAGGATAATAATGCTGTTGGGGAGTAAAAACTTTCCCACTGCCCTCTTAGGTTCAGTGAATGGGGCCTGTAAATATAACCAACAAAAGACCAATTAACAAACCAATTAATAAATGTATTAATATTTTTACATGCATGGGAGGTCACAGTAAAGAAGTGGAACTCAAAGAAGTGGTTAGACTTGGAAGTTTATATATTCTTCTTTACAAAGAAAAGAGTGTTTGGGCTTCAAGAGACGATAAATTGTAGAAAAATGACTAGGAATTATATGGGGGAATGAATGGAAGATAAGGGTTATTTTAGTAAGATTTGTTTATGGAGCTCATCCCAGTGCCAGCTCTCTGTCTCCAGTGATAAGGGTCACTCTCTTCATCCTTGCACCAGAAAGCAGGAAATTTATGCCCTCTTTTTAGGCAGATAAGAAAAGGGGAGAGAACTTTTCCTGTATCTGTTGTTTCTTAATTGCCTTCAGTTCAAAATGATCCTTAGGTCAAAGGGCATATTTTGGGATGGTGTACCCTGATCCTCTTCAATGCCTGTATGAGACTTCAGTACATTTTGTACAGCAACAACCCCAACGCCGGGTGTATTGTAGGTGGTTGATAAATTAGTCGTTTAATTTATAAACATGTATTTTAAAGAATTTTTTCACTTCCGCTCGGGTTGCTTGTTGCTCACCAAGGACTCTAAGTTTTGTTTTCTGTAGCACACTCTGGAACATTCTTTAAATGATCATCAGCATCATTGTAAGTGAAGAAAAATAGTGCTATATGTGCATCTAATGAGGAATTATGATTCAGAGTTTTATTTCTGTGAAATAGAATATAAAAATTGGGCAAACAGACGGAAAAGGGACCTGAAGCCTTTTTGCCTGCATTATCTGGTTTCCACTGAAAAAGCAGATTCTAAAACTCAGTAAGAAAATTGTTTAAACGGAGAAGACTCTCCAGGTTTACTTGTAATGTGTATTGTACTAAAACGAATTAAATGGGCAGGCACAAATTGTAGTTGTCCTCATCAAAGATAAACGTAATTATAGGGGACTGTGCTATTGAATGTTTATATAACCTAAATCGTTAGCTGCTAAGTTGGTTTTCTGCACATATGAGACGTTTAGAGCACAGCAATAAGATCTGAATTACCAACTCACTGTTAATAGAAACGATTTCATTTATTTAGTGTTTAGCAAGCTTCTGTAGGGTACCAGATTCTGTGCTAAATGCTGAAGTACGAAGATGAATAAGCACAGTGCCTGCCCGCCCCCCTCAACCCTCAGGACCCCCCACCCCACCACCATGGAGGTATGAACATGAGTATCTTGATTTAGCCCACTGAGTACAATGGTGGCTGTTAGAAACAGGCATTGATTATCCAAGAGTCACAGATCCCATCCTATGGCCAGTGAAAGGCATCAGAAGTCCCTTTGGGATACTCAGGACAGACTGGGAGTCTCAGAGGAAGTCTTGATTATATACTTCTTTTCATTCAGCCTAATGAAAGCACAAGTCTCTTTGTTTTTTCACTATTGATAATATAGTTGCTACAGCGTAGCAGTTGTGAACCTGAGTATTTCAGGAAGCAGGAATTCATTTATCTGGACCAACTCTAGAGAGCTTCCTCCTTAGTTCATAAAGGCTCATGTCACCCAGAACCCCAAGCAAAGTGTTCTGAGCTAAGTAAGGCTGACATATTTCCATCTTAGGGTAGCTTTGGACATCAGGTAGCTGAGTTTGACTTGAGCTAGTGATTCGTGCTCAAAGAAAGTATTCATCCAGCTTCCAAGGAAATGTAATGAATGGGGGCTAGAATTATGAATATGAGTTCTACAGACATCTTGGAAGAGTCTTGAATAACTTGTTTGTCTTCCTAGTGTTGCATTGGTTCCTAGCACACATTTGCAGGGTGTATCACATCAAATATTCATTTTTAAAGTGCCATATTGTATTAATTAGCAATTCTTTCACCTGCAAGTACAGCACACTCCACGAGAGTGGCTTCAATAAAGTTCTGTTTTTCTCATAAAAAATTACTGGAATTCGTTTCAACAAGTCTACAAGGCAAGTGTAGAAAACTCCTTGCTTCTCTCATCCTTTGTCTCGTATCATTGGATGGCATCTGTTTTGTGTTCCTTTAGGAAGAAGTATGAAGGGGAAGGGGCAGCGTCTGTATCAGGAAAGCAAAAGGTTCCCAGGAAGCCTACAGCAGGCCGCTGCTGGCAATTCACTGAGCCAGGAAGGGGAGGGAAGTTGGGAAGGAGATGGGTCACCCAATCAGCCGAGTCTGCTGTACACCCCTCTCACCAAGGCAGTGGATGATACTGTAATAAATGGGTAACTGGACTCACATATCTGCTAATTAAAACAAACGGACTCGTATCGGCAGTGATGTCTGGTTTCTGAGGAAGGCTTCTACTGAGTGGATTAGAGAGTGAAATATCTACCATTTCTATTAGACATTTAGATGTGTTCTCTGCTTTCCTTGCTGAGTAGCTGGGCCATTTCCATCTGACAGGTCAAAGTTTCAGTATAATTATCCCTGAAGGACCTCTCCTGTGTAGGCAGCCAGTGGCAGAGACACAAGTCCTGAAGTGTGTGCTGTTCCAGCTCCTGGGCTGCTGCTCTTCCTTCACAGCAGTGATGATAACATCTCAGTGTACTGAGAGCTTGCCCACTGCCAGGCACCGTGCTCACGAGTGAGCCGGCCAGGGATGGCCTCTCTGAGTCCTTCCATCAGCCATATTTCCTTCATTCCAAGATGAGGCCCTCAGATGACATCTACATTAATAGTTTCTACCTCTAGACCCCGGTCAAAAGTAAAGCTCTTGCTAAATTAATGAAGTATCTTTCCATTAGTGGCATCACAGAATCAAGGAACTGCGAGCACACAGTCACCATCTAAGCACACAGAAGCCAGTGAAAGAAGGTTTGGTAACTGAGCCCCGTCACCCAGCTGGAGCCCCAGCTTGTCTGCTTTCAGCCCTGCACCACGTGGCTCTCCTCTTCCCCCGATTAACGTGGTGCTGCATAACAGGGTAACAACCGTGTACAGAGTGCTTACTTTGTGCCAGGCACTGAGGCCAGTGCCGGTCATGGAGAAGCCCATTTCATCCTCACAACAGCTGCCTAGCGACTACTAGCTCCAGTGCCTACTAGTCCTATTAGCAAAACAGACTCTCAAACTTAAGCTGCTTGCTCAGATTAAACCCAGGTTGTCCGATCTCGGATGCCATACTCTTCACCATAATGCAGTACTAGCTCTCAGTGTAACATGTGGGAACATTTGATTCTGCTCTATTAGACACATCTTGTCAACTCTCCAACCCAAACCATGGAGACCTCTGTGGACATACCCTGGCTTCCCATCCTTTGAAGTGCTCCTCCCTGTTTTCTTCATTCCCTGTGCTCCAGTCAAGTGGCTCAGTGGGCAGCATCACTCAGATGCTGCTTACCTAACCTGTGATCTAGGAGTTGAGAGAGGATTTGACTGCTCTGAAGAGCAAATAGGTTAGCTGGCAGAAATTACTTTCTTGCATTTATTTGAAGAGCAGGGAAAGGTACTGGGATCGATGTTAGGAATGACAAGAACACATTGCAGGCCCCTAAAGAACTCATAGTCTGCAAGGCATATCTGGGGAATAGAGACAGGCAAATAAACAAAATGAAATAGATCTGTCCTGGAAGCGGTTGGAGCATAGATAAGGGTGCAAGCAACCCTGCCTAGGGAATCCAGGAGTGCTTCCCAGAGGAGGAAGCATAGACCTCTTGCCTCGCAACAGCAGAGGAGGGGAGGGGGGGCTCCTGGTAAAGGGGCAGTGTATTTAAAATCCCTGAGGAATGAAAGGGCATGGGGAATTTGTAGCATCAAAGAGATAGGTCCTGGCCTGTAGCAACCTCTCAGTCGGTATCGGTCACTTGGAAGGTGATTTGAGTGAGGGAAGGAGACAGGAGACTAGCCCAGAATGATAAACCATGATGTTTGCTGCATTTGGGATTTTGGCAAACTGTGTATAGGCTTCTGTTGAGAGAGCACAAGTCTGCCAAAGGTGCTCAATCCAGAGAGGAGGATGGGTTTGTGTGTGACAAGCATGGAGTTGTGAGAGGTGGGGAGCAGCAAGAACGAGGAAAGCGCTGGTTCGTCCCAAATGGAACCATGGGCTTTGGGGAGAGATCCCCTTGAGATGCTTTCACAATATCTTTGAATCTAGTATCTTGTACTAAAATTGTGGTCAGTGGTTCACATCCACAATACCTGGGAGCTTGTTAAAAATGCAGAATCCCAAGCCCCACCTGGGATCTGCTGACTCAATGTGCACTTTTAGTAAAATCCTCAGGTGACCCGTTGAAGTCTGAGAAGCACTGCTCTAGTAGATAGACATGGGCAAGACAGGGAACTTGATCAAGGGGTCTGTTTAAATCTGAGTCCCAGCAGAAGGCTTTTACTTGAGGGAAGATGGCAGCTAAAAAGAAACATATAGGAAATTTTGGACAAATGAGAAGTGGCCGTTAATGGATGTGGGGTTTCCTTTTAAAGTGATGAAGATATTTCAAAATCAATTATGGTGATGCTGCACAACTCTGATTATACTAAAAACCATTAAATTGTACACTTTAAAAAAAAAAAAAGCCAAAAATCTGCCATCACCAAAGTAAGAACGACAAGGGAGGCTAAAGCACCAGGATCAGATGCCTTGTGCTTGGGCGCAGGAATCTGGAGAAGGTGTGTGTGGTCAGAGGCAGCCGTTTAGCCACCTTTAATGGGAGGATGTGGCTTCTCCCCGGACGAACTGAGCCACCCTCCAGGGTGGGTGCACACGTCCCCAGCAGCCATACATTACTTCTGGATCCTGGAGAGCCCACTTGGTGGGGCTGGGAGAGGCACTCCAGCAGAGAGACAGCCCCCAGATAATGAGGGTGATGTAGAAATCGTCCTCACTGCTTCTTTCTTCCTCCTTAGTGAACAGCTCCTTCTAACAAGAGTTAGTCAGTTAAATGCCTGTAAGACTTAATGAAGCTGGAATATTAGAGAAACATTTCATAGAAGTCTAAGAATGGCAATGCAGAGCTGCACATAAGCAGAGTTCAGTTATTCCATTCAGTTGATGAATCCCTTGCTGAAAGCACTGTTTTCACGACACCTGAGCACCCCTGGAGTTTGTAAGATTCAGAAAGTTTTTCCAGCCTGAAGAGAGTGAGCTCTTCAACGCTACAAGCTTCTGATTACCCTTTCTCTTGTCAGCACACACATGTGTGGTGGGGGGTAGAAAATCCATGCTGTGGAGGGAGACCTGTCCTTGACTCTGTGACAGATGCAGAAGAGGTCAGTGGCAGGAAAAAGGGACAAGATTGTGAAAGCAAAGTGGACCGTCACTTAAGGTGATTCGAAATTTCTATGGGCATCACAGTGAAACTTCTAAAAGGAATGATTTATATTGTCAAAGAGAGTCTGATAAAAAAAAAAACAGATTCAACAGTGACTTGCTTCGATAGACGTCTGTCTTCATCTCAAAGACTTGTAAGAACCCAACTAACTGTCTTCATGTGACAGGGTCACCTCTGAGTGTAGTTGAGGGGTGAGGAAGCTGCCACTGTGAGAATAATCAGACTGCGTAACACCACAGGGGGTGCAGACCAAGGGTGAGTTTAAACTAAGCCACCAAGGGAAGATGTTTGAATAAGTGAGAAACAGGCTGCCCTTCGATGGGCCACACTGAGAAGCACTGTCCCCGATGATGCGGTTTCTCTTCCATGTGCTAAAAATCCGAGCCTCCTCAACCTCTAAAATGGGCAGAAATTTGAATAAAGCCTTGATTGTCTGGGATCCTTATTGCCAGTATTCTGAAATAAAGATTTTAAGCCATAGAGTATCTGGCTGGAATGCACTGAGAGCTGTGGGAACCCAAGGATGAAGGATCTCTGGGAAAACATGTCTGTGCAGCTCTGAGCCCTAGGGCCTTGGCACCTGCTCCAGGGTGCCCAACGCCTGGCAGCAGATCAGATGCTTACCCTGGCACGTGCCCTCAGCAGTGCCGTTTGTGAAGAGAAGGGAGGCCGGTGCCTGCCTTTGATTTTCATGTGGGCAAGGCTGAGTTGGATACAGGAGATCCAGCATCGTGTATTTTTCATAGAAGGGTACGAAAGGAATAAAAGTGACTTGAGCCAGGTCTTCTTCCTTCTGCGCAATCATACATTTCTGGTTTTGCTATCTATGCCTCCGGCATATACCACCACTTTGATTTTGCCCATGAAGCACATCATAGTATGCACTTCTGGATTCACTCTGTCTCCCATTAGCAGTGAGACCTTGGGAAAGATAGTAACCTCTCTGAACCTCAGTTTCCTGATTTGTAAATAAATGGTGGACTCACAGGTGGTTGTGAGGATTAGATGACGTCACCCATGTCAAGTGTCTAGTGTGGTTTTTCTGACCCTTAATAGATGCTCCGTAAATGTCAGCTACCTTATCTATGTCCCCCGGGGTGGTGGAGAGATTTTGTGATAAGACGTGGGAAAGGAGCAGGAGAGAGGTATCTGAGTTCCTAAGCTTAGCAACTAGGTAAATGGAGTGGCTTTCAACTGAGAAAGGAAATGGAAGCAGAGGAAGAAGTCTGGGACGAGATGTTTGGTTTGACACATGCTGAGTTTAAAAGGAGGAGGAGATGTCCAGAGACTCTTGAAAAAAATGCATTGATATCCTGGGACAGTAGATTGTGTCAGTTGAAGCCATTAACAAGGGGTGTGTGTGTGTGTGTGTGTGTGGAGAAAGGGCCAAGGAAAAGTCCTGGGGAGCGCCCACACTGAAGGGTAGGTTGGAGAAAAGAGAACAAACTTAGTCGGCAAAGTAGGAGCAGAACCAGATGCTGGCAGTGCCCTGGGTTCTTGGGGAGTTTCAGGCAAAAGGCTTTGTGTGGGGTCACATGATGCAGAGGCCGGAGAGGAAAAGAATGAAAGGAGGTCACTAGGAGGTCAGTGGGGATTTTATGGACATAGCACCCTGATTGCTGGGGATTGAGGAGTGGGTGGGAGGTAAGAGCTAGGAGGTGCCAAAAGAGGGCCACTCTGATGAGGGACTAAAGTTATGGAAGGTATCAAAGAGAGAGGAAGCCAGACATTAATTAAAACAAACAAACAAATGAAAAACACACTATAAAGGCTGATTTTACTCAGTAACTACTCTAGTAGGGAAGAGAGTCCAGTGTGAACTGAGCTCAGTTTTGATCCGTGCAGAGTGACTCAGCGTTTTAAAGGTGAAAGGAGAGAACAGACAAGGGGAACAATCAGGGCTTAGACTGGAAAAGTGGAAAACTATAAAATGCAGGTGAAGAGGTTGGTCAGTGTAATTGGGCCACCCAGGTTTGCTGACTGGTGCTTATTGGAGACTGCAGAGGTCCTGTCTCAAGGGGTGTCGGCTGGAACAAACAGTAAATTCTTTGGGCAGCTTTGAGCTTTCCCAGACAGGAACCCAGGGTTGCTGGGTGGACCCAGGGGCGTGGCCCTGAGATGTGAAAAACTGTACTGTTCAAGTCTCCTAGTGAAGCAGGGGGTGGATGAAATCGTTAGTGCTGAGTCTACAGTCCTTGTAAGCCAGAGGTGAGGCCTCACCCAGAAGAGAGCGCAGAGGAGCCTGAGTCGGGTCCAGGATAGAGTCTTCGTTTGAGGCAGGGTCCTGGAAACATAACAATGTTAAGCTGAGTGGAAGGATCCAAGAGAGAAGAAAAGTTGCACCAGAAATGGCAGACTGGGTAAAAAGCTCAAGCGATCAAATCCGCAGAGTGGGACTGAGGTACGCAGGCCCCTGAAGTCCCTGGTGGCAACAGTCAAGCCGGGGATCAGCACATTTTCTCTGAAAAAGGCCAGAGAGGAAATATTTTAGGCTTTGCAGGCCATGTAAGGGCTCTGTAGAATATTCTGCTGCTTTTTACAAACCTTTAAAAATGCAGAAGTCACGTGGCCGCACCAAAGCAGGCTACAAGCCGATTTTAACCAGCTGTCACTTGCTGGCCCCTTTACTAAGCTCTGGTTTGACCTCCTGTATGTGAGAAGGTCACTCTTTTCACCCCTCAAATTTACGCAGAACTCTTTGACATTCTCCCTGCCTGTGGGGACTTTCTCAGAACGTTCACCTGCAAAATTTCCTCCCCTCCTCCCAGCCAGGAGAAAGAAATTACAACCTCATCTACGGGATGCAGGACTGATTTGTTGCTTGGCATCCCCCCAGATCCTCAGGCTCCACTCATTCCATCAAGCTGCGTGCCGGCAGCCTCCATTCAAAGCCAGGTGATGCTGCCTCCCTGGAGATAGCACTTTTTTGCCCGCGACTTCAGCTTAATTGGGAGCAACTTCCTGCATGACAATGCTCACATTAAAAATATCTTTGGATGATACCTAAGATCTGCCCATTCACTCCGTTCCAAGAAATTCCTGACTTGCTTCCAAAGAGAAACCACAAGGAGGCAGTTCCCCTTGGACTGCAACACCACATGCGATTTAATTAATAGGTTTCTAGTCCGTTGCATTATCTAAGAACAGGAACAGAAAAGCAGATGTGATATCTGTCCACGTATCATGCTGATACTTCTGCCTGGTGTCACTGGCAGAAAACCCAAGGACTGACAGAAAGAATTTGTTCCTTTCAGCTAATGATAATGTCTGAGAATTTTGTTTGTTTGTTTTAAATATTCGGAAATGTTTCCAGGATCAGAGGATTTAGGGGGGCTGCTGTGAGTAAATGATTTCCTGAATCCTGTACCCTCTGAAGTGCACCTCTGAGAAAAGCAGTGTGTCCTAGTGGCAGTGTTCCAAATTGGGAATCAGACTTGCATCTAAATTCTGGATTCAAAAATCTGTGTGACCTTGAGCAAGTGACCTAACTTCTCTGAACCACAGACTTATCTGTGGAATGAGGATAATTGTGCATACCTTGCAGGATTATCATGAGGATTAGATATAATACTTGTAACCTTAAGTGAGGCATCTGGCACTCAGAAAGCCCTCAGTAAATGGTTGTCATAATATTTGTAAGGTCATAGAGTCTCATTTCAGAAAATATAAAAAGAAACTAACTGCCATCTATGCTCTACCATTTGGACATTCATCTGCCTGGAGATGAATCACTAAGCAATGTGACTTGTTTTCAAAGTCTTTTTTGATCCTAATTCTATAAACTCCAGATTCCTAACCATGTACTTCTTGACCCCAGCAGCCCTTTCTTATAGTTCAGTTATACTCCACGTACAAGTTTAGCAAACACACACACACACACACACACACACACACACACACACTTCGTTACACCAAATCCAAATTGTTCTCTCCTACCTCGAGCATTCACACCTGTTGCATTCCCTACCTCCGGGGCTTCCTATGCTTCTTTCCATCTCTGCCTCCCTTTCTGCCTTCTCCATCTGGTCCAGAAAGCCATCCCTGAGTGATGACAACCCTTGTTCCGCTAACTCCAGCTCTCCCACATGTATGCATAGTGCTTGCAGCTGGCTTTGGCAACGTGCAGTTCCTATGTTTTCTCTTGCTATTTTTCCAGTTGGATGTCTTTTATTTTTTCACTCCGTATGTTTGTTCTGTCTCTTAGGTTGTCTCTTTCTTGGCCCAGGGTTCTACATCTTGTTTCTTCTATCTTTCCTTTCAGTGCATTGCTGGCATCCTGTGAATGCATTTGACTAATGCTTAAAAGTGGGGAAAGATGATTATGTGGCAGGTACCTGGGAGTCCATCATGAATAGGTGCAGCTAACAATGTTACGACGTTCCAGGAGTAATAACTTGGCAATCCCAAAGGCAAATACTTTTGGCAGGAAATAGTGTTTGGAAGACATTTTGGGGTGACAGCCCTTGAGGGCAAAATTGGGGATACCTAAAGGGCCACAGGCAAAATGAAACACTGAATGGGTTTTATTATAAAACACAACTTTTCTGTACACTAAGGCCAAAAATAAGTATTCCTTATGTTGAATTGTTTGTGTGTGGCAGGGAATTTTGTTACAAGAAATCAGCAAAATGCAGATAGAGATGGTGTTCACAGGAGTGTAGGCTCAGTGCATCCTGTCTTGCAGGGGGATTTAACCTACGTAGCACTATCTTTCTCCTACCCCTTCTTATCTTCCTTTGAAAGACATCCAACCATTCACTGTTCGTTTCCTTGGTTACCAATGACTTTAGCTTTTCATTTGTGGGTTTCTGGTGTTAAACAAAATATCTCCGCTTTTGTGTTGCATTGAGAAAGGTTAGAACTAGTGATGGGCTTTTGTCTCCAGAAAAGCACTGCATTTTGTTTCTTCAATAAAATGAATACAGTGAGGAAAAAAATAGAAAATGAGTACTAGGAGTTTTCTTTAGTAGAGAGATTTTATTTCTCTTGTCACAGATTTCAGAATTGAGACTTTTGATTTAAAACTCTATATAATCAATCTTATTGTACCAAAAAAATAATCTGAGCTTCTCCACCTAAATAAAATAAACAAGATGACTGCTCTAATTTTTTTTTTTTTTTTTTTTGTATTTGATCCCCTGCAGCATCCCTGAATTGGCTAAGTGTGTTCTATATGATTCCAGGGGAAAATAGGTGAGCTGGGGATTAGGGCATGCAGGTGGAAAGCCTGTTCCATAGAGGCTTTTTTTTTTTTTTTTCATTATTACGGAGTACTGTTCTACACAACAATGAGTTCAAATGAACTTAACCCAAGTGCATCTTTTAGTCTGGTGAGGCCTGGAGTGGGCCACAAAGGAGGGAAACTTGAGCTGGAGTAAGTTTTGCTAAGAAGTAAGTGTCGGTGAACAAATTGGGGGCTGCTTTCAGGGATGTGACACTGCTCACCCCCAGCTCACAGCCCCATGTCTCAGTTTCCATCAATGCTGCCTGGAATCTAGTGACCAGATCGCCTGGCAGAGGCAGATACATATCCTGACTGAGGAGTTAACACGCATGGGCATCCTTCCCCCTTCATGCTTCCTGAAGGGGTGGCCCTTTGGACATTCCCCAGCCAAGAAGGACCTGCCCAGGGGAGACCCACTGGCTGTGCACCACAAGACTACTTTGCAGCATTCTCCTCCTACCTCCCAGACTTCTTCAGGACTCCCTGAGCTGAGGGGCACCTGTCTGGCACAATATCTGCTGACTGTAAGACCATTTGCAATCACATTGTATTTTCCTTTCAAGACATCAGGTAGATATTCTAATTCCCCATGTGGGCATCTTTGCATTTGATTGCCCCGTTTAAAAAAGGTCATGGCCCTCCTACATTGTTGGTGGGAATGTAGTTTGTTGCAGCCATATGGAAAACAGTATGGAGATTCCTTTAAAAACTGAAAATAGACTTAGCATATGCTCCAGCAATCCTACTTCTGGGCATATATCTGGAGGGAACTCTAATTTGAAAAGATACATGCACTCCAGTGTTCACAGCAGCACTATTTACAATAGGCAAGACATGGAAACAACCTAAATGTCCATCAACAGATGAATGGATAAAGAAGTTGTGGTATATTTATACAATGGAATACTACTCAACCATAAAGAATAATAAAATAATGCTATTTGCAGCAACATGGATGGACCTGGAGATATCATTCTAAGCAAAGTAAGACAGAAAGAAAAAGAAAAATACCATATGATATCACTCATATGTGGAATCTTTTTTTAAAAAGACACAAATGAACTTATTTACAAACCAGAGACAGACTCACAGACATAGAAAACAAATTCATGGTTATCAGAGGGGAAAGGGGTGGGAAGGGATAAATTGGGAGTTTGAGATTTGCAGATACTAAGTACTTTATATAAAATAGATAAACAAAAAGTTTTTACTATATAGCACAGGGTACTATATTCCATATCTTATAATAACCTATAATGAAAAAGAATATGAAAAGGAATTTATATATGTATATGCATGACTGAAACATTATGCTGTACACCAGAAATTGATGCAACAGGGTAAACTGACTATACTTCAATAAAAAAAGAAAAAAGGTCATGGGTCTCTACCCCTTCCCTTTGGAGCCTGCATTAATTTACATGTGTCTGAACTTGTGGTTGTCCCCAAGTCCACACCTGAGGAAAACATGCCTGGCCAGAAACAAAGCCCTGGCCTCTCATTTACCTTTTTAAAGGGTATGAGTACGAGCTCGGCTGACTGTGCTGACTCAGTCTCTCCACGCTCACCTTTACTTTTCAATCTTGTGTAATCTAACAGAACATAGTCTAACATAACCTAATCCATTCAGAGCAACTTTATGTGCATGCTAATTAAATTTATGAATCCCTCTCCAAGTGATTCCTAAGAATCGAAATATCCCATCACCAGTGTGTTTTCCAATTCTCTATATTTATAAACCAGTAGCAGTTTGCACAACCTCATCTTTGAAGAATTCAGACTAACTGAAATGCGGCCAGGAGGAACCCTGCTTCCCGAAGGCATGCTATGCAGAGCCTGCCTATCAGTACTTTCAACTGTTCTAAGTCATGTGTAGCTAATTACATTGGAAAGTCAAGGTTTAAGTTGGGTTCTTCAGGCAGTAAATCATTGGTCGAAATTCATTCTGAACATTAAAAATAAAATCTAGGGCTTTTTTTTTTAAGTTTCTGTTGGATATACCAGTGTCTAGTTTAATAGTTTTTCCTTACTGAGCATCCAGTATCTGCAGAGATTGAATCCACATAGCAGCCTAGCAAAATAAACAATAATATTCCCACTTTACTGAAGAAATTAGGAATTATGTAGCTAATTACTTTGCCAGATACATGAAGGTGCTAGATGTGAATACAGATCTGGTTCCAAATCCCACACTCGTTCCAGTATAACTGGCTCGCTCCCCGTGTGTTTCATCCCCACCCACCCTGCAGTCATCTTCATTCTCTGGTGCTTCCTTCCTTGGCCTCTTAGAGGCTTCCCCTTCCCCACCTTGGAGGTCAAGGCTTCAAACTCTTCTCCAATGTACTGAAAACTTCCATAATCACATTCAATTTGAACTGCTTAAATGATAGTAAATCCTGAGTCTTAACAGTTGAATAATACCCCATTTTATTTGGCTACTAACTTGCCAGTAGAAAGCAATTACAGTGATATGTGAGCCCATTTAATCTTGTATTTTTCCATAGATACTAGCACAGTCATTTTCAGTGCTAAGCCTTTGGCAGGAAAAAAAAAATAGGGCCATAATATTAAATCATAAAGTGTTCATTAGAAGAAAATAATACATGATTTCAAGTAAAATTATGAAGAGCTTTTGAATTTCTTGCTGCCTTGCAGATACAGAGGATTACTTGGTATTTAGTGCTGACTTGGTCAAATAATATGCATATAATACTTTATGCACCATTAAATATATCTGTATATATATATTATTGCAAGTTCTCAGTTCTGACTTCTTTTAAATATCAAGTAGATCAAGAAGAAAGACTCTAGGGAAGTGCCTTTTCCCCAGTATATGTACACATCTTTCTGTTTTGGGTTTTTTTTTCACTCCAGCCCGACTTTGAAAACATGATGACGTAGTCCTCTAGCTGTACAACAAGTCTGTGAAATCAGTTTAATTCATCTCTTTTGTTTTGTTTTGTTTTATTTTGTTTTTAATTGAAGTATAGTCAGTTACAATGTGTCAGTTTCTAGTGTACAGCATAATGTCCCAGTCATGCATATATATACATATATTTGTTTTCATATCCTTTTTCATTAAAGGTTATTACAAGATACTGAATATAGTTCCTGTGCTATACAGAAGAAATTTGTCTTTATCTATTTTTATATATGGTAGTTAGTATTTGCAAATCTCGAACTCCCAGATTTATTCCTTTCCACTCCCTTTCCCTGGGTAACCATAAGATTGTTTACTATGTCTGTGAGTCTGTTTTTATTTCATCTCTGAACTGCTAGGAATCCCAATAGATGGCATCAGTAGTTCTCCATCTTTAGGACCTGGAGTACTTACTAAAACGTTATCCCCTTGGGCTGCACCCCAGATTCAAATTCAGGATGTCTGGGTTGGAGCCTAGTAATCTGGGTTTTTGACAGGCACCCCAGATTCTGACACAGGTGACCCTCAGACCCTACTTTGAGAAGAGCTGGAAGAGATGTAAGTGCTAGCATAACAAACATTACCTTATTGGAGTTCTCAAGATAGTCCTGTGAGATAGAAATTTACCAGAGGAAAATCAGGTTCGGTGAGGTCCTACTACCTGCACCGTCTGATTCTCTAGGCATGTCATGTGCCTTTGCACATGATCTTCCTGTGTCTGGACCCCACTCACCCTTCAGGGTGGCTCTAGGTAGGCAGAGTACACCACCTGCTGCTTGTATGCAGAGCCCTGGGCTTGCTCTGATGGCTTGGTGTGTACATACCACATTTAAGGTGGCTGGTTCTGCATCAATCTATACCCCCGGAGGCTGTTCAGCTCCTCTGTGGCAGGTGTCTTCTCAGATACCCAGTGCCTCCCCCGTGCCTGGAATGTAGGAGGTGCCTCCTAAAGCTTGTAGAGCCAGGATCCAGACCACCATCTTTTGTCGGCCATCCCATGCTCTTTCCTTCCCACCAGGAAAGATGCCGGCCAGGAGTGCTCCATAACACACAGTATAGCCACGTGCTTTTTCAAGATGCTTCTGGTGACCTAAATCCACAGTGGTAGGGGAATTCTTAGTAGGATTAGGGATATGATGTGAGGCCCTGAAACAGACCAAAGAGACTACTTTTCAACACAAAAAGTGAAACCATTAACATGGGTACCTTAATGCAGTGTCCAGACTAAGAAAGCAAATGAATGTTGCTGCTTCTCAAAATTTCAGGCAGTGAAATCAGGGAAGAAACTGGGCTGCTTCCATGGGCTTGCTTTGGTCTGGATTAGCCACAGACCCTATTTCTGAGCCAACTAGCACTAATACTGGAGAGAAAGGATTAGTTAGAAGTGGTCCCCTGCTGTGTTCTGCTGGCCCATTGCCCCCAGAGAAGGGCCTCATTGTCACTTTCTTTCTAATCCTCATGAGATATTTCAAATTGATTCCTTTTCTGGCCCTCAAATTTCTCAAGGAACCCTTTTTGTTTAATTGAACCTGATATACAACAAGTGATCAGTTTACCATCAGCTTTGGCAGCCCAACCAGCCCTGCTCTGCTTATCACCAGTTCCTGGCTGAGAAATCTTTCCAATCATTTGTGGCTTGGACAAAAAAAAAAAAAAAAAAAAAAAGGATTTATTTTCCCTCAGTCAGTGTAGGGGAGAACGTTAGTCATACCATGCTGCTTGTTTGTACTGTTCCAGGTTGTCTATTTCTATCAACAAGATGCAAATTTAGCAGAAGGTACATGATTTGTGTGTCAGAGTGGGTTGGAAAGTTGCTATATACACAATCCAATGTGAACTTCCTAGTCACCTTCTGTTGTATGTGGAGGCGTAAGGAAATAGATTACTCTCTAGTCAATGTCAATTAAATCATCCTTGAAGACTTTCATCTTTGCCTTGAAGGTTGTATTAACAGCCACATTTGCATAACTCTTTTCTTTTTCAAAAACTTCCATATTTGGCCTCACAACAGCCCTTGGGCATCAATGTTCATCTCATCTTACATAACACATAGAAGTCAAATAGTTCTCCCAAGGTCATACACTCCATTGTACACCATTTGTCTGGGCTTCTTTTCATTACTGGAGCACTTTCCCTAAAATTAGATGCCACATGTCTTCATATTATATCCACATGTAAACTCAGATGGGCTTAAATCTGAAAACTGGTGCTGCTCCTGGCTAGCAGTATGGTTATGGAGACACCACACTTCTATTCATGAAACTAACTTTCTTAATGAGATGGATGCCATATTGAGATCCCATGAGCGCTGATACCCACCAGGCTTAGGGATGGTACATTAATGATCCATGAAGTTGCTAGACCCAGAGAACAGTGAACTTAATTAAGTCAAAGGAAATTCATGTTCCCAAGAGGTGGTGACAGCAGCTGGATATATAGAGGTAGACGACACACAGAAATCTCTCTGGCCTCCAGAAACATCATTTGGCTATCCCACGCATTACACCCATGTGCCCTCTTCCCTGGAGTCTTTACCCCAAATAGTTACAGTTACAACATCCCTGGCAATATTACCAACTAACTGAGCTAACTCATGTTAGACCACCATTTGAGAAAGCAGGCCATCTGAACTGCCCTTCTCTGAACAACAAGCAATTAATTCAGGAATCCAAAATGCCTATGTCCTGACTCTTTTATCTTGTTTACTTGGTGGAGAGGAGAAAAAGATACTTTTATGTTATTTTGTGACAGGGACAAAATGTGTTTCCCTCATAACAGATACTAATAACTGGAAGCATGACACAGCTTGTGATATTTTGTGGTTCAGTTCTGGTGATATATTTGAACTGAATCATCCTACAGGTAGTTATTATAGCAGAAATATATTAGTACTCACTATTTACCTTCACTGCTCCAGGCATTTTTTTTGTAGATTATCTCATCGAATCCAACCAAAGACCCAATGATCCAAGTACTATTATTAATTTCCATTTTGCAGATGAAGAAGCTGAGCACAGTGACCTTTAATAACTTGCTAAGGTTACACAGCTGGTAAGTGGAGGTGCCTAGAGTTAAATTCAGGGAGCTTGGTTCCAGAACCAACTCTCTATAACTATGTTCCCCATGGGGTGTGATGGGTGACACTCAACTCCTAGGGCAATGAGGATGCTTTATAGGCACTTAGTGAATATTTGTTGGAGAAATGATGCAAACAAATGAGTAAACAAACAAACAAACAAACGAATGAATATTCAACCAGTTTGCAAAGACAAAAAAGGAGTTTCTTCTTTGGGGAATTATAACTGTTGATGGAACCTATCTTCCCAAATACTGGATCAAAATAATTTAATAAAAGCAAAAGCTCTGTATGATTATCATTAGATCATCAATTTTTAAAGTTTTACATGAAAATGTATGATTTTCCAGAAGCAATTTTTAGACATTGTGAACTGATTCTCTCAATTACCTCAAAAAAGTCATGCTCGTCTGTGTTTAAAAAAATTTTTCCTTTTCATGACAGTTTATTCAAGTCCCGATTCCTCATGTAACCTTTCTTCACAAATCCAACCATGCTTGGCACTTAAAAAAAAAAAGTTTATTTGAATGCCTATTCTTCCAGTGTTAACTTTAGAATATAAAATAAAATAATAACGTTGATCACAAACTCAAGAACCTGAAGTTTCAACCATTGAGTTAGAGTCAAAAGTGCTTACAGTGCATGCAAATTTGAATCTGAAATGCTTTATGGAATTTTAAAATGAATTATTTTAACTATATGCCAGAAGACCAACTCATACACTGAAGGAGAAATCTCTCCAGAAGTAATGGATATCCAATGCATAAAGAGAATTGGTGTGAATTTCTCTTTTTTCCTCAACATCTTTGGGCAGCCAGTGTTAGCATGCCAACCCAGGAAGAGTTGAACTTTTATCTGAAGGGATTCAGCTAAAGAAAACCATGTTTCAGGTCTGGCTGGAGCTCCCTGTCTGCACGGAGGAGCCAAGGCTTGTTCATCCTTCACTGAGCATAGATCCAGGCTGCTGATTTCAAAGGAGACATGGCTGCACCATCTGGTTAGAGAATTCATATACAATGTGCAGAGTTTTAAAGAGTGACGTGCCCTGCCAGCAGCCTCACTGTCATGGGTAAACCAAGGAGAGTTAGAGTATATGCCAGAATTTTCCATGTTACCGTGTAGGAGATCAAATTTAGGAAACAACATATTTTATGCTGGAAGAGAACAACCAGAAAACTAAAAGAGCTAGGACTTCACAACGTTACAAAGATAGATTTCTATTTACTAGCACAGAATTCCATGATTCTAGAATTGGATCCATATAAATGAGAGGTCTTTGGAGTTGAGTGTTCAACTCTTCAGTCACTCAGACCGTATTTACTCACCTTGACTGTAAGACCAACAAAAAATTTGAAATGGGCACAAGATATTACTGCATGTGTTTTCAGTGTTAGGTGATGTACTAGCTAGCAGACCTGCCTATCAGACCAGCAGATCTGATCTTCTAGGGGTGTGTTCCTTTGTTTGATTTGCTAGTTACTGTTGATTAGTAAATAGATAGTAACTTTTAGAAAACTAATAGTGATGGAAATGATTCTTGTCTAATAGCAGTCCAATGAGGTTTTTGTCCAGCAGATATAGAAATAATTTCTGTCCCATATTCTGTCCCATAGAAAATAAAACTCAAAGATTATATATTATTGCCCTGGGACATTAGTCAGTTTTGTACCAAATTAGTTTTATTTAATCATTCTTTCTTTCAGCCATTTAAAAACTTTGACCCTCCAATTCTCTTTGAACACATGCTAAAACAATTCAAAAAAAATTTAACAAAAAATTTTAGGATGCCTCAAATACAGAAGTTTATTTCTTTATCACTCCTTCAGATCCAAAGTGAGTGTTCCTAATCAGACACTTCTCCTCCTCCCACTGATTCAAGAACACAGGCTCCTCCCATACTGTGTCTCCAACATCCTCTGTGGCAAGAGTTGGCAAATTTTTTCTTTAAAGGGCCAGACAGTAAATATTTTAGGCTTTACAGGCCACATGATCCCTTGCCATTCCTCTATAGTTGTAGTATGGAAAGTAGCCATGACCAAGGATGGCTGTATTCCAATAAAACTTTATTCACAAAAACAAATGGCAGGCCAGATTTGGCCCATAGGCTATTTTTTGCTGACCCCTGTCCTTGGGTCTCAGAATCTTCTCAGGAAAGGGAACACACGCACTCTCAACTGAGTCATTGTGCCCTGAAAGTGTCACACATCACTTCGTTTGGTGAGAATTAATCTAGGGCTTCACCTAGATGCAGGGGTTCCTGGGAAATGTAGTCCCTGGCTGGGAAGTCACTTCCTGGCAACACATGTACATCATGGAAAAGACACATGAATTTTTGATAGACATTTAGCCATCTTAGCCATAGGCATATCACATACATAGCAACTATTCTGCTGGTCCTATAAAAGGGATGCATGTTGAATTTCAGATTTCTTAAAAGCAATACTATTCATGGAAATGAATTTTCACACTTAATCACTAATTTACTGATTATGAATTTCTTGGCCCAGACTGCTATTATAAAACTAGTTTTCAAAAGAGGTAATTCATTCTGTATTGGAAATAATAGATCATGATTTTATTGATACATTATTGTTATCTACAAATGTGGCATCTAATGGAAAGTGATGGTTTGTGTATCTATAATTAACTGGTGGCTCTTCTGTGTAGTTTTCATCAGAACACTCAGCAGTTGAGTCCATCCATGAAGGCTGGATGTTGAATTGTTTTTGAAGTTGAATTGTTTTCTTCAGAAGATGAGGAAGACATGGTTCTGAGATATTAAAAAAGGCAGATTCTAATTATAATAATTCATTCAATTAAAAAATACAACCATATTGAATTTTTTTAATTGTAAAAGAAAAATTCCAGGAATTTCTAAGCTGTAGTTTCCACAGTAACTTTGACTTGTCCATGTACAGAAACTCTGCTTTGCATAGATACAAAGCAATTGTATCAAGACAGAGTTGTAACCAAGGCAGCAAGAGTTATGATTATAGACATTCTAATTTGCTGAAAGAAAATGTGATTTTTTTTTAGTGAAGCTTTACATATGTTTTATCTCTGCTAAAAGGCAAGTTGTTTCAGATGCATGAGGCAAAAATGACCTATCTCTAATGGACTTGTGGTTAAGGAAAGAATTGATATGCTGTTTTTGATTTTTTTTTCCAGTGCCTAAATTGACAGATGTCTTCCTAATCTCTTAACTCTCAGAAAAGACCACCTGACCAGTCAGACAGTGTGAGGTGGGGAGGTCTGCTGCTGCTCTGTTTTCCACATGAAGTTCACCTTCTGGGCATAAAACCACAAACTCCAAATACATTGCGGGTTTATCTTGCTTTATCTTTATAAATCCTATTTAAACTATTCCATGACAGCTTCTAAATGATTTTAGTTGAAATCTTTTTAAAGGTGCAAATTCCCAATGCATATATCTCCTTTTATAATTATCCTCTTCTGGTGGGGAAAAATCCTTAATTGGCTTCCACAGCACCTGGTATATATGAGCGTATAAAGGTGTTTTATGGTGGCTGTGCCACATTCATGTAGTCACAATTCACTTTCACACTCACTGCCTGTATTAAACATCACATGCTGTGGGCCATTGCTGTCACTTTATAGATTTGACTTTTCAAGGCTCACAACCCAGTGGCTGCTTCCATCCTCCTGGGTGCTTTGGCTGTAATTTAAATTAGCTGCCCCAGCAGGATCAATGTCATCTGGGTGATGAACTTGCAGTCAGAGTAGCCAGTCTTCCTGTAAAGCCTCGTAACTGGGATAAATATCAGCATAACTAATGTTAGTTTATCCATTTAGTGTACCACACTGAACTTGTCAAAACAGCCAAAGGTAAATGATCACTATGGTTAACATGCCATTGTATTTGCAACTTACAACTTAGAGGAATAATTGAAGAAATAGAAGGAAAAATTATGGACTTTTCTACTGTATGGTTATATAATGACAGCAAATTCTGGCTTCAACACTAGCTAGCTATGTACAATTGAACAAATTACTTAACCTCGTCTGGTCTCAGCTTCCTCATCTGTAAAAAGGATGTTAAGAGTCTCCATTTATTCAGTACTGTGCACTGAAATGCTTTACATCCATTATTTAATTTATTTCTAATAACAACCCAAAAGGTTTTATTATACCCAGTTTATAATTTAGTTGGAGAATTGGTGTTTAATTTTTTTTCTCTAATGTCAACAACCCTATTTCTTTTGAAAGAATTATTCTTTCCATTCAGTACTTTTATTGATTATGATGGTTGTACTAAAGAGCGATTGATGCAGTCAAGTGGGAGAGTGTTTAATCTTTTTATAATATATTTTCCCTTCTTAGAAAAGTTGCTTTAACTTCCAAGTGCATCTTTTGTGGTTGATGGTGCTGCTGCAGCAGTAGTTACTCATGCAGATTTCCTCTGTTGTGGGATGTTTGTGGGACTGACATTCAGCCGATAGGCACAGAAGGGCCGAACTGGTGGGTCAGTGGGTTGGTTTCTTTCTAGCTGCATCCCTTGTGACTCAGCAACACCAGTTTAACAAGATGTTAAATATTTTGAATATCATCCCAGGACAAATGATACGGGCTCACAGAGCCCCTCTCTGCTGGTTGCACTAATCATCTTGGGTTTTTTTTTCTCTCTTTTTTTTAATTGACGTATAGTTGATTTATAATGATGTGTTAGTTTCTGGTGTATGGCATAGTGATTCAGTCATACATATATGCATATATACATATTCTTTTTCATATTCTTTGTCATTGTAGGTTATTACAAGGTTTTGAATATGGTTCCAATATCCTATACAGTAGGACTTAGTTGTTTATCTTATATATAGTAGTTTGTATCTGCTAATCCCAAACCACCCTGTTTTATAATCTATCTGTTAGGCGTGCGTCTCCCCTTCTAGACTGAGGACTTCTTAGGGCCAGAGTCCATATCCTGATTGATTTTTGTGTTCCTGGTTCCAAGCACAGTGGTTCACACATTGAATGTAATCAATAAATGTTTAGATCAATGAATGAATGACTAAAGAGTGAGCAACATGAAGGCAAGGCTCAGAGACATGAATAATCTCATCAAGGTCAACTGCTAGAAAGTGGCAGCGCCAGCTCTGGGTCTTCTCCCTGCATCTTAAACAGTCAGTGAGAGAATCAGCTTCATAAGATCTTAGATGTGCCCAGCACTAGTGGGAACTCAGAGGTTTATTTCCTTCCTCTTCTCTTCTGAGGTATTGTTAGGTAGCTCAGTCTGAACCTTTGTTTTTGAATCACAACTTGATCTAGTCTTGGCTTTTGTCGACTCAAGAGAAGCACACCTTTTCTGCTTATCCTGAACCCTCATCGAGTCTGTGCTGTGTCCCTTCACCTCTCTCCTTCTCCCATTATCTTGGTTGACCCCAGGAATGGCTTCCTATTGCTGCCCTCTTCTTCAGAGCAGCTAAGTCCTCAGGGTTCCTGTGTCTTTTTCTCTCCCCAAACAGTAAAGGAAAAAATAGAGTCATTTCTCTGCATGACTCTCCCAAGACTGTTTTTATTTCTAATCCGAATGAAATAATGTCCCCCCCTTCACTTGACCTTAGATGTTTATCCCTTGCCGTGCTAGCTCACTTACTGATAAATTTACATTTATGTGCGAATCCATTATGACATCCAGCAGATCCCCTGCAAACTCACAGCCTGCCCTCTACTTAGCCTCTATATCTTTAGAAGGCTGGGAATGACTTGAATTCTGAACTAAATCAGTATTTAACTTTTTTAAACACTTGAGCAAAATATAAAAAGGGTTTGTACACAGGTCCCAAGTGACTTAGCCACACATAGTATGAAGTTCTTGGGGAACACTAAATTAGCATTATTTTGTTGGTTTTCCTTGAGAAATTCCAAAATAAAATATTAAGTATAAAATTATTTGCTTTTATCTGTTACATGTTTTTGGAGGGTCACTGATTTTACGTAATCTTATGATTACAATGGTGACACATGATCAGAGATCTTCGTAATCAAAGGCGACACACAGGGCCCCTCCTGGTTGATAGTTACTATCCATCTTTGCACCTTTGCTGCATGCACTGTGTGAAATCATAGGTCAAACCAAGCCAGATGTGATGCTTTCTGATGTGTTCCAAAAGCTGTATGCATTAAATTAGAAAAAAAAAAAAACCTTCTCTTTGGAGAAATAAAACCTCCAGGTATAGAACAATGAGATAGTGGTACAGAAGAGAGGATATGATAGGAGACAAAATTGCCTGCTAGAGACTGAGTGCCGTGTGAGTTGAGAGACACTGTTCATAGTCAGCTGTGGATCTGATGGCTAGAAGCCAAACCAGCCTCAATTACTGAAGAGCTCAGTGCTGGATGAAAACAATAAAGACAGGTGGTTGTTGTTGTTATTTTTTTAAATTTGTTTTGAAGTTAGATCCTTAGACCTGGGAATACAGTGGAAGCATAGCACTCTTAACCACTCTGTGCTGGAGCTGTATCTATGTAGTACTTGTGGCCTGTCTATGTGTTCCATTAAATAATATGAGAATTAAGAAGGGAAGAAACTGGGTTGCTGAAGAGGACTTCTGCAGGACTCCTCAGATCCCTTGTGAGAGGAGACCAACTGGACATAGCTCAGTTCTTCAACAAGACCTTCTTGGCTACGTTGAGGCTTATCTAGAATCAGCTTAGAGAGAAGAGAGTCCCAGGAGCAGGCCCTGGGTCACCTTCTACTTTGTCCATGAAAAGCTCAGAATACTTGCTCTTTGAAATATCAAAACCAATCGTGTTCTAGAAGCTCTGATATTCATCCTACTCTGGTCAGTTCTCAAATACCTCAGTCTTATTGTCAAACACACCATACAGCAAAGATGATCTCAGATAGACTGAAAAGGTAAAAAATTTTAAAACACACTATAAGAAAGTATCTGTGATTATTTATTAAATGCGAAGTGGGGAAAGGACTTTGTAAGACATAAAAGCAATGAAATAAACTATAAGGAAAAAATATTGACACATATGACAACATAAAATGTTAATATTTCTATACTTCAAGGGACATCATAAATAAAATTTTAATGCATATCAAAATTAGGAGACAATGTTTCCAAACAAGAGTAAACATATCCCAAATATACATCAGTCATATAAACCAACAGAAACACTGAAGACTTGAAAGAAAAAGGGATCAAAGATCTAAGCAATTCAGAAAAGAAATAAAAAATGTACTCATTAAACAAAACAAAATAAAACAAAGTAGAGCAGTAGGAATCCCAGGGGTTGGAAGGCTGTGCACCTGAGAAGATGACATTTAAGCAGAGAGAAGAGAGGGCACTCACCATTTGGATATCTAAGAAAAGATCTTTCTAAGAGCAGGAATAGCAGGTGCAAATGCCCTGAGGCAGAGAATACTTAGTGTTTTCAAAATAAGAGCCACTAGTGTGGCTGAGCAGAGTGAGCAGAATGGACAGCAGTGGGCAATGAAATCAGAAAGGCAACAGATAAGACCAGGTCCTGCAGGGTCTTCCTGCTATTTCCTGCCTTTGCTCTGAGTGAGATGTGAAAGCTTTGGGAGTTTTGAGGAGAAGAGTGACACAGTGTTGCTGGCAGTTTAAAAGGACCATCCTTCTGGTTGCTATGTAGAAAAAAGCTGGTGAGGACAAAGGCCAAAGTAGAGAAAGCAGTTAATAAGCAACTGCAATAATCCAGGTAGTAAAACTAAGGTAGCCTGGACTAGGCTGATAACAAGGAGTTGTGGGAAATCATCAAATTTTGGATATATTTTGTAGGCAGCATCAACAAGTATTGCTGAAGTAGCCAATGAGGAGTATAAGAGAGAGGAGTCTCAAATGCCATACGGGTTTGTTGACCTGAGCAGCTAGATCAGGGATTTGCAGCATGGGCATGTCCGTGGGGACATCTGGTTTGGGAGGAAAACTCAGGAGTTTCCTTTTAGACATGATATGCTTGAGGTATCCCTCCAAAGGGGTTGGATGTATGAGTCTAGAGTTCAGAGGACAGGATGGGAATAGAGGTGGACACTAGGAGTCCTTAGTATATGGGTATTTTCTGCAACATGAAACCAGATGCGATGCTCTTTGGCTTGGTGCTGAAGAGGTAGAAAGAAGAAAAGTTGTCTGAGGCTGAGCCTGGGGTGCTCCAACATTAAGAGCCCCGCTGATGAGGAGGAGCTGTCAAAGAAAACTGAGAAGTACAGAAGAGTAAAATTTTTATGTCATGAGATACATCAAATGTTTGCTTCACGATTTGCTCTATTGCTTTTATGCTCACCTGGTCATTCTATGTTCATTAAGTGTTCTCTACTTCTAAGGACATTTGCAAATTAAATCTAAAGACAAAAAACAGGACTGGGGTAAATTTTTGAACCAAGGGTTAATATTTCTGATATATAAAAAACTCAAAAACTCCTAAGAGGAACACTAACTCTTCAGTGGAAAAAAAGGGTTATATGTATGAGTAAGTGTGAAGTCAGGAAGTCATAGCTTTATGCTTATCATCCTTTTACTTTTTAAAAATCCATTTTGGGCCTCCAAAGGAGTGGGAAAAAAATATTTAAGTATATCCAATGTAAAAGCAAAGACGTAATAAAAAGTCTCATCAAGAAACTTCCCATATGCATTTATGATGCACATATTCTTTTCTGGTAGATATTTTACTGAGCATATCTTATATTTTTTAAAAAATATTTGACAGCTACATTGGATGAAGCAAACCATGTTAGAAGTACCATTAATAAAGACTTGCAGATGTTTAGAGTTACTAATAAATAAATACATTTGAATGAAATTTAATTTTTCCCTTACAAAATTGGAAAGAACACAAAATAGAAAAAAATTCCAGAATTAACTTTGAGATAGAGATGTGGTCTTTCTAAAACAATGCTGGAGATTTTGTCAATTGGTATACATTTTCTGGAGGATAGTGTGTCAACTTGTATCAAAAGCCTGGAAACTTGGCAGACTCTTCGACTCAAAAATCTCAACCTTAGAAGTTCTGATTCTAGAAGCGTATCCAAAGGCAACAATACTTGATTAGGGCCAATACTGAACTAGGAGAATGTTCATGGTATCCATAATTAAGGTGGTAAAAACTTATGAACATCATGAACAAGACAAATATCTATATGATAAAATACTATGCAGCAATAAAAAATTACGTCATGGAAGTAATGACATAGAAGAATGTTTCTAATATAGTGAAACTGTTTGACCTATTTCTGTTTACACATGCCTGGAAAATAGACTGGAAGAAAATAAGCCAAAATGACATGTTCATCTCTGGGTGGACTGAGATAAATGGTCTTAATTTTATTAGATTTGCCTGTTTCAACTTTTCTGCCATATATTTATTACACTGGCAAGTGGAGCAATTACAGAAGAAAAGGCTGGGAATTTTTCACAGAAATAACGCAGAAACAAGCACAACCATTAGAACTTTTTGCAGTGATGGAAATGCTCTGTCCCTGTACTAACACAGTAGCCTCATGTGGCTATTGAGCACTTGAAATGTAGCTAGTTCAACTGAGACACTGATTCTTCATTTTAATTAAGTTAAATGTCTGAAGCAGAATACAGATAATGGCTACTCTATTGGACAGTGAGGTTCTCTGGCAGTTTGGCATGGACGTGGAGGAAAGGATCCGCAAACCCTGCTCAGTGTGAGAAGAGACAAGACCCAGAGTAGACAAGATCTAAAAAGAACAGTCCCTTTGGAGTTAGGATCGTCAGTGTCCTAGGAGAAACTGGAGGTTTATTTCCCACTCCACTGTATAGAATTCATAGATGCATGTAATTTAGGTATAACTTAACTGTTAATAAACCACAGAGTTCTCATTCCATAACGTAGGGTTATTTCTTAATTTCTACAGTTGGTTGGTGTCATTAAATTTATAATAATTAAAGAACTCTTCTGGATCCTAGTAAAGACAGAATTATGGGCAGGGTAAATACTATCCCACTGTTATAGGCAATATTCTGACACTCAGACAAGGTAGACAACACCCCTTCTCAGATGTTGCTTTTGAAATAGGCTCATTTCTGTCTGCACGTGCCGCACGTTACAGTTACACATGAAGAACTACCCTACAATGACCTCTTAAATGGGGGAGGGCAAAAACCACTCTTCTCTGCTATTTTGTTTTGTGGCTGATGTTTTAAGAGCTGTTTTCTTCTGGTTAATGTGTTTAAAAGCTTCCCCAAGATCTACTACCATTTCTGTTTTTAACTAGAAGAAAAAGGCACCATTCTTAATTCTTCTTAATCAGGATTATTAAATTTTATAGCACTTAAGGTAATGTAGCTATTATACTCTGATGGGAGAATAATGTTTTAAAAATAATGAAATTTTGACCAAGGCATTTAGATATAATTATGGAGCCATAAAAAAAATTTCAATTAGGCTTCCTTTACATTGCAATTAACTCTGCATTTGAATATTAATATTAGCAGGGCTATAGGTTTCACTTGTTTCCTCCTTTTTAAAAATAACATAAGAAATATTTTTCCTTTTTGTTTTCACATTAATGTGAGAATACTCTTGGAAAGTTTAATTAAAATCTAAATAAATTTTCCCCAGAATAAGCAAAAAGCACAGGAAAATATAGTCCAAGTTATAATTCATAAGTAAGCACTGTATTAGTTATCTATTGATGTGTGAAAAGTTAAGCCACAACTTTGCAACCTAAGACATGTACTAGTCACATCGTTTCTGAAGGTGAGGAATCCTCGAGCAATTTTGCTGGTGGTTCTAGGTCCGAGTCTCATGACATTTCAGACAAGCTGTCCGCCAGGGCCGCAGTCTTCTGAAGCCTTAACTCAAGCCTCCAAGTGGAGAAGTCACTTCTATTACGTCCGTTGGCACAGAGTCTCAGTTCTATACAGGGTGTTGGCAGAAACAGGCCTCAACACGTGACTCTCTCTGCAGGGCTCCTTGCGTGTCCTCACTACACGGCAGTCGACTTCTGCCGGAGTTAGTGATCCAAAAGAGAGAGTTGAAGCCTCATTGTCTTTTATGGCCCAACCTTGAAGTCACAGAGCCATACTTCTGCCTTATTCTGTTCATTAGAAGAGAGTCACTAAGTCCAGCCCACATTCAAGAGGTGAGGAATGAGAATCCACCTCTTGCTGTCTGCTTTTCCCTACCTGCATTCTTCCTCTGGGTGAATCTCATGCAATTCAGCGAGGTTCAGATTTTTTTATCTCTAGCCCAGACAGCTCCCTGGTCTTCAGACCTGTATATCCAGCTGCCTACTCAGTGTCTCTGCTGGGATGATGCATTGGCTTCTCAAACCTTCCATGTCCAAAGCAGAATATTTCCTTCAGAGTCACAGGGAAGAAAAAAGCAGTGAGAAAAGCTTGCAAAACACTACAACCTCGTTGCTTCCCCTGAAATTGGGCTGTTTCTGCCCACTTGGTGATGTGGCTACTCATTGGCTGTGCTGCTCCGATGCAGAGGGGACGGGAGGAGGCGTATCCCACTCCTTTGGCAGCAAGAGTCATTTTCTGACAGGGCTCCAAGCTGCAGATGGATTTCCCCTATTTGGATGTCATGGCACTGCCTATGTGACAGCATTCATCATCCCTCACAGCTGAAGGAATATTTGCCAGCACAGGGGATGACTCATCAGTCACTGATGCTCAGGATTGCCTGGGCGACGTGAGCAGGAAATTCTCATGCTGTGACCCGAGGCAACTTGAAGTGCTTTTTTCTCCAAAAACACCTCCCTACTGAGTCCTGCCATTCTCTGGTTCCTATCGTATCATTCAGTCCTCCTTAAATGTAACTCCCCTTGCAGAATCTAACATTCCAGGAAAGTGGGTTCCAAAGGCCTTTTGTAGATTTTGCTCCATGGATACAGGAAAGAACATTCACACTATAAAGGTACACATTAGCCAGGACAATTTAATATGAGATGCTTACTATCATCTCTGAGAGATCCTTGCTTGGGAGAACCAGGACAGAAAAATAGATGATCTTGATGGAGGTGAAAGAAGAAGAAAAGAAGGGAAGTCTGGGGGTTGCCCACACTGGGTAGATTCTACCTGAGGGCCAAACATGGGAAGGGAAGCACCGATAAAAGAGGACAAATTAGCCTGGTCCTCACTGTTTGTTGAATGAACGAGTTACTGGCTGAATGCTTAGAACTATAGTACCCATCAAACCTAACTAAGCTTAAGCTCATAAAATATTGCTATTTCGTATAGGAAAGTAAATGTGTACTTGAACAGGTTGTGTTACAGGAGATACAGCCTCTTTCCCAAGTGTCCTAATAATAATATTTTAATTTTTTAAGCAGTTATTAAAATGAAAGGCATTGTTTTACATGCTTAGCATATTTTATTGGTTTTGAGGGGTTTGTTTGTTTGTTTGTTTTTTGGTTTCTGTTTGGTTTTTTGGGTTTGGTTTTGTTTTGTTTTTGGTATGCCCTGACTATTATCTGTTTCCTCCAATAGAACGTAAGGGCCGTGAAGATGAGGACAGGGATTTTTTGTCTGTCTTATTTACTGCAGTCTCCCTAGGCAACATCTAGAATAGTTTTTGGCATAAAGTATGTCTTCAAGAATTATTTATTGAAAAAAGAAGGAAGGAGGTCAAAGGATATTAAATGATGAGCAAGTGCTATAATGCACAGCTTGGTGACTATAGTTAACAATACTGTTTCATGTACTGAAAGTTGCTAAGAGTAGGTCTTAAATGTTCTCACCTCCACAACCACCACAAAAATGGCAGTGATGTGATTCACTCACTTTACTGTGATAATCATTCTCCAATATGTATGTGTATAAAATTATCACACTGTACACCTTAAACTTACCAATGATATATGTCAATTATATCTTAATAAAGCTAGGGAGGAAAAAAAGATGAAAGAAAGGTGGGAGGAAGGAAGGAAATATTATTTCGTTTAATCTCTACAAGGCTTTTTTATCCCTATTTTACAAGTAAGGATATTGAGGCTTAGAGAGATTAAGTTAACTCACCTAAACCGCATGGCTAACAAAGGACTTGGTTCTAACACATACTCTTTTAACATATATCCTTCTTGTAACCTTTACAAGACAACACTAGGGCACATGTGGGCCAGATCCCACACACTTTATCCTGATCTACACCCTCATACATGTCTCTGTGACTTGTGTGTAAGACTTAAATAGCTCAAGTTAAATCCAGATTCTGCCATCAGCCTCCTGTAAAGAATTTAAAGATACCATGTACAATCAACTGGGCCAAACTGCACAGATGATAACAGTTACCTCTCTTCGAGATAAATTGATGGATTAGCAAATTAATAGTTACAGAAGAGCTCTGAAGATATAATGAATCCCATAATTGCCAAGCATTGTTATTAGCAGCCTAACTAGTTATGGAAAATAACTCGCGTAGGCATCCTGGGAAAGCTAATGCTGTACACGTCCCTTTTCAGACTCATTTCACTTTTACTTTAAAAACAGCCAAAAAAGTAGAAAGGTATTCTCACATCCATTTTTCACTAGCTGTGTGACTTGGGATCAGAGACCTCCCTCCAAGAATTGCTCCTCAAAATGTCACTCTGAGGGCCCAGCAGTACCAGCTTCATCTGGGAGCTTGTTAGAAATGCAGAACCTCAGGCCCCACCCCAGACCCACTGAATCAGAAACTGCATTTTAAGATCCCCAGGTGACTTGCAGATATGTTGGATTTTGAGAAGCACAGCTCTAAGCCTCAGTGGCCTCACCTGGTAAAATATCTGACACAGTGTCTGACAGTGCTCAATAAAATTCTGTTCCTTATACCCCCTGCCCCCTACAGTAACAGGAATCTTGAAACCTCTGGGAAAGCCATGGTGTTCTGGTGCTAAAGGGTCAAGGTGAGGGTCTGGCTTTGGAGGGTCCTGGAATGAGACTGTGCTAGCTGGGAAAGACAATTTTGGGGATAACTATGCCCCCTTCCTCTGCTCCAGTGTGTATTTGCGAGTTTATTTTTATCCTCTCAACTGCTGAGCCGTTGTTAGGATTTGATTGTGTCACGTGCTTTGACATTAATTTTAATATGCAACAGTTTGAATGCAAGCTCATGTTTAGTTCAGATGGAATTTTTTCTTCTCATGTTGCTTATTTATATTTGACTATAAAAGCAGTATATGCTTATTGTAAACAAGTTAGAAAATAAGAACCACTGCTGATAACACATGTTTCTTACCAGTCTTTTTTCAAGCAAAAGTGGAATTATACTGGTGAATTTTGTGACCTGATTTTTTTCACTTGGCCTCAACACCTTCCCACCTTACATAATTTGAAGATAATTAGATGGATCTATGTTATTCTACTTTGTGATTGTTTCAAAATTTAACCACCCCTAGTTGAAAAGATTATATATAGTGTCTAATTGTGTTTACTATTTAAATCACGTTATGATGAACATTCTTCTTTATAAATCTTTGTCCATGATTGATGATTTCTTAAAATCCTCATGATTGGAAATTTCTGAAAATTTTCTGAGTCAAAGGGTATTTGATACCTTTACTTTGAAACATAATGTCAGCTCCCAGAAAGACTATGCCAATTCCTGGTCCCAAAAGCAGTCTAAGTACTAATCTAAATATGAAGCCTGGAGTTAGTGTATGTTTCTGAGTTTCTACTAAAAGGGCAGTATAATGATGATTACTTATATTAATTAATTTGCATTCTTTGTTTCTTAGTAAAATTCAATATTATCACCAAGTTACAAAAACAACAATCGAAAGTCCACATCCTTTTAATTCAGCTTGGGAAGAATTGACATTTATACAACATTTAGCCTCATTAGCCAGGAACTTAACATTTCTCTCCACTTATTCAAACTAAATATTTCAACAAAAAAATCGTATTGACTTTAGTGTATGCTGCTATTATTATAAAGAACCAATACTTTCTCTAATGTTTGTGAAAAGACATATCTACATTTAGGGGTAGAATTTAATCTTCTTTTTCCTCTAATAAAGAAAATGCTGGATTACTTTTAAAACTTTAGTTTCTGGAACATGTGTTAGTGCCAAGCTTGTTAATCCATAATTTCTGGGTTTAAATTTTGCTTTCTATCAATTTCCTTTTATTTCCCATATTGTTGTCATACTAAAGTTAATTCATGTTAAAGAATTCTTTCATACTTAAATAAGATTAAACTGAATCAAGCAATCCTCATATAAATAATGAGGTTATATTCATTCAGAGTTTTTCAAAAGCAGGTCCCTGAAACCCCCTCTCCTAAGGGACCTTCTCAGGTGACAACAAGGAGGAGGCAGGATTCTGAATACCCCTTCCCCTGACCCTACCTCCAGTCTCCCCACTAACCAGCTCAACTCAGCTCTTTATCTGTTTTTCATACCATGCTTCTGCTTCAGACTTCCTTTGAACAAAAGACTGTGTAGCTAAAATAAATTAATAGCATGGGATGGGATGGAATGGCAGAGAGCAGGATAGAATAGAATGGATGGAGTGGAATGGAACAGAATAGGATAGGATGGAATAGAATAGATGCCACTTGTCCTTCCAAGTAGAAGAATCTGACTCTTGCTCTTTGAAACACCTTTAATATTCCCCTGAAGGATAGGCTTGATAGAGATACATTTTCAATAAAACTTTTGTATTGATTGTATTGCCAAATACTAAAAAAAACAGAAAACAAAACAAAACAAAACCCCTAAAACAAAAACTTCCACCTTAAACTGGACAGTATAACATGGATGGATCATATTTGTTTTTAGAACTTGCTGCTTTACTAATTGGTTGAGATTATTTAATGTGCACCACCCAGAGATGACATTTGAGCACAAAAAAGACTAAAAAAGAAGGGACTTTAAACCAAGTTCCCAATTCAGTAAAACATCTTCTGTAGTCTTTTCTGCAAACAATAATATAGCAGGTGTAAGTCTTACTCCACAACACTCATCAAATAAACATCCCAGTTATCTGTCTAAATCTAATTTTGTCTACAGTGAACACCAAATACCTCAGTCATTATGGGGCTCCTCTCACCAGAGACAAATGACAGTCCCAAAGGTTCTTACAAGGTCCAGAACTTTCTCCACGGGCTCTCCAGTCAAGAGGTCAGCACTTTCTGTAAAGGGCCAGATAGTAAATATCATAGACTTTGCAAGCCCTACTGGTCACTCTGGCAACAGCTCGATACTGACGTTGTAGAAACCAGCCACAGACAATAGGTACATCAACAGATGAATGTAGCTGTGTTTCAGCAAAACTTCATTTAGGGACATGGAGACTTGAGCTTCATGTAATTGTCCCGTGTCATTGGGTGAGGAAAAACCTTAGTCCTCCTGTTACCGAACTGAGTCGTATGGACCCTGCTCGGGCCCTAGCCAGGCAGAGGCTCTCTGCCTCAGTGGGGGAGGGAGGGCTCTTTTTCCCATCGGGTTCAAGTAGGCAGATAACGAAACTGAAGCTGAGATCAGCACAGCACAAGCTCTATTCAGTGGCCCATCCTTTTTCAAGGGGGTGGCATGCCACCCTCTTCTTACCCTATTTTGGTCCTTAATGTCTGGTCATGGCCCCTGGTAGTGTGTCATTTAATATGCTAATGTAGTCAGATCAACATATAATGCGACTCAGGTCTGTCAGAGGGCAGGTTCCTCATCTCCTTGGTCCCAGCTAGCTCCATCTGGTTTTTGCTATTGTTGTTTGTAGCTTCCTTTCTCACCTCTGGACTTTTAACTTAAGGATTTACGTCAACTCTTGCTAAAGGTGGGGATTGGCACATTTTGAGCAAAGACTTGAAGCAGCTCTGGCAACACTCCCTCTGCCTGTGTTTCTTTTTTACTCTCACACTATTACCACACTCACCATACTTTTGACACAGATGTGTGGATGCTTTCCCCACAACAAGCAGTTCTGTGACACCAGCTGGGTGGCCTACAGTTTAACTCCGTTCTGACACTGTCTCTCTGGAGGTAGCATCAGAGCCCACAGTGTAAGGGCTCAGTTCACAGGACTCCCCCCACCCTTTAGATGACAGTCACAAGTCCAAGTTGTCACCTGTGCTTCTGACCAAATGGCCATAAAGCAGAGGTTCCCAAGCTCCCCTCCTCGGTTGGATTAATTTGCTAGAGTGGCTCACAGAACTCAGGAAAACAGTCAATTTACTATTTGCCAGTTTATTCTAAAAGAAACTGATAAAGGATACACATGAACATCCAGATGGAAGAGATGTATAAAGCCGGGTATGTGGGAAGGGACACAGAGCTTCCATGCTCTCTCCTAAGCACCCTGTCCTCCCAGCACCTCCCCCAAGTTCTCCAGACCTCATACTATTGAAATTTTATGGAGGCTTCATCATGTGGGCATGATAATTATTAACTCCATTTCTCCTTTGGAGAAGAGGGGGATGGGGCTGAAAATGTCAAGCTTCTAATCATGGCTTGGTAACCAGCCTCATCTAGGAGCCTATGAAAAGTCACCGCATTAGAACAAATGACACTCTGATCACCCTGGAAATTCCAAGGGATTTAGGAAACTCTGCGTCAGGAACTGGGGTCAAACACTAAATATTCAAACAAAATATGTTCCTAGTGCTCTTATCACTTAGGAAATTACTGGGATTTGGGGAGCTCTGTTCCAGGAACATGGGACAGAGGCATATATATATATTCACTATTATCTCATAGTCATAAATTCTTCTTCTTTTTTAATTTCTTTTTAATCATTTAAAAACATAAAATCCAATTTTGTTCCCAGGCTGTATAAAGACAGGCAGCAGGCTGTCTGACTTTCCAGCTCTTGCTCTGATCTTCTGTCCACACTGGATGCAACTGATATGCTCAGGGTAGAAACCCACCTAGGGCCCTCAAAGAAAGGCAGTTATAGAGGCTGGATCCCAGCACCCAGCGCAGGCAGCCCTAGGTGCTCCACGCTGCCACGCCCTGCCAGGACCACAGCGGGGAAGCAAGCCCAGCTCAGACCTCGCTGGCTCCTACTTCTTAGACAATTTTCATCCTTTTTTGAGAACTTGGGAGTTAAGGATGCTCCTGATCTCCACCACTCAGGGTCCTATTTGTCCTCTTTTGGGTGAGAGGGTAAGTCATACTCATTCTGTTTCTTTGACAGCAGTAAAAACAAAATATGAACTGATCATCTCAAATTATTCTGCCACTGTAGATACTTTGAGAGGAGAAATAAGTTGTCCTTCTTAAGGGGAAACTCATTTATTTATTCTGTGAGGATGGAATAAAGAATTAGATATAGGACTTGGGAATTGTGCTGCTCCAGTTCATTGTTCCCTCCTTCTGATGAAGTCTAGCCCAGAAAGTTTCAGTAACTCATTAAAAAGACAAAAACAAACAAACAAACAAAAACACTCGAAGGCAATAGCATGATCAAACCCAGGCATCCTCTGTCCTCTTCCACACTGTCTTCTCTAGAACGCATCTTCCTTGCCTTGCTCAACTCACTAGATTGTTAAGTCAGAGTGTAAGAGTATCCAGGAGGTATCCCTACAGGTGCTTATCACAGGAAGACTCCAAAAGGTGTAACCAGGTACCTGTTGCCACTTGCAGTCAACTGAGTGTCAGCACTGCAGGACTCTTGGCCTCTAAGATTCTGCTCACTCGACAAGAGACAGAATGTAGTGTTGAGAACACAGATTCCATGACACACACACTCTGCATGGTTACTTCTGAGATTCTCCTAGTGAAGCTGTAGGTATTCCTCATGTGAAGCTCAGTTGCTTCTTGCTGCTAGTTGTTTATGTATCTCTGAAGACTTAGTTGGGGAGGAATTGAGAAAATGGATATCAAGTCCCAGCAAGACCTGAGGAGACTTTGCAGCCAGATGATTCCGTGTTAGCTTGATAAACAGAAGTGCCATTTCAGTAACCACAGTGTTGCAGGAGAAAGTGGAGCCCTGAAGGGTGCTGTTGAGCCAGAGGGGAAAGAAAGACGAGGAGAATACAGCTGGTCCTGCCTTTACTTAAAATTAGAGGAGAACTTTCAGAAATGACTTTCTATTAGATGGGTACATTCTGAAATTTGGGGCTAAGAGAATAAATTTCTACTTGAACCGCTTGCACTGTATACTTCTTAGTGCCTCATCCCTCTTTGGAGAAGAGCTGTAAAAGCAAAGTTCCAAATACTCAGCGGAGGGTACAAGATGTTCTGCTTAAGCTTCAAGGACAGGTTCGGAATACATTTCTCCACATAACTGGTAGCCAGAATTAACCAGGCTCTACATGTGAATGGCCATCATTATGCTTTTAACCTCAGTCTTGATACTCCAAGCTGCCCAACTGCTAGACCTACCGAAAAATATCTGTCTCTTCCTGGATTGCCCTCTCTAAATATTTTTAAGACAGACGAGGTGCAACTGGGACCAGATTCATCCTTTGCCACCATCTTAGGCCCCAGTCTGAGGTTAGGCCTCTGCGTCCAAGGCTTAGAATCCAAGGATAAGTTTAAAATCCAAACAACACAGCAGATTCCCAGAAATCTGGAAGGAAGGAAAGATTCTCAGGTGGCTTATGCATTTCAGATGTAAATGGGCACACCTTACTGGATTCACCAAGGGCTAGTTACTCTTAATTCTCAGATGGGTAGGGTATGCCTCACCCTACTGAAATTGAGTTTTACTGATCGAAATGTATTAAGTATAGAAATGGTATAGACGAAAAAGTTAATAACTAGTCCTTTAGCATGAGAAGTAAGCACCTGAGGATTGGTGAGATCCTGTTTCAGAATGCTACCTTATGTTTGCACCTCTAGTATTTCATATTACTCTTGCTTTTTCCATATTTGGGAGACCTAGGCAGAATTCTGCCTTCAATCCCTCAGAGGGGGGTCAGGGTATAGCTCAGAGGTAGAGTATGTGCTTAGTATGCACACGGTCCTGGGTTCAATCCCCTGTACCTCCATGAAAGAATAAATAAACAAACAAACAAACAAACAAACCTAATTACCTCCTCCCCTGCCAAAAATAAAACAAACAAAAAACAGCACAAACTACAAAACTCCCTCAGATAAAGGACAATTCAGCAGGGCACACATAATGAGTCAAATTTTTGGTTTTGGAGTTTCAAAAGCCTAAGCACTGGCATAAGACAAAAGGTTTGGAAGAACTGTGAGTAATGAGAGCAGAGTGCCCTCAGGGTTGAGGGGTGTAAAGGTGGCCCCTAAAGAGAAGTCCTATTCCTTACTCCATCCTGGGACCATATCTCCAGGGTGAGCCTGGACCCTCAAAGTGAGCAGAGATAGCAAGAGCCCAGCCCCACAGCCCGCATAAGAAACAGCTGGGTGTCCAGGCAGACCGGCCCCAGTCTCTGGGATCCCCTGCACCACCCATGGGACCTGCAGGTGAGCCCCGGTGCCTGATAGGGGCAGAGAAGTACAACTCACTGCAGCACAGTGTGGGGCGCGAGTAGGGGTCAGCCGTGTGCTTCCCCTGCACCAGGATGGGACAGCTGAGGACAGAGAGCCTTGCAGGTGGATACAAGGAGAATATAACAGTGTCCTACCTGGAACAGCATTTGGAAGACAGGGCATCTCAACAGACACCAGTACTGATAGGAAACGCAGGACCAGAGCTCTGTAAGCCTACCTGGAGTTTAAACAAAACCCCAGAGAAAAGAGGAATGGGAGTCTTGAGTTGCCTCATGTTGAGTGTCTACCATGCAGCAGAGTAGGAGTAAGAAATAGAAATTAAATTCCATTAAAGAAAAATACAGAAATTTGGGTTTCTTGCACACCTGAATTTGTCAGATTCTTAATACCACACACATAACTAGTAATTCGTTTATGTTATGCATAAACTAGTAAGTCCCTAGGTCTAGTGATAGGGTCTTGAAAAGGAAGGATAAAGAAAATGTTTGCCTCTCCCTATTCAGAAACAGCAAGGACCATAAAAAAAAAGTTCTAGAATTTTTTAACATCTAACCACAGTGTCATAGAATTTACTTTGGTGGTCTCTGCATGCATTCTCAATTGGGGAAATACCAACTTACAGTGGTTTGTGATTCCCTCCAAAAGGGCTTCAGTATATAAGCAGATTCATAATTCATTTTGGTATTAAAATTTCTTGGGAAGGGAGACAATTAAGAAAAAAAGTCTAAAAATGCTCCTTACACAGGAATAATGAAAAAACAAAGATTGAGAAACGCTGGTCTTTTGCAATATGGAAGCCCAGGGACCCAAACTGAATAGTCTTAACCTAAGTACACCTCAAAAGAACAGTTATTAAAGGCACTATGACAATTACATTGAATTAACGAAGTTAATTTACTTATCCAATTAAAAACCTGAAAACCCTTTTTTTTTTCCTTTTTCTGAAATTGGAAGCAGTGGTTATAGAAATCTGTATAAAGGTTTGCAGACATGATGTCAAAATAGAGTGAAAAATTCAGAGTTGTATGGATGTCTACCACCACCACCACTTCCCCAAAAGAAAGAGAAACAGTTTGTCCGGTTTTTAACTGAATAAGTGAATGAATTAACTATGTTAATTCAATGTAATTGCCATTGATGGGTCATCTACTGCCAGAACTAAGAGTGATGCAGTAGAATATGCAAAGCAACAAAGAAGCAAGAAGACAGGTGAGATTCTTATCGAAAGGAGATAGACTTGAACATAGTTCCCTGTGCTATACAAAATTTTTTTAATCTATTTTTATATATAGTGGCTAACATTTGTAAATTTCAAACTCCCAAATTTATCCTTTTCCACCCCCCCTTTTTTTTTAGATTCCACATATAAGTGATATCATATGGTATTTTTCTTTCTTTCTGGCTTACTTCACTTAGAATGATGATCTCTAGGTCCATCCATGTTGCTGCAAATGGCATTATTTTATTCTTTTTATGGCAGAGTAGTATTCCATTGTATAAATGTACCAGAGCTTCTTTATCCAGTCAGCTGTTGATGGACATTTAGGTTGGTTCACATTGTACTGTACACCAGAGACTGACACATTGTAATTGATTATACTGCAATTAAAAAACAGAATTAAAAAATAAATTTAAAACAAAGGGTATAATCTTATCTGTTGGGTCTCCTAGCTTTTTGCATCCTCAATATTCTGGTAAGGACAATTAGCTGGAGAGAAACATCTTAATTTGTAAACAAGGCCAAACAAGCTGCTAAGAATAAGAAAATCAAGGGCTTTTCATCTGGGTGTCTCAGATCTGGAAGACTGACGCATTGCTTTTGCTGGGTTAGGTCCATGAGATGAAGTAAGGTGACAGGAGGAATGCAAAACATCCAGAGGAAACTCACCACCTCCCCAAGGGACTCACAAGCATGAGCAATAAATATACTAAATCTAGCACGTGTCTACCTTAGACAAGGGCAACAAGCAATGAGCAGAAGGCCTGGAAATTGTGCAGAACACTAGGTGCAAAAGCAGCAGGCTGGAGGAGACAGAGAAACAGACTAGGGCTCACCTCCTTGCTCACCCACTTCCAAAACATGTATGTCCTTTGCCAGATGATTTGAATTCTGAGCTTCAAACCTCTCATTTGTAAACTAGGATTAATCTCTTCTTGCAAGATTATTTTGGTTTAATCCTCAGGACCTCCATTTAAAAAAAATTTTTTTAAGATTATTTTGAGAATTAAATGAGAATATGTGAACTGAAAAGCACCAGGGTCTAAAAATTGCACCCAGCAAATGGGAGTTTAAATAAAGAAGATGGGTGAAAGTTTAAATAAAGAGATGAATGGAAGTGTTAGTTAGAAGAGAAGACAGAAATGAGCCTAATCCCTGTTTCACCTTCACTAGAGAAGACTAATCCCAGCAAGAACTGAGAAATTCAGAGTCGTGCCCCCAAAAATGAAAGAAATGGATGGCGCTGAGGATTTTTCAGCACCTGGTAAAACAAGTGTCCCTGCAGAATTCCAAGCCAGGAATTTGCTTTGGGAGTTGGCGTTGGAGCTGCTTGATGAAAAAAAATAAACACATAGCACTGGGGTACAAGGGCAGCAGACTGGCTCGTTGGAAAGGGGTTTCGGAACACAGGAGTGAACTTGCAAGAATGCTGCTGAATAGGAAAAGGTGAATAGGAAGCAAAAGGAAAAATACATGTGTCTAAGCCAAATTAGCTTGTGACTTTAAAGTGAAATAACCCATTATTTTATCCCTTTGGTAGAAACTGTTTCTGTCAGCAAGCTCTGGGAGAGAGGGGCATCAGGTCACTCCAGGTAGGATTTCTCTGTTCCACGTTAAGAATACCTTTCCTACACCAAGGAAATAGCTGTAGGGTCAGGAAGAAGGAGACAATGATGCAACAAAAAGAATGCTGGCTCCCAAAATAAAAACAAGCATTTTAATGACTAATAAGAGAGAAGCTCTGAGCAAAGACTTATCAAACAATCCGAGTTCTTTGAGAATGTGGGTGAAAACTTGCAATTTATTTCAGATTGGTAGGTATATGAGGAGGTTCACGTAATTTATAGGCTGTAAGACTCCATAAACAAGGATTGAGTAAATACATTGCCTGAGAATAGTAATAGCACATGATCAAAAAATAAATAAAATAAACAGTGATGTTTCCTGCCAAAATGAGGTTTTATAGCCTTCTTAGACACACCAGGGGAACAGAAATCAGATTTACTATATATTAGGCCAAAGAATGTAAGTGTAATAATTCACTTGTCTTTGCAAAAATAATAAGTACATGGTATACCTGGGAGATCGGAACAGTTTCTCCATACACCATTTCAGAAGTGCAACAAAATGAAAAGAGCCAAGCTTTTATTTTGAGCTTTTCATCTAACTTGTCTTTATAATTGAGTTTTACCCTAGTGCCAGTGCAATATTTATGTTCTTAAATATGAAAGGGAAAGAAAGCTGGTTCGTCAGCTCTTTAACCTGGGGCTCACGGCGCCAGAGCAGCAGAGAGAACACCCGGTTAATGAATCCGCGTCCCAGGGATCTGGCAGGAAGGCCGCAGGTGCGCCAGCACACTGATTCCTTCTGAAACTCTGTTTTGCCTTTTATGACTTTCAATTTAAATTCCCAACTTTAGCATGGTTGTATTATGGGCTTCTTATTACCAGGGTGATGGTTTTCATGTTCTTGAGAAAGAAAAACAAATAAGTTCCAAATCCTCATCCAGTATCACAGGGGCTGTGTGTCTAATTCTCCAAATGCTGAGCAACGTGCTCGCCGGCCAGGCCTCGTTCTTGGTGTGGAACGATGTTCTATCAAAGTTTTCATGGGGCTTTTGTTATATTTTGCTTCTGAATTTTCTGCCATCTTTTTGGGTAGAAATGTATGCACTCAAATTCA